>NC_086129.1:12605803-12926803 GCF_963921235.1 Mobula hypostoma | reverse complement strand
TCTCTCTCTCTCGCGGTCTCTCTCTTTCTCGGTCTCTCTCGCGGTCTCTCTCTCTCTCGGTCTCTCTCTCTCTCGGTCTCTCTCTCTCGGTCTCTCTCTCGCGGTCTCTCTCTCGCGGTCTCTCTCTCTCTCTCTCTCGCTGTCTCTCTCTCGCTGTCTCTCTCTCGCTCTCTCTCTCTCGCGGTCTCTCTCTCGCTCTCTCTCTCTCTCGCGGTCTCTCTCTCTCTCTCTCGCGGTCTCTCTCTCTCTCTCTCGCGGTCTCTCTCTCGCTCTCTCTCTCTCTCGCTGTCTCTCTCTCGCTCTCTCTCTCTCTCGCTGTCTCTCTCTCTCTCTCTCGCGGTCTCTCTCTCTCTCTCTCTCGCGGTCTCTCTCTCTCTCTCTCTCGCGGTCTCTCTCTCGCTCTCTCTCTCTCTCGCGCGGTCTCTCTCTCTCTCTCTGTCGCGCGGTCTCTCTCTCTCTCTCGCGGTCTCTCTCTCTCTCTCGCGGTCTCTCTCTCTCTCTCTCTCGCGGTCTCTCTCTCTCTCTCTCACGGTCTCTCTCTCTCTCTCTCTCTCTCTCGCGGTCTCTCTCTCTCTCTCTCTCCCTCTCTCTCGCGGTCTCTCTCTCTCTCTCGCGGTCTCTCTCTCTCTCTCTCTCTCTCTCTCGCGGTCTCTCTCTCTCTCTCTCTCTCTCGCGCGGTCTCTCTCTCTCTCTCTCGCGGTCTCTCTCTCTCTCTCTCGCGGTCTCTCTCTCTCTCTCGCGGTCTCTCTCTCTCTCTCGCGGTCTCTCTCTCTCTCTCGGTCTCTCTCTCGCGGTCTCTCTCTCTCTCGCTGTCTCTCTCGCGGTCTCTCTCGCGGTCTCTCTCTCGCTCTCTCTCTCTCTCGCGGTCTCTCTCTCGCTCTCTCTCTCTCTCGCGGTCTCTCTCTCGCTCTCTCTCTCTCTCGCGGTCTCTCTCTCTCGCTGTCTCTCTCTCGCGGTCTCTCTCTCTCTCTCGCGGTCTCTCTCTCTCTCGCGGTCTCTCTCTCTCTCTCTCTCTCTCGCGGTCTCTCTCTCTCGGTCTCTCTCTCTCTCTCGCGGTCTCTCTCTCTCTCTGTCGCGCGGTCTCTCTCTCTCTCTCTCTCTCGCGGTCTCTCTCTCTCTCTCTCTCGCGGTCTCTCTCTCTCTCTCGCGGTCTCTCTCTCTCTCGCGGTCTCTCTCTCTCTCTCTCCCTCTCTCTCGCGGTCTCTCTCTCTCTCTCTCTCGCGGTCTCTCTCTCTCTCTCTCTCGCGGTCTCTCTCTCTCTCTCGCGGTCTCTCTCTCTCTCTCTCTCGCGGTCTCTCTCTCTCTCTCGCGGTCTCTCTCTCTCTCTCACGGTCTCTCTCTCTCTCGGTCTCTCTCTCTCTCTCTCGCGGTCTCACTCTCTCTCTCGCGGTCTCTCTCTCTCTCTCACGGTCTCTCTCTCTCTCGGTCTCTCTCTCTCTCTCTCGCGGTCTCTCTCTCTCTCTCTCGCGGTCTCTCTCTCTCTCTCTCTCGCGGTCTCACTCTCTCTCTCGCGGTCTCTCTCTCGCGGTCTCTCTCTCTCTCTCTCGGTCTCTCTCTCGCGGTCTCTCTCTCGCGGTCTCTCTCTCGCGGTCTCTCTCTCTCTCTCTCTCTCTCTCTCGCGCGGTCTCTCTCTCTCTCTCGCGCGGTCTCTCTCTCTCTCTCTCGCGCGGTCTCTCTCTCTCTCTCTCTCGCGGTCTCTCTCTCTCTCTCTCTCTCTCGCGCTGTCTCTCTCTCTCTCTCTCTCTCGCGCTGTCTCTCTCTCTCTCTCTCTCTCGCGCGGTCTCTCTCTCTCTCGCGGTCTCTCTCTCGCGGTCTCTCTCTCGCGGTCTCTCTCTCGCGGTCTCTCTCTCTCTCTCTCGCTGTCTCTCTCTCGCTCTCTCTCTCTCTCGCTGTCTCTCTCTCGCTCTCTCTCTCTCTGTCTCTCTCGCGGTCTCTCTCGCGGTCTCTCTCTCGCTCTCTCTCTCTCTCGCGGTCTCTCTCTCGCTCTCTCTCGCGGTCTCTCTCTCTCTTTCTCTCTCGCGGTCTCTCTCTCTCTCTCTCTCGCGGTCTCTCTCTCTCTCTCTCTCTCTCTCGCTGTCTCTCTCTCGCTCTCTCTCTCTCTCTCGCGGTCTCTCACTCTCGCGGTCTCTCTCTCTCTCTCTCTCTCTCTCTCTCTCTCGCGGTCTCTCTCTCGCTCTCTCTCTCTCGCGCGGTCTCTCTCTCTCTCTCTGTCGCGCGGTCTCTCTCTCGCGGTGTCTCTCTCTCTCTCTCTCTCTCTCGCGCTGTCTCTCTCTCTCGCGCGGTCTCTCTCTCGCGCTCTCTCTCTCTCTCTCGCGCGGTCTCTCTCTCTCTCTCTCTCTCTCTCGCGCGGTCTCTCTCTCTCTCTCTCGCGCGGTCTCTCTCTCTCTCGCGCGCAGTCTCTCTCTCTCTCTCTCTCTCTCTCTCTCGCGGTCTCTCTCTCTCTCGCGCGGTCTCTCTCTCTCTCGCGCGGTCTCTCTCTCTCTCTCTCGCGGTCTCTCTCTCTCTCTCTCTCGCGCGGTCTCTCTCTCTCGCGCGGTCTCTCTCTCTCTCTCTCTCTCTCTCTCGCGCGGTCTCTCTCTCTCTCTCTCTCGCGCAGTCTCTCTCTCTCTCTCTCTCTCTCTCTCTCGCGGTCTCTCTCTCTCGCGCGGTCTCTCTCTCTCGCGGTCTCTCTCTCTCTCGCGCGGTCTCTCTCTCTCTCGCGCGGTCTCTCTCTCTCTCTCTCGCGCTGTCTCTCTCTCTCTCGCGCGGTCTCTCTCTCTCTCTCGCGCGCGGTCTCTCTCTCTTTCGCGCGCGGTCTCTCTCTCTCGCGCGCGGTCTCTCTCTCTCGCGCGCGGTCTCTCTCTCTTTCTCTCTCGCGCGCTCTCTCTCTCTCTCGCGCGGTCTCTCTCTCTCTCTCTCTCGCGCGGTCTCTCTCTCTCTCTCTCGCGCGGTCTCTCTCTCTCTCTCTCGCGCGGTCTCTCTCTCTCTCTCTCTCTCTCTCGCTCTCTCTCTCTCTCTCGCGCTCTCTCTCTCTCTCTCTCTCTCTCGCGCGGTCTCTCTCTCTCTCTCTCTCTCTCTCTCGCGGTCTCTCTCTCTCTCTCTCTCTCTCTCGCGCGGTCTCTCTCTCTCGCGCAGTCTCTCTCTCTTTCTCGCGGTCTCTCTCTCTCACGCGGTCTCTCTCTCTCGCGCGGTCGGTCTCTCTCTCTCTCTCTCTCGCGCGGTCTCTCTCTCTCTCTCTCTCTCTCGCGCGGTCTCTCTCTCTCTCTCTCTCTCTCGCGCGGTCTCTCTCTCTCTCTCTCTCTCTCTCTCTCTCGCGGTCTCTCTCTCTCTCGCGCGGTCTCTCTCTCTTTCTCTCTCTCTCTCTCGCGCGGTCTCTCTCTCTCTCGCGCGCTCTCTCTCTCGCGGTCTCTCTCTCTCGCGCGGTCTCTCTCGCGCGGTCTCTCTCTCTCGCGCGCGCAGTCTCTCTCTCTCTCGCGCGCGGTCTCTCTCTCTCTCGCGCGGTCTCTCTCTCTCTCGCGCGGTCTCTCTCTCTCTCTCGCGCGGTCTCTCTCTCTCTCACGCAGTCTCTCTCTCGCGCGGTCTCTCTCTCTCTCTCGCGCGCAGTCTCTCTCTCTCTCTCTCGCGCGGTCTCTCTCTCTCTCTCTCGCGCGGTCTCTCTCTCTCTCTCTCTCTCGCGCGCTCTCTCTCTCTCTCGCGCGGTCTCTCTCTCTCTCTCGCACGGTCTCTCTCTCTCTCTCTCGCGGTCTCTCTCTCTCTCTCTCTCTCTCACGTTGTCTCTCTCTCTCTCTCTCGCGCGGTCTCTCTCTCTCTCTCTCTCTCTCGCGCGGTCTCTCTCTCTCTTTCTCTCTCTCTCTCTCTCGCGCGGTCTCTCTCTCTCTCTCTCGCGCGCTCTCTCTCTCGCGCGGTCTCTCTCTCTCTCTCTCGCGCGGTCTCTCTCTCTCTCGCACGGTCTCTCTCTCTCTCTCTCTCTCGCGCGGTCTCTCTCTCTCTCTCTCGCGCGCGCGGTCTCTCTCTCTCGCTCGCTTGCTTTCTCGCTCTCTCGTGGTCACTCGCGCTTGCTTTCTCGCTCTCTCTCGTGGACACTCGCGCTCTCTCTCGCGCTCGCTCTCTCGCTCTGTCTCGTGGACACTCGCGCTCGCTCTCTCGCGCTTACTTTCTCGCTCTCTCTCTCGTGGTCACTCTCGCTCGCTCTCTCGTGGTCGCTTTCGCTCGCTCTCTCGTGCTCGCTTTCGCTCTCTCTCGTGCTCGCTTTCGCTCTCTCTCTCTCGTGCTCGCTCTCTCTCTCGCGCTTGCTTTCTCGCTCTCTCGTGGTCACTCGCGCTCGCTCTCTCGCGCTTGCTTTCTCGCTCTCTCGTGGTCACTCGCGCTCGCTCTCTCGCGCTTGCTTTCTCGCTCTCTCGTGGTCACTCGCGCTCGCTCTCTCACGCTTGCTTTCTCGCTCGCTCTCTCACTTGCTTTCTCACTTGCTCGCGCTTGCTTTCTCGCTCTCTCTCTCGTGGTCACTCGCGCTCGCTCTCTCGCGCTTGCTTTCTCACTCGCTCTCTCACTTGCTTTCTCGCTCGCTCGCGCTTGCTTTCTCGCTCTCTCTCTTGTGGTCACTCTCACTCGTGCTCGCTCTCTCGCGCTTGCTTTCTCGCTCTCTCTCGTGGTCACTCACGCTTGCTCTCTCACGCTTGCTTCCGCGCTTGCTTCCTCGCTCGCTCTCGTGGTCACTCTCGCTCGCTCTCTCTCTCGTGGACACTCGCGCTCGCTTTCTCGCTCTCTCGTGGACACTCGCGCTCTCTCTCTCGCGCTTGCTTTCTCGCTCTCTCTCGTGGACACTCGCGCTCTCTCTCTTGCGCTTGTTTTCTCGCTCTCTCTCGTGGACACTCGCGCTCTCTCTCTCGCGCTTGCTTTCTCGCTCTCTCACGCTTGCTTTCTCGCTCGCTCTGTCGCGCTTGCTTTCTCGCTCGCTCTCGTGGACACTCGCGCTTGCTCTCTCGTGGTCACTCTCGCTCGCTCTCTCTCTCGTGGACACTCGCGCTCGCTTTCTCGCTCTCTCGTGGACACTCGCGCTCTCTCTCTCGCGCTTGCTTTCTCGCTCTCTCTCGTGGACACTCGCGCTCTCTCTCTTGCGCTTGTTTTCTCGCTCTCTCTCGTGGACACTCGCGCTCTCTCTCTCGCGCTTGCTTTCTCGCTCTCTCACGCTTGCTTTCTCGCTCGCTCTGTCGCGCTTGCTTTCTCGCTCGCTCTCGTGGACACTCGCGCTTGCTCTCTCGTGGTCACTCTCGCTCGCTCTCTCTCTCGGACACTCACGCTCGCTCTCTCGTGCTTGCTTTCTCTCATTTGCTCTCAAAGAAATCAATTTCCGGGACATTGTATATAATTTACTGGCATCAGGGAGCCACTATTAATTTGCGGGAGACTCCCGGAACTTCCGGAAGTGGTGGGATGTCTGGGATAATGAAGTAGGTTTTCAAAGCTTGCAGAGAGAGTTAGGCCAGTTAGAAGAGTGGGCTAAAAGATGGCAGATGGAGTTTAATGCTGAAAAATGTAAGGTTCTACATTTTGGTAGGACTAGTCAAAATAGAACATACATGGTAAATGGTAGGGCATTGAAGAATGCAGTAGAACAGAGGGATCTAGGAATAATAGTGCATAGTTCCCTGAAGGTGGAATCTCATGTGGATTGAGTGGTGAAGAAAGCTTTTGGTATGCTGGCCCTTATAAATCAGAGCATTGAGTATAGGAGTTGGGATGTAATGTTGAAATTGTACAAGGCATTGATAAGGCCAAATTTGGAGTATTGTGTACAGTTCTGGTCACCGAATTATAGGAAAGATGTCAATAAAATTGAGAGAGTGCAGTGGAGGTTTACTAAAATATTGCCTGGGTTTCATCTTCTAAGTTACAGAGAAAGGTTAAACAAGTTAGGTCTTTATTCTTTGGAGCGTAGAAGGTTTGGGGGGGGTGGGGTGGGGGACTTGATAGAGGTATTTAAAATTATGAGGGGGATAGATAGAGTTGATGTGGATAGGCTTTTTCCATTGAGAATGGGGGAAATTCAAACAAGAAGACATGAGTGGAGAGTTAAAGGGCAAAAGCTTAGGGGTAACATGAGGGGGAACTTCTTTACTCAGAGAGTGGTAGCTGTGTGGAACGAGCTTCCAGAAGAAGTGGTTGAGGCAGGTCCAATGTTGTCATTTAAAGTTAAATTGGATAGCTATATGGACAGGAAAGGAATGGAGGGTTATGGACCGAGTGCAGGTCGGTGGGACTAGGTGAGAGTAAGAGTTCGGCACGGACTAGAAGGGCCGAGATGGCCTGTTTCCGTGCTGTAATTGTTATATGGTTACATAACAACAACAGCAAAACAAGTCCCGTTCCTCCCCAGCTCCTATTTACGCACACACCTCTAACCACCAGCCCTGCAGCCCTCTAGCCTCCAGTGAACTTGGACTCAGATTCGTGCTTGCTGACATTGGGTTTCATCTAGCCCGGCGGACCCACAGAGATTCACAGACTTGAGCTCCAGCCTTCTGAATCGACCCTCTGGCATCAGCCCCATGGACCTGCATCAAGTTATCGACCTAGATGATTTGCCCTGCCCCTACTATCCACCCCTCCACATGTCAACTGCTATCGTCCCGATCTTCACCTCTCCCAGCCCCCACCTTCCACCAACTCCCCAGTCATCATGAACTCACCTTCACTACTGGGTAGGTGAGAAGGGCTCTGGGGAAACTCAGACATGGCAAATCTTTGGGACCGGGTGGTGTGAAACCCAGGGTTCTGAAGGAGTGTGCTGAGCAGCTGTGTGGAGTTCTCCAGCACATTTTCAATCTGAGTCTCAGCCTGGAAAGGGTCCCAACTGTGTGGAAAGCATCGTGTGTGGTCCCATTATCCAGGAAAGGCCAACCTAAAGTCTTGAATGACTACCGTCCAGTGGCCCTGGCCTCACACATCATGAAGACAGGCTGGTCCTGGCTCACCTCCGACCCCTGGTCAGATTAGCCCTCACTTCTCTGCAGTTTGCCTGCCAGGAGCACATTGGGGTCAACGATGCCGTCATCTACCTGCTGAACAGAGCCTACTCCCATTTGGATAAGCAGGACAGCACTGTGAGGGTCATGTTTTTCCATCTCTCATGTGCCTTCAATACCATACAGCTCTCAGTGCTGGGGGAAAAGCTCTGTTCAATACAGGGTGACACTTCCGTTGTATCCTAGCTAATGGACTACCCAACTGGCAGACCACAGCTGTGTGTGAGACATGGCTATAAGCAGCACTGGGCCCCCACAAGATTGTATTGGCTCCTTCCTGCTTACCCTGTAAACTGCAGACTTTAGATATAACACTGAGTTATGTCATCTACAGAAATTCTCTGATGACTCAGCAATAGCTGTGTGTATAAAGGGAGGACGGGAAAATGAGGACCTACCAGTACCTGGGGTGCACCTGGATGACAGACTTGAGTGGAGAACCAACACAGAGGCTGTGTACAAGAAGGGCCAGAGTCACCTCTAACTCCTGAGGAAACAGAGGCCCTTTGGAGTATGCAGGCCTCTCCTTCACGTGATCTATCAGCCTGTTGAAACCAATACAATCTTCCATACGGTGGTGTGCTGGGACAATGACATCAACATGGGTGATGCCAACAGGCTCACTAAACTGATTAGAAAGGCTGGCTCTGTTATAGGAGTCAAACTGGACACACACTGAATAAAGGACCCAACGGAAAATCCTGGCAATTCTGGACAACGTTTCTCACCCACTGCATGCCACCTTGGCTGAACAGAGGAGCACTTTCAGAAATAGACTAAGACAACTGTGCTGCCCAAAAGAGCGCTATATGAGGCCATTCTTACCCTCGGCCATCAGGCTCTATAATGAGTCAACCTATAGTCGGGGAAGTGATGACCTCCTCCTGTTAGACTGCTTGTGGTAACTTATTTTCTATTCTTTCTTATGTCTCTTCTAAAATCTGTATATCTGCATTTGTAATGCTACAGTGACACTGTCATTTCCTTTGGGATCAATGAAGCATCAATCTATAAAAGCAACACATACAAAATGCTGGAGAAACTCAGCAGGCCAGGCAGCATTTCGAAAAGAGTACAGTCCATGTTTCGGATCGAAACCCTTCAGCAGGACGAGACAGGAAAGGGGGCAGAAAACGAAATAAAAAGGTGGGGGATGGGAGGGGTGGAGTACAAGCTGTCAGCTGATAGATGAAGCCAGGTGGGTAGGTGGAGGAGGGAGGTTGAAGTGAAAAGCTGGGAGATGATAGGTGGAGACGTAGAGGGCTGAAGATAAAGGAATTTAATAGGAGACAAGAATGAACTGTGTCTCTGACAACCCTCCTATACGTTCCTCCAATCAACTTAAAATTATGCCCCCTTGTATTAGAAGTTTCTCCCCTGGGTAAGAGTCTCTGGCTGTCGTCTGATCTATGCCATTATCACCTTGTACATTTATAACAAGACGCCTCTCATTGTCAACGAGAGAAAATGTACAGATGCTGGAAATCTGAGCAACACACACAAAATACTGGAGGAACTCAGCAGGCCAGGCAGCATCTATGGAAAAGAGTACAGTCGGTATTTCTGCCCGAAACATCAACTATACTCTTTTTCATTGGTGCCGTCTGGTCTGCTGAGTTCCTCCAGCATTTTGTGTGTGCACCTCTCAGCATCCTTTGATCCAAAGAGCAATCCCTAGCTCACTCTACCTACCCAGCACTCTGATCCAGGCAGCATTCTGGTCAATATCCACTTTATTAACATTTTCAGTGAATCTCTGTAATGACCAAAACAAAGTTCCTTTGGCTTGTAAGCCCTTTGGTGATATGAAAAAGTAAGCTTTAGCACTTGAAGGAACTCAAGTCGAGAAGCAGACTGGAGCAATTCTTCAGGTCATCAATCCAGGCCTGAGTTTTGGCCAAGAACGGAAAATGATCTACTCCTAGGGATTATGTTCAGTCGTTTCAAAATTAAAGTTTTTGATAATAACGGTAATTATTATTACAAAATCTGTTTATGAATCCATTTTCATTGTAACAATAATTTTGTGCTGTAGACCCAAAGGAATCTCTAAGTAAGACTTCCAACTTTCAGAAGAGACACAAATCTGTTAATCTGTTACAGCAAACTTAATCATAAGCTATTCCTCGAGATCTTTTCATTTGCTCAAGCTTTTCTACCCGCCTCATCTTCCCTCTTTTTCCATTCCCCATTCTGCTTACCCTCTTACACCTTTTTTGCCCATCACCTCCCTCTGGTGCCCCCCATCCTTCCCTTTCTGCCATGGTTCACTCTCGTCTCCCATCAGATTCCTTCTTTTTCTTCAGCCCTTTACCTCTTCCACCCATCATCTCCCAGCTTCTCACTTCAGCCTCCCTCCTCTACCTACCCTTCACCAGGGCTGGAAATAAAGGAGGCAGAAGCCAGAGTAAGAAGATGGGGAGATGGGATGGTGTACTAGCTGTCAGGTGGGTAGGAGCATGATATGGAAATTTCATTGTGACTTTCATGATTAGCAGCTCAAAATCTATAAGATACGCCCAAAAGTATTCAGGAAGCAAAATCTTTGTTGTGCGGTGATGTTTATGGAGATCCTCTGTTGCAGTCAATGTTCTAATTAGCATTTGTTCTGGCTCACAAATGTTTCATAGAGCATAGAACATAGAACAACACAGCACACTACAGGCCATTCAGCCCACGATGGTGTGCCAACCCTTTAACCTACTCTGGGATCCATCTAACTCTTCCATCCGACATTACCCTCCATTTTTCTTTCATCAATATCCCTCATGAATCTGCTTCTACCACCACCCCTGGCAGGGTGTTTCTTTTCGTCTTAAATTGAAGTTATCGCATGAGATCTGGATAATCCCCTGGAAATTTTGCATTAAAATTCTGACGACGTCGGAATTGTTCTGACGATGTTGTGAAAAGAGAAACAGTTCAAGACTCGACTGATAGTTGTTGAATACTGAATCCTACATGTGATGCTGAGCAATTCCAGAAGATCTATTGAACTTAGGGTGAACATTTTCAGTAATAGCGGAGCATATTTACAAGGAGTGCTGCCACAAGAAAATGGCATCCATCATCAAGGACCCACACCCCCACCAGCCAGCCTGTGCTCTTTTCTCACTACTACCATCAGGCAGAAGGTACAGGAGCCGTAGGTCCCACACAACCAGGTTCAGGAGCAGTTATTACGCTACCTCCATTAGCTTTCTCCACTCACCTCAACTCTGAACTGTCACTAATAACCTAGATTCACTTTCACGTTCTCTACAACCTATGTTCTCAGTATTAGTTGTTTATTTGCACCATTTCCCTTCTTTTGCACATTGGTTGGTTGTCGCTGTTTGCTTAGATATAGCTTTTCATAAATTCTATTGTATATCTATATTTACCTGTAAGTGCCTGCATGAAAATGAATCTCAGGGTAGTATATAGTAACATATGCATATTTTGATAATACATTTTACTTTGACTTTGAAAATATGACAAGAACGAAGCATGTAAATTAATATGTGAACAGTAAAAATGGAGACTCGAGAGACTGTAGATGCTAGATTCTCGAGCGGTCCTGATTGAAGAGATTCAGATTCAAGGTTCAATTTCGAGAGAACCAAGATTGTTTAATGTCATTTCCTGTACGTAAGTGTGAAAGAGAACAAAATAATTGTTACTCTGGATCCCATGCAGCCCAAAAGAAAACAAACACAATAATAAACAAACACAATAAATATAAATACATAAGATAACTTGTATGTATGTAAAAAGTTCAAAGTTCAAAGTAAAATTTACTATGAGTACATATATGTCACCACATACAACCCTGAGGTTCTTTTTTCTGCAGGCAAATCTATAGAATAGTAACTGTAAACAGGATCAGTGGACAAAAAACTGCAAATGCAACTATAAGCAATAAATAACAAGACAATGAAATAACAAGATAAAGAGTCCTTAAAGTGAGGCCAATGGTTGCGGGAAGACCAGGAATAGAATGAGTGTAGTTATCCACTTCTGTTCAAGAGCCTGATGGTTGGGGGGGGGGGGGGGGAGTAACTGTTCTTGATGGTGGTGAGAGTCCTGAGGCACCGGTACCTTCTACCTGATGGCAGCAGTGAGAAGAGAGTATGGCCTGGGTGGTGAGGATCTTTGATGATGGATGCTGCTTTTCTACGGCAACATTTCATGTTAGTGTGCTCAATGGTTGAGAGGACTTTACCTGTGATGTATTGGGCTGAATGCACTACCTTTTCTAGGATTTTCCACTTAAAGGCATTGGTGTTTCCATACCAGGCCGTGATGCAGTCAGCCAATACACTTTCCACCACACATCTTTAGAAGTTTGCCAAGGTTTTGGATGACATGCCAAATCTCCACAGACTCCTGAGGAAGCAGAGGTGCTGCCGTGCTTTCTTTGCAATAAAGTAAAGGAAGTGAAAAGCAGTTTATGTCGAACTCAATTTCTCCCTTTCCTAATCTGGACAAAGGGACTTGAACCTGAAGCTTTACCTGTGTTTCTCTTTCCACAGAATGCTGCCTGATCCATTGAATGTGTCTGGCATTTTCTATTTTTAGCAGCACACACAAAATGACTCAGCAGGTCAGGCAGCGACTATGGAGAGAAATGAAGTCTTAACATTTCAGGCCAAGGCCCTTCATCAGGACTGGAATGGAAGGGGCTAGAAGCCGGAATAAAAGGGTCGGGAGAGGCGCACAAGCTGGCAGGAAATGGGTGAGTCCAGGTGAGAAGGAGGCGCAATAGTGTCGTGGTTAGCCCAATGCTTTACAGTACCAGTGACCTGAGTTCAATTCCCGCTGCTGCCTGTAAGGAGTTGGTACGTTCTCCCTGTGACATGAGCTTTCTCCAGGTGCTTTGGTTTCCACAGTCCAAAAGTATGCCGGTCAGTAGGTTAATTGGTCATTGTAAATTATCCTGTGATAAGGCAGGGTGGAAATGTGTCTCTACCAAAGGAGGTGTAACACACTCCTTCCCTCCACTGCCCTGCTTAGCCCCCTGATCAGGGTATGTGAATCCATGGGAGCAGGTGATGGATGGTCGTATGAGCAGCTGGAGAATATCACAAGTCCTGGTTATGCGACCCATGACACTAGGCAGACATCCTCTGAAGAGCATTGTTAATGGCTGGGGTCACCCATCTTGTAAAGTCACTACCCAGAAAAAGGTAACAGCAAATCATTTCTGTTTAAAAATTTGCCAGGAACAATCATGGTCATGGAAAGACCATGATCGCCTACGTCATACAACCCAGCACGTAATAATGATGATGATGAGATAGGCACATGGATAAAAGAAAAATGGAGGGTTATGTGGGAGAGAAGGGTTAGATTGATCTTCGAGTAGGTTAAGAGGTCAACACAATATTGTGGGCTGAAGGGCCTGTACTGTACTGTAGTGTTCTATATTCTATTCCACAGATCTAGAAATCTTCATACCACTCATTGTATTCCACACGGCACCTTGGAGTCAGTAATGGTGAAACGTCAACAAAACATTGTAGGCTGAACGGTATTTTCTATGAAATATCAAAACATACAATAGCAAACCACCTCTGTAGAAACATTTGCCAAAAATAATCTTGGTCATGGAAAGACCATAATCACCAACTTCATACACACAGCATGTAATGATTGTGATGATGATGATGATGAATATAGGTCAATCCTACTCAGTCTTCCCCCAGGACGTCTGCCTCCTCTTAGAATCATCCTTGTGAATCGAGGGCATCACCACTTTCAAGGAACACAACACACCCCTCAATTTGTCAGCCCTCAGTCATGTACTTTCCCATGATCCTTTGCTACCAGAACAAGTTCAGCCTACCCTCATGCATTAATTAGGCAAATTGGTACCAGAGAAACCAGTTTGTTGATGCTCAGGGGTAGCTCATACATCGAAGTTTATGACTTAAGTGGATTAAATGTGTTTATAAAGACATTCTTGGCCTCCTGACTGACAAAAAGCCTGTGGTGACTAATTGAGTGGAGCCTGTCACTTTGATCCTCTGTTCAATAGTGGCAGTCTAATCTGAGTAAACAAAACAGGCAGTTGACATTGCAGGAAAGCATGACCAGTCTTTTCTTAAAATATAAAGCTTTAAGTGTATTTTTTTGGGAAAAGTATGTTTATGAATTGGTTTAAAAATTTCTCAAAATCATTTTAGGATGGTAAAATCGAAACCAGTCTCAGATTGCAAGAACAAACTGAAACCAAATTGTCGTAGCTATATTTATTTAATAAATTATTGATATAAAACAGAAGTGAATAATGAGATTTGACATTCCACTGTGATTTTTCATTCAGCCGTTCCTATTCAATTTCTCACAAATAGGTTCTTTGATATCCATTAACCATGTCTCAAATCTGTTTTAAATTTGCTTGTTTTATCTCGGCCATTCTTTGACAAATCTTATTTGGTTTATTTCAAAAGATATCCAGCTGCTGGCTTCTTGAATAGAAATTTCATCCTCATTCACACTCAAGGATATGGGCCCTGTGGTCCTGGAGTTCAGGAGATTAAAAACTACTGAAACACTACTCCTAGACCAGGGGTCTCCAACCTTTTTTGCACCACAGACCAGTTTAATATTGACAATATTCTTGCGGACCGGCTGACTGGTGGGGGCGGGGGGGGGGGGGATGTTAATCATGACCGGAATATAGGTGATAAGTCAACTATAAGTCACTTATCAGTGGCTAATACACTCAATTTTGTTTCTAAAAGGGTTTATCTAACAAATTTAATATTAAACACACAGTGCATATTTTCCTTGCATGAAGAGAGTGTTAAGTCAATTATAAGTCATAAGGGGGTTCCTTATGTCCAGCCTATTCTGCAATTTTAGTTTTCGTTGCATTCATTGCAGAAAACTCCGCTTTGCAGAGATATGATGGTAGAAATGGAAACAAAGTTTTCAGTGCTGTCATGGCTATCTCAGGATATTCAGCCTTGACCTTGATCCAGAATGCCGTCAGAGGTGTTATGTCAAACATACTTTTCAGCCCCATACATCAAAGTTGCTGGTGAACGCAGCAGGCCAAGCAGCATCTATAGGAAGAGGCGCAGTCGACGTTTCAGGCCGAGACCCTTCGTCAGGACTAACTGAAGGAAGAGTTAGTCCTGACGAAGGGTCTCGGCCTGAAACGTCGACTACGCCTCTTCCTATAGATGCTGCTTGGCCTGCTGCGTTCACCAGCAACTTTGATGTATGTTGCTTGAATTTCCAGCATCTGCAGAATTCCTGTTGTATACTTTTCAGCCCACCGTCATTTGCAAGCTCGCGGAGTTGATCTCCTTCCCGCGCTGACATGGATGATTCATCAGGAACATTCACAAATGGGTCATGGACCCATTCCTTTGCACGTCTTGGGTCATTTGCGGTTGGGAAGTAACGCTCGCATTCTGTCAACAGCGAAGATAGGTGTTCGTGCCCCAGCTGTGAGCCTCAGTCTCTCCCAAATTCCCAGCTAATGTTGGGAACACATCAAATATGGTAATGCCCCTGTCCAATCGGCATCCCCACAGTTCCAGTTTGGCTGTGAAAGCAGACGCTTTATCTGCCAACTTGAAGACAGTTGTCATTCTCCCCTGAAGTGACAAATTGAGTTCATTGAGCAGGTTGAAGATGTCACACAGATAAGTGAGTTTTGCTATCCACTCCTCGTCACTGAAGTGTACTGCCAGTGGTGACTTCTTTCCTGAAAGAAATCTCTGTAGCTGCTCTCTTAACTCAAAAACCCTGGCCAGGGTTCTCCCCCTTGAGAGCCACCTGACTTCAGTGTGTAAGAGAAGGTGTTTGTGCTCTGTATCCATTTCCTCACAAAGCTGCTCAAACAGACATGAGTTAAGGGCTTTTGCTTTGATGTGATTGATAATTTCAACAATGCACTCAATACGCTGTTAAGATCAGGTGACATCTTTTGGCTAGCCAGCATTTCCCTGTATGTGACATAGTGTGTAGACTAGCATTCAGGAGCAATGTCTGACTTGGGTAGTAAAACTAGACTCGTTAAGCCATTCCAACCGCTGTGCTTCGATGTCCTCCGCTACGTCATTGACTCTCCTTGAAACTGTGGTAGCTGAAAGAGAAACCTGTGCCATCTTGTTAGCTGCAGCTTCTCCCAACAGTTCATGGCACATGTCCTTGGCAGCAGGCAGAATCAATTCTTCACCAACAGTGAAAGGCTTTTTTGCCTTCGCAATACGGCTAGCCACTCAGAGCAGCAGCGTTTGTGGAGATGGCGACTCTCAGCACTTGCTTCTGTCCCGCTTGCTCACGGTTTTTCCGCTCAAAAAACTCAACGGGTTTGTCATTAAGTGCAGGGTGCTTGGACTCAAGGTTATGAAGCAGTTTTGAGGGCTTCATTGCCTCATTAGACAGCTTGTCTCCACATATCACACACAGGGGGCTTGGTGCGTGCGAGTCACCAGTCGCAATAAATCCGTATTTTATGTACGACTCGTCGTATTTTCTGTTGAGGGAAGCTTTCTTTTTTTTTGCAGTCTTGGCCTCAGCTGTCTATGCGTTATCATCATTGTTAGGCCTTTTATGTCCCCTACTATCTCTTCCAAAGAAACTCTCAAACAACGTGTGTTTTTCACTCATCGAGTAGTTGTAGGTTAATAACCGACTGATATCCTTGCGTGGGTAATGACCTCGCATGTGTTCAAGTTCAACAGTGGGCGTGACAGGGAATGACGAAAGGTGCTGTTGACTCGCATCGTTTCCTCGCGGCCCGGTAGCACATGCTTCACGGCCCAGTGGTTGGGGACCGCTGTCCTAGACTACATTCACAGTACTTGTGTTGAGATGGTCGGGAAGGTCAACATCTCACCTCCTCAGCACAGCCTCAGAATACAAGTATGACCCTTTAGAACAGATGAGGAGGACTGGTGAATCTGTGGAATTCATTGCCACAGATGACTGTGGAGTCCAAGTTTTATGGATAATGTATTTATTAACTTATTGAAGTACAGCACAGAAAAGGCATTCCGGCTCTTTGAGGAACACTGTTCAACAACTCCTGATTTAATCCTAGCCCAATCACAGGACAATTTACAAAGGCCATTTAACCTATCTACTGATATGTCTTTGGACTGTGGGAGGAATCCCGAGCACCCAGAGGAAACACACACGGTCATGGGGAGAACGTACAAACTCTTTACAGACAATGGCAGGAAATAAACCCCGGGTGGCTGGTACGTAAAGCATTACGCCAACTGCTATGCTATTACAGCTTGGGGCATCAGAGTCTGGAGTTCAATTCTGGTGCTGACTAAGGAGTTTGTACTTTCCTCCCTCAGTCCAAAGGTTAGTAGGTTCATTGGCCATGGTCAATTGCCCTGTGGCTAGGCTAGTGTTAAATAGGTGGGAGAGTGGGTAGTGTCCACTGGTCCTGTTCCTTGCTGTATCTCTAACTAAATAAAATATGAATTGACATTTATATAAATACAGAGCAGAGCAACCAGTTGATAAGCAAGAAAGGACAAATGCTGTAACTGGTTGATTTAAAGTCGAGAATAGCATACCAAAATATCAGCTATCAACTGCTGTTCACGGAGATTCTGATATATTGTGATCGCAAGTACAAGCTACATATAATGCAATCCTAAGCAGCGTGTGCAGCCAGGTGCTTTGAGGGTGACAGGATAGATTAATAGAGTAGTTAATAAAACAAATGGCTTTGTAAATAGAGCCACAGGGTTCGAAAGCCAGGAAGTTATCCAAAGTCAACAGAAAGTACTTCCCTTTCCCAGCTGGATGCATGGCATCACGCACTAGAAAGGATACAAAGGACACCTGTCAAAATTAATTGGAATGGTTTTGAGGTTGAGGGATTCCAGTTGACCCCAAAAGTTGAAACAGAGACAGCAAAGAGGAGATTTGGTAGAGTGTTTCAGCAGTGAGTTATGGAGGTAGGAACTCTTTCCAAGGATGGCACAGTAGTGCAGCGGTTAGTGTAACACTATAATGCTACGGGTGCTGGAAATCCAGAATAACACACACAGAATGCTGGAGGAACTCAGCAGGTCAGGCAGCATCCGTGGAGAGGAATAAACTGACAAAGTATCGGGCCACGCCACTTCATCAGGACTTGATTACACCCACACTACTACAGAACCAGTGATCGAGGTTGGATTCCTGTCGCTGTCTGTAAGGAGTCTGTGCGTGAGTTTCCTCCAGGTGCTCCGGTTTCCTCCCACATTCCAAACATGTACAGGTTAGTAAGTTGTGGGCATGACATGCTGGCGCTGGCAGTGTGGTGATACTTTCAGGCTGCCCCCAGCGCATCCTCAGACTGTGTTGGTCCTTGATGATACACTTCACTGAATGTTTCAATGTACATGTGACAAGCAAAGCTAATCTAATCTTTCCCGTGGGTGATAGTGGGAGACCAGAGAGCAGAGAATGAAGGAGAGAGAGAACAATGCAAAGATGACCAGGGAAAGACTCCTTTACCTAGGAACACTTGGACTCAGGAATATGCTCTTCGATGAGTTGGTAGAACCAGTTTCTGCAGCACACTCCAGTACACAATGGAGAAAAGATTGTTAATGTGCAGGATTGACCCACTAGATTTAAAATCAGAATCAGGTTTAATATCACTGGCATAGGTTGTGAAATTTGTTGTCTTTGTGGTGGCAGTACAGTGCAATACATAAGAGAAAAACTGAGCTACAGTATGTAGTTTATTAAATAGTAGTATATTAAATAGTTAAATAAATAGTGCAAAAATAGAAATAAAAAGAGTGCAGTAGTGTCCATCAGTTCACTATCCGTTCAGAAATCGGATGGCAGAGGGGAAGAAGCTGTTCCTGAATCGCTGAGTGTGTCTTCAGGCTCCTGTACCTCCTCCCTGATGGTAGCAATTAGAAGAGAGTAGGTCCAGACTGATGAGGGACTTTAATAGTGGATGCCACCTTTTTGAGGCATCACTCCTTGAAGTTGTCCTGGATACTATGGAGGCTAGTGCCCACAACAGAGCTGAAAAATTTTACAACTCTGCAGCTTACTTCGATCCTGTACAGGACCCCTCCCTCTATAAATAGACTCCATAAATAGACTTTCAAATCGACTCACGGGCTCTTGGGTCACTGACTTGGGTCATCTTTGACCTGTGAACTTTGATCTTTAGTATCGATCCCAGGACTGCCCAATGATGGGATCCCTCCACCAACTTCTATTTTATTTCTCCTTCTAAGCCCTGCATTATTTTAACCCCCTCTATCGAGCAGGGTGGAGATACGTCTCTATCAAAGGAGGTGTAAGGTGTTCTTCCCTCCGCTAGCCTGCAGGTCACCCTCGGGCAAGGCTTAGCCCTCCGAACAGGGTCACGTGAATCCATGGGAGCAGGTGGTGGATGGTCGTATGAGCAGCTGGGACATATCACAAGTCCTGGTTATGTGACCACTGACACCAGGCAGACAACCTCTGAAGAGTATTGATAATGGCTGGGGTCACCCATCTTGTAAAGACACTGCCCAGAAGGCAATGGCAAACCACTTCTGCCAAAATATTCGCCAAGAACAATTATGGTCAACACCATGACCACCCACGTCATATGTCACAGCACATGATGTTGATGATATCAGGAGCCACCAGACAAATGTGGATAATGTTAGCAATGAGTCGCATTTTGAACAGCTGCAAAGTCCAGTTTGGGTTTCTAAACACAGAACTGTTCATCTCCTGCACTGCACAGTCTCTGGGGCTAAAAATGTTACATTTCAGTTGAGGGAAAATGTGCAACTTTTCCCCAAACACTGCTCTAGTTACTCCAATCATCACTGACTCGTCATTTGGACACGGTGGTGGCATTTTATTATTTGGGTAAATACTCTGGAGCTCAACATGGAGTTTAAAGAACGTCTTAGGAAAGTAAGCAATAAGAGGCAGCGGCAACTGTTTCCTCAAATACCAATTCACTCGAGGGAGTCGGGGACTCAAGAGGTACCACAGGCTGTTCTAATTAGCAAAGGATATTACTCTATAATGGATCATATATTTAACTTTATAATTGCTATACTTCCAGGAAATAATGTACCATCTCCTTGTTAATAAGCATTGGCTATTTCTGTTAAAGTCTCTGTGTTTTACAGCTAAGGATTTTACAATAATTTGTAATCTGATATTTAAAATATGAACAAACTATGTCTAGGCGTCACAGCCTAGTATTGAAACACCAATGTCCAAGAACAGAAAAGCCTACAAAAAGTAGCAGATACAGCCCAGTCCATCACAGGAAAAGCCCTCCCGCCATTTAGTACATCCACAAGGAGCACTGCACAAGAGAGCAACATCCATCATTAAGGACCCCCACCATTCTATTTTAACTTCATCAGTCCACAGGACTTGTTTTCAAAATGCATCAGGCTTGTTTAGATGTTCCTTTGAACTTTTTGAATAGAACTTTTTGGCTGCAATGAGCAAAGGTATGTTTGGAGAAAAAAGGGTGCAGAATTTCATGAAAAGAACACCTCTCCAACTGTTAAGCACAGGGGTGGATCGATCATGCTTTGGGCTTGTGTTGCAGCCAGTGGCACGGGGAACATTTCACTGGTAGAGGGAAGAATGAATTGAATTAAATACCAGCAAATTCTGGGAGCAAGCATCACACCGTCTGTAAAAAATGCTGAAGATGAAAAGAGGACGGCTTCTACAACAGGATAATGATCCTAAACACACCTCAAAATCCACAATGGACTACCTCAAGAGGCGCAAGCTGAAGGTTTTGCCATGGGCCTCACAGTCCCCTGACCTAAACATCATCGAAAATCTGTGGATAGACCTCAAAAGAGCAGTGCATGCAAGATGGCCCAAGAATCTCACAGAACTAGAAGCCTTTTGCAAGGAAGAATGGGTGAAAATCCCCCAAACACGAATTGAAAGACCCTCAGCTGGCTACAGAAAGTGTTTACAAGCTGTGATACTTGCCAAAGGGGATGTTACTAAGTACCGACCATGCAGGGTGCCCAAACTTTTGCTTTGGGCCCTTTTCCTTTTTTGTTATTCTGAAACTGTAAACGATGGAAATAAAAAAGTTTTCTTGCTTAAAATATTAAAGAAATGTGTCATGTTTAACCTTATGCCTTTTGGAAATCAGGTCATCTTTTACTCGCTTAGCTATTCACAGTAACAGAAATTTTGACCAGGGTGCCCAAACTTTTGCACACTACTATATTTACAGTATTACTCAAATATTAAATACACAACAGATGGATGCTGCCTTCCTGAGGCAATGCCTTTTGAAGACGTCCTTGATGGTGGGGAGGCTCGTGCCCATGAAGTTGGCTGAGTTAACAACCCTCTGCAGCTTCATCACTATGAGACTCTGTTCCTCCATCTAACCTCAAGAATAGAGATGATCTGAATTGTTGATTTACCCTGGCTACTTTTTTTTTTTTAAATCAGTGTGAAACACGCCACAGTTGATCTGTCAACCCTCAGAGTGGGAAGATCTTCTCTGTCATCTTTCACTGTGCTTCTGTAGTAAGATAATATGTTTCTGTGTTGGTAAAATGAAATCTGTCATGCCTGGGTTGGTGGGCTTGAGTTATAAGGAGAGACTGGTTAGGCCGGGCCTGGTTTCCATGGAGCAAAGGATGCTAAGGGGTGACATGATATAGTAAATTAAATTGGTGGTCATCTATCATGTCCGACGATGACAGGAAACCTGTACAGGAGAGTTTTTAAAGTGGAAAAGCTATTGTATTGAAGGCAGTTCTACTCCCTTGACCAGAAGGGGTCTGGTTCCAGTGGCAATAACAAGTGCCACAAACTGGGGTCTTCCCTGGTTAAATTACGAGAGGCATAAGTAGTCCCACGGTAGAGGGTCAAAAACTAGAGCGCACCGATTTCAGGTGAGAGGGAGGAGGTTCAAAGGGCTTCTAAGGTATCAATATTTCAACGCTGAGAGTAGTTGTTGTCTGGAATGAGCTGCCAGAAGAGGTGGTGGGGGCAGGAACAGTAACAACAGTGAAGATGACATCTGCACAGCTACCTGAATGAGTAATGCAGGCTATGGAACTAATGCAGGCAATCAGAATCTGGCTTATTAAGGTATCCATTAGTCTTGCGAGACCATGGATCTGCACCTGGAAAGTCTTCACTCTCCAGGGCGCAGGCCTGGGCAAGGTTGTGTGGAAGACCAGCAGTTGTCCATGCTGCAAGTCTCCCCTCACCACATCACCAATATTGTCCAAGGGAAGGGCATTAGGACCCATACAGCTTGGCACCGGTGTCGTTGCAGAGCAATGTGTGATTAAGTGCCTTGCTCAAGGACACAACACGTTCCCTTGGCTGGGGCTCAAACTCACGACCTTCAGCTAGCTAGTCCAATGCCTTAACCATTTGGCCACATGCCCACACTGGCTTATTATCACTTGCATACTATGTCGTGAAATATGCATTGAAAATTAAATTGAGTAGTGAAAAATGAGAACAATAAAAGAATATATTGAGGTATGTTCATTATTGGGGGACAGGGCAGAGCACACCAGGAAGCAGGATACTCCACTGAACTTTATTGGCAACTCTGTTTGTACAATATGTGAGAGCGGCTAACGGTGGCACAGGGATAACCTAACTCCGTGACAATCAGCAAACCAGGGGTAAAAATTTCTAATGTTTAGGTACAAATTCAAACATATTGAGCAGTACATAATAAAGATTATGGCACTTACATAAAGTAATTGCAGCCTGAAAAAAAATAAAAGTACTTTTCCTTTCAGGTCCAAGGTCTGATAAACAGTATGCTACCTTGGTATTCTGCCAGTGTGAACTCTGTATTAGATCTCAGGGGTCTAGAATCGGGTCACATGTTTCTGCACTGTGATCCAGTGCCAATGAGAAATAAAATATATTCTTGAGGGTTGCGGATTTGGCCTCCTGTCCTGGTACATTTTCCCAACCAGCTGAATGTGTTTGCTTCTCTCTTCGCATCACTTAGTCATAAAAATAACTTCAGAGTGGACTGCTTGTTTCTCCCTGTGGCACTTCCAATTGTACTGGTTTGCCAGACTAAAAACGAGCAGTTTATTTCTGGTTTTATGTGCTTTAACTAATCCTCCATGCTAATATCAACACAGGATGTTACAGATGCTGGAAACTGGATGAATAAAAAAAATCTGGTAGAGGAACTATGCAAATCAAGTAGTATCTACTGGGGAGGGGAGAACCCAAAATGTTGGCAATTCCTTTCCCAACCTACAGATGCTGCTCGACCCATTAGATCATAGACCATAAGACAGAGGAGCTGAATTAGGTTATTCAGCTCATCAAGTCTGCTTGCCAACCCCATTCTCCTGCTTTTGCCCTTGATACCCTTAATAATCAAGAATTTATTAACCTCTGCCTTAAATATACTTAAAGACTTGCCCTCCACCGCTGCCTGTGGCAATGAATTCCACAAATTCACCAGCCTCTAGCAAAAGAATTTCCTCCTCAACTGTCAAAAACTCCACTATACTTGCGAGTTTAGTCCAGACCAGTGCTTATGCCGTGGACCATTAAGCAAGGGGTGCACGTACCTCAGGTTGGTCTAGAGGGACTCCATCTTGTAATAAGTAGCTGTGAACCCCATTCAAAACATTATTCAAATGTGCACAAGAGATGCTGCAGAAGCTGAAGATCCAGGCCAGCACTCACAAAATGTATGGGGACGAATAAACAGTCAACATTTCGGCTGGGACCCGAAACGGCTAATGTGCAAACAGCTTTTGAACTTTTAAATATCTGGTTATAATTGGCACACAAGCAAACATTATTGCATAATAACCAAGTACTTCTTTTAAACAGTACAAATCATTTTCACTTGATTACATTGAGAAGATAAAGCTTTCTCCTGATTTATTCTTGAACGAGTCTTTAAGTAAATATTATTCTCTTTTGATATGAAAGAACCTAAAAGCACAGCATATGTACTTTCATATTTCAATATGCTTTCAATGGAAGCCTTTAAAGATGTAGTGACTTGCTTCAACGGTAGCACACCTTTCTTTTTGCTTGTGGATTCTGAGTGTAGAGGGCAGCACAGTGGCGTAGCCACTTGTAAGATCAAGGCTCAATTCCCGCTACTGTCTGTAAGGAGTTTGTATGTTCTCCATGTGATTGTGTGGGTTTTCCTCTGGGTATCTGGCTTCCTCCCATGTTCCAAAGATGTATGGTCAGGGTCAGTGAGTTGAGGGCAGGCTATGTCAATGCTGGAAGTGTGGCAATACTTGCGGGCTGCCCAGCACAATTCTCTGAATTAATTTGAAACAAAGTGTCAAAAAAGACCATAAGACACAGGAGCAGAATAAGATCATTTGGCCCATCAAGTCTGCTCCACCATTCCATCATGGCCGATTTATTATTCCTCACACCTCCATTCTCCTGCCTTCTCTCCATGACCTTTGACACTGACTAATCAAGAACCTATCAACCTCCACTTTATTTATACCCAATGAGTTGGCCTCCACAGCCATTCGTGTCAATGAATTCCACAGATTCACCACTCTCTGGCTAAACAGATTCCTCCCATCTCTGTTCTAAAGGGGCACCCTCTGGTACTAGACTTCACTGCAGTAGGAAACACCCTCTCCACATCCACTTCCACTAACTGGAACAGGATTTTATTTTGTGACAATGTGTGGAAATAAAGAGATCCGGATGAAGCTAATTTTTATCTTGATCTCTTTATTGAGTTAATTACGGTGAGGTAGTAAGGCTGCCTAGACAGTGCTGTAGTTTTGCGGATGTGATTTGGCCCAGAGTCCCGGGAATTGTGTCTTTGCAAAGGTACAGCTATTGGAAACAATTTCCAGGAAATTATGTCATTGCTTCATCATGTCCTGAGACATTGACCGTGCCATTTCCCTCACGAGAAGGATTAATCAGCCAAGTTTCATACTGATATCTCCTTTAAAATTTAGTACTGGTTACAGATGAATTTTTTTTTTTGCTTTAATGTGGCTGGGAAATGGGAATGGTTCAATGGTTCTATTTAATATCAGGGAATGTATACAATATACAACCTGAATTTCATACTCTCCACAGACATCCACAAAACAGAAAAAATACCCAAAGAATGAATGATAGAAAAAACCTTAGAACTCCAAAGCCCGTTCCCCCCCACATACAAGCAGCAGTAAAGCATCAACCTCCTCCTTCATTTATTTCATCAAAAAAGCATCAGAACACCCCCCCCCCACCCACCATGCAAGCAGTAGCAAAGCTCCCAAAGGGACCATGATCTAGGTCCAGCAAAAACTACAATTCATAACCCAGCACTGCAACATGCCACATGCTGTGTCTCTCACAAGGGAGAGAGGGATGTCACCTTTTCCCTAGCGAGAGGGGAGACCAGCAGCTCACTGTTTCAATGTTACAGTCTGTAGTGTCACTTATTTGAGCTCACCTGACTTGAGAACCAGCAGACTCTCCCCCTGGCCCCCATGAGAGAAAGATCAAAGGCACATTTGAAATATTGCATTCAATTCTGGGTTCATTATAGGAAGGATGGTGAGGGTTTGCAGAGTGTCCAGAAGAGGTTTACCATGATACAGTCTGGATTAGAGGGCATTTACTATAAAGAAAGGCTGGACAATCTAGGGTTGTTTACCCTGGAGAGGCTGAGGGCAGATCTGATTGAGGTTTACAAGGTTATGAAAGGCACAGATAGAGGTGATAGCCTTTATCTTTTACCCAGGGTTGAAATGTCTGATAATAGAAGGCATGCATTTAAAATGAGAGGGCAACTTCAAAGGAATTTGCAAGGCAAGTTTTTTCACACAGGGAGTGCTGGGTGCCTGGAATACACTACCAGGGGTGGCAGTCAAGACATATACAACAGAGGCTTTAAGACAGCCACATGGATGTGCAGAGACTGGACAGATACAGGCATTGTGCAGATTGAAGGGATTAGTTTAGTTAGGCATTTAATAACTAGCAAAATTAGAAGCACAAGAGATTCTGTAGATGCTGGAAATCCATAGTAACACACACAAAATGCTGGAGGAATTCAGCAGGTCAGGCAGCATCTATGGAAATGAATGTTGGTGTTTCGGGCTGAGACTCATCAGGACTGGAAAGGAAGGGGGAAGAAGCCAGAGTAAGAAAGTGGGGGTAGGGGAAGGTGTATAAATTGGCAGGCGATAGGTGAGACCAGGTGAGGGAGAACATACTACCTGATCTGCTGAGTTTCTCGTACAATTTGCATGTATTACTAATTTAATTAGTCACAACATTATGGACTGAAGGGCCTGTTCCTATGCTATAATGTTCTACAGTACTGTGCAAGTGTCTTGGGCACATAGATATATCTAGGGTATCTAAGACTTTTCCACAGTATTGTAGTAATTTTTGTATTACACTGTGCTGCCACAAAAAAAAATTCTTGACATATGTGAGTGATGATAAACCTGATTCTGATATGGGTCTCTATTGTGGACTAAGGGTGGGAAGGGGACAGGGACAGGGGAAATGGGGAAGGGAGAGAGGAAGGAGCGGGAAGCACCAAAGACATTCTATAATGATCAATAAACTAATTGTTTGCTTTCTCAGGGTATATCTGCAATCTCTCCTCACCCCATCCTTGGTACTCCTTCATTGCCACCCATCCCACACCCCTCCCATGACACTCCTTCCTCACCATTCCTAACATCCTTTGCTGCTGCCAGATTTGCAAACTTGATACCTGCTCTACATTGTCAAATACAGTTCTGTGCCAAAGTCTAACTATATACATGTACCAAAGACTTGCACAGTACTGCATGTACAGGTGCAGATAAATGTTGTAGGTGGAGTTTATGGATCTTTGCCAATGATTTCAAGTGAGGTGGTGTCTAAGGGTGCTGGGCACTGCTGAATGCAGGCCTGAGACCAAAATTTTGGACCAAGCCAGAGACTGATAGGGGTAGCTTTATCTTGTTTTGCTTTTTACTCAACAATTTGTCATATCTTGCCTAGCCTCACCCATTTCATTTGAGGTGGATCAGACTTTGAAGATTAAAACATGACTCAAACTGTCACATCCTATAATAATTTTTCTCATTGGTTGCTTAACTGGGGTCATGGGAAGGGTCCAACTGTGTTAAAACATCCACAAGATTTATGCTGCATTTGAAGAGGTTGACTAAAGCCTTCAGTTGTTGTTAAGGCTTTGACTTCCAGCAGTAGATTGTACCATGAGTAATATTTGTTCTTGGTGGACCTCAGGCAAATTGATCTGTAACATCACAGGAAGTTATATTTCCTGGACCAGTCTCCGCTTTCCAGAAATTGTTCTCCTAGCTGTAGTGAAGCAGTGACCAAGTAGGTCCAGTGGCCCTGAGTGTTGAGAGGCAAAGCCCCAATGATCATCCATCCTTTCCTGCACTTTTTTCACTACCATGTCAGGTTTCAGTAGGACTCAAGTACAGACCAATGAATACTTCTTCACCAGGGTTTATTAGGGAGCACAAAGGCAACAGTCTTTCAAAACAGAAGGCAGGCACGAATCTGAAATGGCAGGCCAAGGTCTTACCAGGAAAGGCAGTCAGGCAAGGGCAGACAATCCAGAGCGCACAGGCAAAAATCAGGTCCAGATCCAGGATCAGGATCAGGATCAGGATCAGGAAAAAATCCAAAACACAGAATCAAGCAAAGTCGGTTGGCAGAAGTCGCAATGACAGGCTGGAACGACACAGGTCAGAACTGGGACAAACTGGCAGAGAATGCTAGTCAAGGCAGGGTTTAAATAAACAGGGTAGTAAGTGACAAATTAGGAACAAGTGGGTGCAAATGAGGAGACAAGCAGGTAATTGGAGGAAGTCCAAAAAAGGAAAGGGGCTGGACCAGAACCCACAGGGCCAGGTGAAAGAAAACAGAAATTAAAGACTTACTCTTAATAATTTCTCCTTTGGCTCCTCCCATTTCCTCCAAACTAAAGGTGTAGCTATGGGCACCCGTATGGGTCCTAGCTATGCCTGCCTTTTTGTTGGGTTTGTGGAACAATCTATGTTCCGTGCCTATTCTGGTATCTGTCCCCCACTTTTCCTTCGCTATATCGACGACTGCATTGGCGCTGCTTCCTGCACGCATGCAGAACTCGTTGACTTTATTAACTTTGCCTCCAACTTTCACCCTGCCCTCAAGTTTACCTGGTCCATTTCCAACACCTCTCTCCCCTTTCTAGATCTATCCGTCTCTGTCTCTGGAGACAGCTTATCCACTGATGTCTACTATAAGCCTACTGACTCTCACAGCTATCTGGACTATTCCTCTTCTCACCCTGTCTCTTGCAAAAACGCCATCCTCTTCTCGCAATTCCTCCGTCTCCGCCGCATCTGCTCTCAGGATGAGGCTTTTCATTCTAGGACGAGGGAGATGGCCTCCTTTTTTAAAGAAAGGGGCTTCCCTTCCTCCACCATCAACTCTGCTCTTAAACGCATCTCCCCCATTTCACGTACATCTGCTCTCACTCCATCCTCCCGCCACCCCACTAGGAATAGGATTCCCCTGGTCCTCACCTACCACCCCACCAGCCTCTGGGTCCAACATATTATTCTCCGTAACTTCCGCCACCTCCAACGGGATCCCACCACTAAGCACATCTTTCCCTCCCCCCCCCCTCTGCATTCCGCAGGGATCGCTCCCTACACAACTCCCTTGTCCATTCGTCCCCTCCATCCCTCCCCACTGATCTCCCTCCTGGCACTTATCCGTGTAAGCGGAACAAGTGCTACACATGCCCTTACACTTCCTCCCTTACCACCATTCAGGGCCCCAAACAGTCCTTCCAGGTGAGGCAACACTTCACCTGTGAGTCGACTGGGGTGATATACTGCGTCCGGTGCTCCCGATGTGGCCTTTTATATATTGGCGAGACCCGACGCAGACTGGGAGACCGCTTTGCTGAACATCTACGCTCTGTCCGCCAGAGAAAGCAGGATCTCCCAGTGGCCACACATTTTAATTCCACATCCCATTCCCATTCTGACATGTCTATCCACGGCCTCCTCTACTGTAAAGATGAAGCCACTCTCAGGTTGGAGGAACAACACCTTATATTCCGTCTGGGTAGCCTCCAACCTGATGGCATGAACATCGACTTCTCTAACTTCCGCTAAGGCCCCACCTCCCCCTCATACCCCATCTGTTACTTATTTTTATGCACACATTCTTTCTCTCACTCTCCTTTTTCTCCCTCTGTCCCTCTGACTATACCTCTTGCCCATCCTCTGGGTCACCCCCCCCTTGTCTTTCTTCCCGGACCTCCTGTCCCATGATCCTCTCGTATCCCCTTTTGCCTATCACCTGTCCAGCTCTTGGCTCTATCCCTCCCCCTCCTGTCTTCTCCTATCATTTTGGATCTCCCCCTCCCCCTCCAACTTTCAAATCCCTTACTCACTCTTCCTTCAGTTAGTCCTGACGAAGGGTCTCGGCCTGAAACGTCGACTGCACCTCTTCCTACAGATGCTGCCTGGCCTGCTGTGTTCACCAGCAACTTTGATGTGTGTTGCAGAAATTAAAGACTGTCGTGATCCGGAGCTACCAGCAGAGGCCCTTCGACCCAGGTTCAGGCCGGATCCTTAACATACCGATTATCTCCCCTCTTCTGGTCCTAATGCAGAGTCTCAGCCCAGAATGCTAACTGGCCATTTTCCTCCACAGATGCTGCCAGGTAGCTGAAGAGATTGTGGAGACATTAGTAATGATCTTGCAAGAATCACTAGATTCTGGAATGGTTCCAGTGGACTTAAACTGAAAATCTCACTCCACCCTTTAAGCAGGGAGGGGAGCAAAAGATAAGAAATTATAAGCCTGTTAGCCTGTCTTCAGTGGTTGGGAAGTTGTTGGAATCCATCATTAAGGATGACATTTCAGGGTATTTGGAGGCACATGGGAAAATAGGCCAAAGTCAGCATGGTTTCCTTAAGGGGAAATCTCGCCTGAAAAATCTATTGAAATTCTTTGAGGAAATAACAAGCAGGATAGATAAAGGAGAATCAGTGCCACCAACAGCTATGGAGACCAAGCAAATACAGAAATGCTGGTTGATCTCAGCCAGCCAAGCAACAAAAGGCATAAACAGAATGGACATACAGAGGATGCTTCTACTCGTGGGAAAGTGTAGGATCAGAGGGCACCACTTCAGAATAGAAGGTCGTCCCTGTAGAACAGAGATGAGGAGGAATTCTTCAAAAGAACAAAGTTTATTATCAAAGTTCATATATGTCACCATATACAACCCCAAGGTTCATTTTCTTGTGGGCATACTCAGTAAGTCCATAATAGAATAATATCCATAATAGAATGAATGACAGACCGCACCAACTTGAGCATTCAACCGGTGTGCAAAAAACAACAAACTACAAATACAAAAAGAAAAAAAAATGATAAATAATAAATATCGAACACACGAGATGAAGAATCCTTGAAAGTAAGTCCATAGGTTTTGGGAACATTTCAATGATGGGGCAAGTGAAATTAAGTGAAGTTATCTCCTTTGGTTTAAGAGCCTGATGGTTGAGGGGTAATAACTGTTCCTGAACCTGGTGGTGTGAGTCCTGAGGCTCCTGTACCTCCTTCCTGATGGCTGAGGGGTAATAACTGTTCCTGAACCTGGTGGTGTGAGTCCTGAGGCTCCTGTACCTCCTTCCTGATGGCTGAGGGGTAATAACTGTTCCTGAACCTGGTGGTGTGAGTCCTGAGGCTCCTGTACCTCCTTCCTGATGGTTGAGTGGTAATAACTGTTCCTGAACCTGGTGGTGTGGGTCCTGAGGCTCCTGTACCTCCTTCCTGATGGTTGAGGGGTAATAACCGTTCCTGAACCTGGTGGTGTGGGTCCTGAGGCTCCTGTACCTCCTTCCTGATGGCTGAGGGGTAATAACTGTTCCTGAACCTGGTGGTGTGAGTTCTGAGGCTCCTGTACCTCCTTCCTGATGGTTGAGTGGTAATAACTGTTCCTGAACCTGGTGGTGTGGGTGCTGAGGCTCCTGTACCTTCACCCTGATGGTTGAGGGGTAATAACTGTTCCTGAATCTGGTGGTGTGGGTCCTGAGGCTCCTGTACCTCCTTCCTGATGGTTGAGGGGTAATAACTGTTCCTGAACCTGGTGGTGTGGGTGCTGAGGCTCCTGTACCTCCTTCCTGATGGTTGAGTGGTAATAACTGTTCCTGAACCTGGTGGTGTGAGTTCTGAGGCTCCTGTACCTCCTTCCTGATGGTTGAGTGGTAATAACTGTTCCTGAACCTGGTGGTGTGGATGCTGAGGCTCCTGTACCTTCACCCTGATGGTTGAGGGGTAATAACTGTTCCTGAATCTGGTGGTGTGGGTCCTGAGGCTCCTGTACCTCCTTCCTGATGGTTGAGGGGTAATAACTGTTCCTGAACCTGGTGGTGTGGGTGCTGAGGCTCCTGTACCTCCTTCCTGATGGTTGAGGGGTAATAACTGTTCCTGAACCTGGTGGTGTGGGTCCTGAGGCTCCTGTACCTCCTTCCTGATGGTTGAGGGGTAATACCTGTTCCTGAACCTGGTGGTGTGGGTCCTGAGGCTCCTGTACCTCCTTCCTGATGGTTGAGGGGTAATAACTGTTCCTGAATCTGGTGGTGTGGGTCCTGAGGCTCCTGTACCTCCTTCCTGATGGTTGAGGGGTAATACCTGTTCCTGAACCTGGTGATGTGAGTCCTGAGGCTCCTGTACCTCCTTCCTGATGGCAGCAGTGAGAAGAGAGCATGACCTGGGCAGTGGGGGTCCCTGATGATGGAAGCAGCTTTCCTGCAACAAAGTTTTGTGCAGATGTGCTTAAGGTTGGGGAGGGCTTTACCCATGATGGGCTGGGCCGTATACATTACTTTTTGGAGGATTTTCTGTTCAAGAGTATTGGTGTTTCCATACCGAGCTGTGATGCAGCCAGTCAATATACTCTCAGTACACATTTATAGAAGTTTGCCAAAGTTTTAGATGTCATGCCAAAGCTTTGCAAGCTCCTAAGGAAGTCGAAGTGCTACAGTGCTTTCTTTGTAACAGCAAATTTACAGTACTGTGTAAAAGTCTTCGGCACATATATATAGCTAGGGTGCCTGAGACTTTTGCACAGTACTGTATTTGTCAATGAGGAGCAGAGTGTGAGTTTGCAAATCCTGGGAGAGCAAAGGATGTTGGGAACAGCGAGGGTAGTGCACCACGGGACGGGTAACAGAGAGAGAGTGCTAGGGACAGGTGCAGACACACCCGGCCCTGAGACACCTGGAAAGGTCATTTAATTCCAAACAATTGGTTTATTGATCATTATAGAATGTCTTTCCCCTCTCCGTTCCCCTTTTCCCACCATGATTCCTCTCCCCCTGCCCCCTTCCCACTCTCAGTCCACAATGGAGACCCATATCAGAATCAGGTTTGTCATCACTCACATATGTCATGAAATTTGTTTTTTTTTGTGGCAGCAGTACAGTGCAATACATAAAATACATACCGTACCTGGAGAACGTGAAAGATTTTATTCAACTGCAAGTTCTGTTATTTATTTGTTGCTGAATGTTATTTATTTGTTCATATCTTGCATTGGTTGATGTCCCTGTCCATATGATGCAGCTTACATTAGTGCAATGCTTTGATGTCCCACCGCTGTCTGTAAGGAGTCTGTCCATTCTCCTCCATCACCATGTGTGTTTCTCCTTGGTGCTCCACGTCCTCCCACATTCCAAAGATGTGCAACTTTGGGTTCGTAAGATGTGGGAGCCGGAAGATTGTTAACATTTACGTACTGTCCAGCACAATCTTCGCTGATTTGATTTGACTCAAAACAATGCATTTCACTGTGTGCTTTGATGTACGTATGACAAGTAAAGCTAACCGTAAGATTCAAAGCTTTTCACATGCCTGCTTCTTCCATCTACAATCCATTCTCCCTCCTTCCCTCCTGAGGTTGGCCTTCACCCACAGGCTTTCCCTTTACTGCACTTGTGAAGGAGGAGAGGAGACAGAACTCTCTGTCTCAGTATACTTCTCCTTAGACTCGGTCTCTTGCTGATCTTGCTGATTAAAGCGACGTTGACGAGAGTGGTAGGCCAGCGGGCGTTCAGCGCCATTTGCCCGCGCTTGGCTAGTCTTTCTGGCCCCCTTGCTCGACGCTGCTGGAAGATGGTGCCAGAGTTTTGGTTCTTGGCAAGGCTGCATGATGCGATTGGTGGATTGGCCTCTGCAGTTCATGTTTCTGGCTACTCCTCTTTTTATAGCTATTTTCTGCTATTCTGACTGCGGCCGGCAGTCAACCAACAACGCAGCTCTATATTGAACTGGACTGAACATTCCTGACTGCTTCAATGACTCAAAGTTTTACATTCTGCGTTTTTCACTTGTTTTATTGCATTTGCGGTATTTGTTCTTTTTTTGTGCGTTGGGTGTTGGATATGTTTTTGAACTGGTTCCATGGTGTTTCTTTGTCTCATAACTGTCGGTGTGGAAGACAAATCTCAGCCTTGTATACTGTATTGCATTCTTTGATAATAAATGTACCTTGAATCTTTTGAATCTTTGAATGTTGGAATCCTACAGGTTTTCATGCCAATCAAGATGCCCATCTAACACTAGTCCTGTTTGCTGGTGTTTGGTCTGAATCTCTCCAAACCGTTCCTTTCAATGTATCTTTCCAAATGCCTCTTAAACATTGTAATTATCTTGTAGAAGTCTAGGTAACACAGAGGAGCCTGAAGTCAAGTCAAGGGACTTTATAGAATTAGTATCTGAAATTAAAGCCTCATTTCAAATGGAAGATTTCATGCCTATAATTTATTTATTATATATTTATTGAGATACAGCGCGGAATAGGCCATTCTAGCCCTTCGAGTCGCACCATCCGACAACCCCTGATGTAATCCTAGCCTAATCACAGGACAATTTACAATGACCAATTAACTCACGGACTGTAGGAGGAAACTGGAGTACCTGGAGGAAACCCACCAGGGAGAATGTACAAATTCCTTACAGACAGTGGCGGGAATTGAACCCAGATTGTTGGTACCATAAAGCATTGTGCTAACCAACTCACTACCATCCCTTCCTATCCTTGAAGCTGCAGGGATATTTTCACAGAAGGATTTCTGCTCTATATTGAAGGTAAAGAAATGGGTTAAAAAAGAGAGCATATTTTTAAGGTGATTGGATGAAAGTATAGGAGAGATGTCAGAGGTAAGTTTTTTTACACAGAAATGGGTGAATAGGACACCCACCCAGTGGTGCTGGTAGAGGCAGATAAATTTGGGGTCTTGAAGAGACTCTTAGTTAGGCAAATAGATGATAGAAAGATGGAGGATTATGTAGGAGGGAGAGGTTAGATTAATCTTCAAAGGTTCAAGTGTTTATTTTATTATCAAAGTATGTATGCAGAATACAACTCTGAGATTTGACTTCACCAGATAGCCATAAAATACCAAAAACCATAGCAGTTGAAAGAAAGACATCAATCACCCCCTTGCCCTCCAGTTGTAATCCTCCCCCCGCCCCCGATAAAAAGCAAAAGAAACAAAAACCTGCAAACCCCAGTGGCCTTTCCAGGGGCAGCATCTCGTACCAGCGAAAATGACATGAACCAGTGGCCTCTCTGAGGGAAGTGACACGAATCAATAGTGTCTCCGAGGGAAGCACATGCACCAGCGGCCTCTGCAAGGGAAGAGACTCAAACCAGCACTTTCAAGCGGGCTTCTCCGAGTGCCGATTCTTAGAGTAGGTTAAAAGGTCAGCACAACATCATGGGCCGTACAGCCTGTACTTTCTGCAGTGTTCTACGAACTAAATTCTAAAAGCATGAGAACAAATTGGACCATGAACTAAAGAGATTCTGCAGATGCTGGAAATCCAGAGCAAAACACAAATTGCTGGAGAACCTCAACAGGTCCTAATGAAGATCCCCATGACGTTCTCCTTAAACATTTCACCTTTCACCTTTAACCCATGACCTTCACTTCTAGCTTCACCCAATTTTGTTGTACTAAATTAGACCCTAAGCTGGGAAGTCAGACCAACCTTAATAACAGGCACAGATATGAAGGGCCAAATAGCTTCAGCTGCAATGTAGCCATCAGTGATTTGCCAAGAGGTTTTCATGTAGGTTAGTCACTAGCGTTAATGTTTAAACACAGCAGGCTGCTAGTCAGTTCAGCCAGCTATCTGCTTCGTTATTCTTTTATCAGTCTCCATTATCAATATGTTTGATGTGTAAAAACAGCAATCAATCAATTGTAACTATGATTGAATGTAGAAACAGTGTTCCTGGTGTAGAATTAGTGACGCACATGCAGGGCATTATGTGCATATGCTTGCATTACTGGCAATTGTTGTCTGTGGTGCTGGCTGAAAGAGACTAAAAGACGTGTCCTGTTTCAGTCCATGATTCTCAAATGGTCATCACTATGACAAGACATAAGAGCAGAATTAGGCCATTCAGCCTATCGAGTCTGCTCTGCCATTCCATCATGGCTGATTTATTACCCCTCTCAACACCATCCTCCTGCCTTCCTACCTTTGATGCTCTGACTAATCTTGGACCTATCAACCTCTGCTTTAACACACCCAATGACTTGGCCTCCACAGCGACCTGTGCAAATGAATTCCATAGATTCACCACCCTGCGAGATGGGCGCCTTCATGGTGCGGCCTAGTGCGGCCCTGTGGACCTGATTTCTCACCAGTGTTGTGAACTGAAGCGTGATGGGGAGCTGGAACAATAAGACACCAGGTGCAGCTGTTGGAGGCCTCTGCACTTGGGTGATCATTCTCTCTCTCTCTCTCTCTCTCTCTCTCTCTCTCTCTCTCTCTCTCTCAATGCTGAATGAGTGCTGCGAGATTGCTGCCTCAGTGAGAGAGTCTGAGGGATGTTGATCTGCCGGGATAAACAGTATTTTCTGATGGACTGTAGACCATGGTCGCTCTTTGGGGCTTTGGTGTTGCTGGCATGGTGGGTGGTGGGAATGCTGATGCCTTATGCTGAAGTAAGTGTGGGGAGGAGGGAGGGTTGATGCTGTTTGCTGCTGCTTATACACAGGAGGGGGCAGAGAACCCTATTACTAAAGAAATTCCTCCTCATCTCTGTTCTAAATGGATGCCCCTCTATTCTGTGGCTGTGCCCTTTGTTTCTAGACTCCCCCACTATAGGAAACATCCTCTCCACATCCACTCTATCTAGGCCTTTCAATATCTGATAGGTCTCAATGAGGTTCCCTCACGTCATTCTTCTAAACTCCAGCGACTACAGGTCCAGAGCCATCAAACACTCCTCATCGGTGTTTTGATGAAGGGTCTTGACCCAAAGCATCATCTGTTCATTTCTCTCCACGGATAATGTTGAGTTGAGATTGCGTGTCACATATTCACTGATCTGAGAGAGAAAGAAATAATGACGTCTCTGAATGTTTAGATTTGCAGTTGCACAGATCCACATTTTTGTCTCGTTAAAATACCTCAGTAATGGGTGCAACCAATGCTTTCCCACTTGAAGTGAGCATGCATGCAAATTGCAGGCCGGGATATCATCAACACATTGTGAAGAAATTGATATCCAATGCAATGGGATATACCGATAAATAACATACTGAACAAATCAACACTTAAGCCCCTTATTATACACCCCTGGATTCTGATCATTTTCTTGAGTTGGTTTGATTGATATGTTGTTTCTATCAATATTTTTATCTCAATCTGTACCATTGTGTAAATGTCAAATATGATGAAATGGAACAGTTCCACATTTCATACCTGACTGATTGCCTTTGTGCAGTCAGGAGATCATTTTACACGCCGATTACTTTTCTTGAGAGAGATTTATGCCGGTAGATCTCAAGTAAAGGAACACTCAAAAGGAACAAAGGCCCCCTCTGAGATCTTTGAACATTCAAAACTAAACCAGATTTGAGGGAGGCTTCTGAATAGGATTGACAAAATCAATTTAAAAATCTGAAAAATATTGATGAGAAGTTAATAACCAGAGAGACAAAACAGACAATAGGACAAAATGGTGAAAGGTGGAAAATTGTTCTTCTAGCATGCTTAGCTTATCTAAATCTTGGACAAATATTTATAGATGTGCAGTGGAGAGTTTTATAGATGTGCAGTGGAGAGTATATTGACTGGCTGCATCACAGCCCATTGAAGAAACATCAATATCATTGAATGGAAAATTCTACTAAATGTACTATACTTGAAAAACTGTCACAGGAGTGCAGCATCCATTATCAGGGATTCCTACCACCCAAATCACTCTCTCTTCTCACTGCTGCCATCAAGAAGAAGGTACAGGATCCTCAGGACTCATACTACCATGTTCAGGAACAGTTACTACCCCTCAACCATCAGGATCTTGAACCAGAGAGATAACTTCACTCAGCCTCACTCACCCCAACACTGAAACGTTCCCACAACCTATGGACTCATCTTCAAGGACTCTTCATCTCATGTTCTCAACATTTATTGTTTATTTATTATTATTATGTTTCTTTGTATTAACTGTGACTTTCTGCAAGGAAATGACCCTCAGAGTTGTACTTTGATAATAAGTTTACTTCGAACTTTACTTCTTGTCATTGGTTTTGCAATGTCAGTTGTTACGTAATGATGGACTGCACCTTCTTGAGACACTGTCTTTTGAAGACGTTCCTGATGGTCGGGTGGGTTGTGCTCATGATAAAGCTGGCTGTGTCTACAAACTTGTGCAGCTTCTTTCAAATCTGTGCATTGGAGTTTCAAGATGGCACTGGTGTACATTGGCGACTCTCTGTGGGCTGCAGGAAATTGTACCAGTTTTCCTCTAAAGTATTTCTCTTTGAACCACTTTTGCTGCACTCTGCAGCATGTGAATTTCCTCTTATCAACGGACTACGAAACTACATCAATGATCTCCAGATCTCACGTTCGATGATTAAATTACAAATATAAAATACAAAGTAATTGATTGCCCAAGTATTCACCTGTTTCGAGGTTTCTGACAGAATAACCATGCCAAGCCTTAGGGATGGTGTCTAACATCCTAAACCCTATGGTTGGTCTAGTGAGACTACCGATAAATATAGATTATGGAAATCAAATCTTGTTTTCATCCTGCTGAGTTAATTGAAAAATGATCAGTTTGTACATGAGTACGTACTGTCAGGTAACGGACAAAAATATGGCAGACACACTCACATCCTGCTCTGGTCACTTCTTATCTTTTATTGCTGCTGTTTTACATATTTATACGACTGCTTGTTTTATTATAATAATACCAGTAATATTTATACTGGGGCATCACAGTAACGTAGCGGTCGGTGTGATGCTATTACAGCTTGGGGGTGTCAGAGTTTGGAGCTCAATTCCGGCACCGTCCTGTAAGGAATTTCTACGTGCTCCCCGTGAACCTTGTGGGTTTCTTCTGAGTGCTTCAGCTTCTTACCCCATTCCAAAGATGTACCAGTTAATAGCTTAATCAGTCACTATAAATTGTCCTGTTATTAGGCTATGATTTAATAGTTGGGTTGCTGGACCATGTGGCCTGTTTCACACTGTATTTCTAAATTTAAAAATTTATACTGTCTTATATAATCGTTTACCTCGCACTTTATGTCAACCTGTCAATCTTCATGCCATGTCACTCAGTGACTTGTACTTGGATTATGAGAACACTCAGTCCTCTTTTATTGTCATTTAGAAATGCATACATGCATTAAGAAATGATACAATGTTTCTCCGGAGTGATATCACAGAAAACAGGACAGACCAAAGACTAACACTGACAGAACCACATAATTATAACATATAGTTACAGCAGTGCAAAGCAATACCATAATTTGATTAAGAACAGACCATGGGCACGGTAAAAAAAAGTCTCGAAGTCCCGAGTCGATTGACTCCCGAGTCCCCGTTAGCAGGCGGCAAAAGGGAGAAACTCCTTGCCATAAACCTCCAGGCACCCGTCAACTTGCCGACCCTGAGTCCATCTGTTTGAAAACTCCAAGCTTCCAAGCGGCCTCTCCGATACCACCTCCCGAGCGCCATCCTCTGCCGAGCGCCTTCAACTTCTCCCCGGCCGCTGAAACATGCAAAGCCGAGAATTTCGGGGCCTTCAGCTCTGGAGATTCCGGTTACCACACAGTAGCAGCGGCAGCGAAGCGGGCATTTTAGTTTTCCAGATGTACTGCTATGCACTCACGTCTGTCTCCATCAAATCAGGATTGTGCACGGTCCCCTACTTGACAGATAACAGATATTCATCACCAAAGTGGCCGCGCCATTTATCTACAGATCTATGGAAATAATATTGTGCTAATGTTATTTTATGACTCCATGTGCTGGATCGTTAACTGTGCTGTGTGTGATAATATGGACTGTGTTTTGTACCTTGGCTGCAGAGAAACGATGTTTTATTTAGCAAAGTGGATCCCAACATGGACAGTACTGCACCCCTCAAGGGGGAAGTTACATGTCCTAAGGGGGCAATAGGGGAAATAGAAGTCATTGGGGGTTGTTCAAGATTCTCAGGGGTGTGGGGTGGTAAGGGGCACCCTAACTTGAGGCTTGAGACCTGACTGACCGTTGACCAAAACAAAGGATGAGGCACCGGAGCACAGGATGGACCACAGCTCTGCAGGTGGTGAGCACTCATCATCACAACGTATCTGAAACTCGGCAATCTCATCCGACCTTACCAACCAACCAGACATTATTGGGGATGTACAAATTAGCAACCAGGGTACCCAACAGTTCTTCTTGACTCGTGGCATGGAACGAGTTCATGCAGCTTAGCAGTTGGTAAGTCAAGTACACTCTCTCAGCTTTCTCTACAGATCTATGGAAAACAGGTCACACAATGATACAGCACTAGCTGGAACCAAACGGTGAAATAGTGCCAATCAGTGAACCTGTCGACCCTGAGGATTCCTCTTGAGCTGTTCAAAGTGACCTTGGCTAGAACCAACTTTGGGGATTATGAGCCCTTACGTGATTGGTCAATTGTGCTAACTGGAATTGTATAAAGGTAGCTAGCCAAACACCAGCTCTATCCCTACTAACATTCCAATTTCAATCTGAATCCTTATCAACGTAATTTTCCCAGTTGTGATTGTCTTCATCTTCACCTCACCATTCCTTTGCATGCTGCTACCATCGTTCCATCCATGTCAATGCACTGCCGTCATCAACATCCGATAGGCATTCCCAGTTTGTGTTAATTTTTTATAATGGATAAATACATACGGCATGAACTCTATGAGTCAGAAGGGGGTGAATCCTGCTAAGAAACAGAAACTACAGAAAATCTGTCTAATGAAGACATGAAACCATCAAGATTGCAGGAACACTGCTGTAAAAGACACCCTGAAAAGGCCACTTATGGTATTACTCAGTTCTTGAAGAACTGAAAAGTATTTGAAAAGTATTGCACACTTGAGTCATTTGCCAAGAAAGCTAAAAATGACCTTGATAGTGGTCACATTGCTTCTTATAACATTTCCGAAATGATAGCAAAGTGTGGAAAATCTCATACAATTGGTGAAAGATTAATAATGCCTGCTGTATCAGAAGTGCTCACTCCTGTTCTCAAAATGGATACCAGTATTTTAAAATCAATTCCTCGAAGTAATAATTCTGCAGATTGTCATATTGCCAAAATGAGTGAAGACATTGAGTATCAATTTTGCACAGAGCTACAAAAAAACAGGATTTGGGATACAACTGGATGAGTCAACTGTGTGAGAGAGCAGGGCATTGCTAATGGCATATCAAAAATGGTGAAATTTATGAAAAGATTCTCTTTTGGCAAACAATTATAAACAAATATCAGTGAAGAATCAATCTCCAATGAGCTCAAAATGTATATTGAGGATAAAAATATTCCAATTAGGAACATGATCTCTTGAGCAACAGATGGAGCACTATACATCATGATGGTTTAGTGGCATTTATGAAAAAAGAAATTCCAAGTCTGTTTGCAATCTATTGTGTAATTCGTCACCAACACCTTGCAGCCAAAAGCCTCAGCCAGCAACTTTTTACAAGCTTGACTCTTGTAATATCTGTTATCAGCAAAGTTAAAGCTCATCCATTAAATAGCAGAATATTTTGCCAATTATGCCAAGATAATGATGAAGAGTTTGAACATTTGCTGCTTTACACTGAAGTGGGTTGGCTGTCAAAAAGCTGCTGCTTAACATGTTTGTTTGATCTTTTTGACCCTGTGGTTTAACAAGAGCTTGGGAAACTTCTAGGTGGAGAAGTGACATACCTGGTCAATCTGTATGACAAACTGAATATTCTAAATATGAAACTGCAGTGTGAGAATTTCTATTTCATCCAGGCAAAAAGTGCAGTGTCCACTTTTATCAGAAAATTTTTAAATATGTAAGCAATGCATTGGGAGAAGAATATTCTCGCAGTTTCCCTGCATGGAAAGTATGGCACTCCCTTTCACAGACAGTGATTTGCAGGAGTACTGCTTACACCTGCAGTAACTGAAGAAGGATTTTCAGAATCGATTCAAGAATTTGAACAATCTGGAAATTCCGGACTGGGTAATTAACTCATTTTTTGCAAGGTGGAAGAACAGGAAGAGAGCTTGCAAGAAGAGATTATCGAAATTCAGAATGATGAAGAAGCAAAAATATTCAGCGCAGTGAACAATATACTTACAAAAGACAGAAACTGCTTGGACATTGTTACACATGGGGACTTAAGGATTTTGCTGTCACAGCCTGAACCAGATATTTCAACTCTTGTGAAATCCATCAAGCTCAATGATCACATTGATATTGAAGCTGCTGTACTGTGTAAACTAGGTTTAAAGACAAATAAAATTTTAAAGCAGAATCATTTTTCTCATGTTAGCATATAGTAGACATGTTTTTACACTATGGGGGTGCCAGAGAGTATATTGTGCCGAAGAGGGATGTTGGCAAGCATGAAGGTGCTTTAGTGGGGCAATGGGCTAAAAATGGTTGGAAAACACTGGTTTAGATGTATGATTGCATATGGTTGAATGACAAGAAACTTGAACTTAAACTTGAACTTCTGTTTATTTTTGTACTTCATTTTCCTACTGAAACAGGATGTACAATGCCTGCACGGCACACAGCTTCAAGGGCAATGCTGAGTTTGTGGAACTGGTTTCCTACTCAGTTATCTGGGTCATCACACATGGCTCATTATTCTTCACAGGAACTGAAATGGTTCTATCACTACAAACAAGTGCATAGCCTTTGCATGCAGGATGTCAAGTTCTTTTTATTGGCAAGATGTGTTCATCCCTAAGAGAAATGAAGAGCAGCTAGTCGAACAAGGGAGGGAGACACGTCAGCTTCCTTGAATGATCACAGTGAACATGTTGGGTAAGAACTGCAAAATAATGCCCTAACTTTTTATTATTTTATTATATCAGCCACTTTTGCTGCCCCCATCCTTGATATTTAACATGAAATATTCAAATTGGGTTTAGCATCAAAGTGTTGCACCAGTGCATGTGCAAGTGGAAAGGTGGAGAGCTTTAAATTCCTCAGCGTTTGCATATCAGAGGATCTATCCTGGAACCAGCGCATAAGTGTTACCACCAAGAAAGCTCTGCTGGAAGCTTTCTTAGAAGTTTGCATAGATTCAGCATATCATCTAAAACATTGGCAAACTTCTATGAATACATAGTGGAGTATCTCCTGGCTGGTTGCATGATAGCTTGGTATGGAAGCGCCAATGCCAGGGAACGGAAAAGTCTACAGAAGGTGGTAGATACAGCCCAGTCCATCACAGGCAAAGCTCTCCCCATCATCGAGGACATTTACATGGAGCACTACCACAAGAAAGCAGCATCCATCATCAAAGACCCCCACCGTCCAGACTATGCCATCTTCCTGTGCATTGAGAAAGAGGTACCCGGAGCCTTAAGTCCCATGCCACCAGATTCAAGAGTGTTGCAACCATCAAGGTTCCAAACTGGCACAGATAACTTCATTCAACATAACTCAGGGTCCTGAACCGGTGTGAATAACTTCACTCACCTCAATTCTGAACTGATTCTACAAACTGCTGACTTATTTTCAAGGACTCTTTGCAATTCATGTTCTCCGTATTATCTTTTGCACATTTTTTCTGGCTGTCCGTCAGTTTTTGTTCCTGTATTTTGTTTTGTAAATTCCAACATATTTCACTATTTTCCTGTAAGTGTCTGCAAGAAGATGAATTTCAAGGTAGTGTGTGATAACATATAGATTACATACTTTAATAATAAACTTCACTTTGAACTTTGAAGTGGACTGCAGCTCAGACATGTGTCCTCTACCAATGCATACACCAGGTCATTTGCACAGATCCCAAGTGTAGCTAGTAGCAAGGTTCTGTGGGTTGCCAGCAATGAACATATCAACTGTAATTCAGTCCGTCATCCATAATGCACTGAGGGAGCTTTAAATTCCTTAGTGGCAACATATCAGAGGATCAGTCCTGTGATCAGTGCACAAGTATCATCACAAATAAGGCATGACAGTGCCTTTACTTTCTTAGAAAAGCTCTACTTTCTTAGAATTTGAGTAGATTTGACAATTTACCAAAAGCTCTGACAAGTTTCTGTGGATGCACAGTGGAGTGCATTCTGACTGCATAATGGCCTGTTATGGAAACACCAGTGCCCATGACTGGAAAGGGTTACAGAAAGTGATGGATGCAGCCCAGTCCATCAAAGGCAAAGCCACCACTGAGCACATTTACTTGGAGCACTGCCACATACTTTAGAGTAGATTATTAGATTAGATTAGATTATGAGGACACTCAGTCCTCATTTATTGTCATTTAGAAATGCATGCATTAAAAAATGATGCAAAGTTCCGCCAGAATGACATCACAAGAAAACACAGGACAAACCAAGACTAAAACTGACAAAACCAAATAATTATAACAGTGCAAAGCAATGCGATAATTTGATAAAGAGCAGACCATGGGCATGGTAAAAAAAAGTCTCAAAGTTCCGATAGACTCATCATCTCACGCAGGCGGCAGAAGGGAGGAACTCTCCCTGCCATGAACCTCCAAGCGCTGCCAACTTGCCGATACAGCACCATCGGAAGCACCCGACTGCAACAGACTCTGAATCCGTCCAAAAACTTCGAGCCTCCGACCAGCTCCTCCGACACAGCCTCTCCCAGCGCCATCCCCTGCCGAGTGCTTTGACCCCACCCCAGCCGCTGAGCAACAAGCAAAGCCGAGGACTCGGGGCCTTCTCCTCCGGAGATTCTGGATCACACAGTAGCAGCAGCAGCGAAAAAGGCATTTCAGAAGTTTCATCGGATGTTCCTCTGTGCTCTCACATCCGTCTCCATCAAATCAGGATTGTGCATGGCACCCTACTTGACAGATAACAGACATCACCACCGGAGTGGCCACTGCAAGCTGCGTTGCGCCACCATCTTCTCCTCCTCCTACTTTGATAATAAATTAATCTGAACTTTGAACTTTACTAAGGCAGCTCTTATGGCAGGGAATGGGTTCACACAGAGATAATAATTCCGTAAGCACACTGATATTCCTCTTTGAAATTGAATAAACTCATTAAAATTCTTTAAAATTGGCTTCAGGCACTATCACTCTTAAATTCTTGGCTCCACGTTTTAGAGGGGGTGCAGAAAAGATTTACTGGAATGAACTGATGGTGCGGTAGAAATTCTGGGGAGGGCTTTTCTTTTCAGATAGGATGGGACCTGCTCACTCTGTCACTCTCGGACTCTCTAACTGTTCCCACTGCTGGAAGGGTTCACCATGGACTGAGGGAGTTTGGTAAATGATGTCTAGGTCGTGTGAGGATAAACTTTCTCACACAGCTGGTGATGGTGAACTGGAAGCTATTGCCTGAAACAATATTGAAAGCAAATTTGGTCACGGCTTTCAAAGGTGAATTGGGTGAGTCCTTGAAGAAAAGAAAAAGAAATTGCAGAGGTATTGTGGAAGAGCCAGAGAATCAGACTAAGACTCTCAGTGGTATGGGGACCAAAACTGCTCACAATACTCAAAAAGTGGTCTGACCAATGGCATATCAGGTCTCAGCGTTCCATCACTATTTTTATATCCTAGCACTCTCAAAATGAATGAATGAATGTTATGCTCATGTTTTTATGTTAGAATAAGTGAGGAGGTGGAGGGATTATGCTGCTTGCTGCTGCTTGTGCAAGGGAGGGTGCAAGGGGATTTGCAGTTCCTACGTTTTATTCTGTCGTTCATTCTTTGGGGCTTTTGTTCTGTTTTGAGGATGCCTGCAAATCGTAAGAATTTCAGTTTGTATACTGTATACGTTCTCTCATATTAAATGGAAACATTGAACCAGTGAACTATTGAATGTTGCATTTGCCTTCTTTGCTACTGACTCAACATCTTGGGAATCTTACACCAGGACTTCCATGAGTCAGGGGTGTGTCCATGCCTTGGTCATTAGATTGTTCCTTCTCATCTTCGTCCACAGAAACCCCACCCAGGCCCCCTATGCCTTTAAAAAAAGAATCAAAGCATTCCACAGAAAGCCCACTGGCATTGCTTGCCATGAAGGAAATCAGAAAATTGATTCCATTTCCAAATAAAGGCAACTTTGTCACATAACTAGCTCATGGTCAGGAGTTCAATGATGGAGCCAAAACGCCCCAGTGAAACCATTCTCTCTGCAGCCTGCTCGAATGCATCATCCATGGTGGAGACAGTCTTTGAGAAAACTCAATATATCTGCAATAAAAATTCTTAGAAGTGGTTTTTAGAAATCTTTTGTACTGTTGAGGTAATCGTGATTAAAGGGAAGTGGAAAAAGACTGCACAGAGTTCTAGGCATAATTTAAACCACACATTTAAAAAATGACATTCAATCGAAGCCTCAGCAGTCTCCTTGCTGATCTTCCTGGCACCTAGCCTGTGTGTGTCTGGATGAAATCACATCATTAAATAATATAATCCGAGAGAAATCAAGAATGCTGCTCCAGAAAGCATCATTTAAAGGCTCCATGTTGATTGTCCATCGTTAAGGACCCTCATCACCCAGGACATGCCCTCTGCTCACTGTTACCATCAGGAAGGAGATACAGGAGCCTGAAGGCACACACTCAGCGATTCAGGAACAGCTTCTTCCCCTCTGCCATCTGATTTCTGAATGGACATTGAACCCGCGAACACCACCTCACTCTCTTTTTGTATTGATGTTTTTGCACTACTTATTTAATTTAACTATTTGATATACATATACTGTAGATACGTAATGTAAATCACAGGTATTTCCCTATATTATCATGCATTGCACTGTACTGCTGCCGCAAAGTTAACAAATTTCATGATATATGCCAGTGATATTAAACCTGATTCGGATTGGAGATGACAAAATTGTCACAGTGGGTGGCTAGGCTCTGTTTACCTATGGGATGCAAAGATTCAAATAATGCTCATTCATACAAGTTTTCTAATTTGGGTATTCAATAGCACCCTGAACCCAGCACCACCTGTTTTTTTTTTGGAGAACCCAACAAGGAAATCAAAGTGTGAATTCAGACTCGCCATTGGAAAAGAAATCAAAGCCCTGAGGATATTGTTTGCAATGATTGGAGGAAAGTATAGGGGGGGCTGTCAGATGTAGGGTTCTGTACGCAGAGAGTGGTGCTAGGAGTGATGGTCGAGGCAGATACATTATGGACATCCAAGAAATTCATAAGTAAGCACATGGATGATAGAATAAATGGAGGGTTATGTAGGAGGGAATGGTAGATTTCATCTTAGAGTAGATTAAAAGGTTGGCACAACATTGTGGTTTGTAGGGTCTGTACTGTGCTGTAGTGTTCTACATTCTATGAAATAGTACCAGAGTAGGAATGGTTCAGACAACGCAACAAGTATGTCCGTGTCCATGCTTTCTCCAATATCATATGTTAATCGAACATTTACAGAAATAGTGCAAAGGTAAAATACTGCAGATTCTAGAAATCTGAAATCAAAACAAGAGCATGCAAGAGATACTCTGTAGGTCAGCCAGCATCTGTGGAGAGAGCAATAGACAATGATGTGCTGTTAGAGCTAGCTCAAGATTCAAGTTTATTTATCATCTGTATATCAAAACATACGGTGGAATGCGTCACTTGAGTTAACAACCAACCAAGAGCGCCATGGAAGCACCCCACATGTGTCACTGCATATTCTGGTGCCAACATGCTCAGCAGAAGAACACAGAATACAACAGACAACAACACAACAACAGCAAAGCAAGCCCCATTCCTCCTACACATTGTCTAACCCCGAGACAGTCCGTATTCTTTGGCCTCCACTCTCCAGCGGACTCAGATTCAGACTGGGACACACAGGCGCTGGGCCTTCGACTACCCCAGTGGACTCACAGAGGTTCATAGATCCAGGGTTCCAGCCAACGGGCCTCAACTTACAGAGTTCTGATTCGATGTTCTGGCCTTGATCCTTGACATCAACCACAGCTCACCAACAATCACCAGGCCTCAACTCTGGACTCACTGATGTCTTGACCTCAAATAGTAGGCCTGAAACTGAGAAATACATCTGTGGCAAATGTGCTTAGCAGTTTGGAAATCAACAGAACCATGTGCTGGGGGTGAGAGCAACTAATGGTTAATTCTTTCCGCAGGCAGTAAATGATGCACCATCAATTACTCCAAAAGACTGGAAGTAGAGTAAATACTGAAAGGCTTTTATTAAAAGTAAAATGGGTCCTTGTCCATGCTGTGTCTGCCCTGGACTGAGGGAGAAGCAGTGGCACAATCGCCTTTATTCAGGGATCTGTGGGAGGAGCCACAGGGGCAGTCAGCAGAGGGGTGTGTCCAGACAGTTAAGCCAGTTACAACATGTGTTTACCACATTCACCCCTCCTTTTTTTAAAAGGAGTCCCGCGGGGTGAAGTGACTGACAATATCTAAAACAAGTATATTTACAGGTTAAGTCTATCAGGCGGTCGAGTCCGTCGCTGTGATCTACGTAGCACCAGTGGTGATTGCATCGGCGATGGTGGTTGTGCTGGCTCCGGCCTGACTTGAGGTGCCAGCACGTTAGGCGTTGTTAATCCCTCGTGCGTGTGCGTTGTGCCTGGTATGGGAGTGTCGTGTGGTGTCTGTGTAGGGCTTGGAGTGCACGGTGTCTGGTGGGTATATATATTGGCAGGTACAGGGTTAATAGTCACCACGGAGTGTTCAGGGTAGGGGCCCGGTGCTCCTGCAGGCTCCAGGTCGCGGATGGAGACCGTGTCCTCCCGCCCATCAGGTAAAACCACATAGGCATACTGAGGGTTCGCATGAAGTAAGTGAACCCTCTTGACCATCGGGGAGTATTTATTGCTCCTCGCATGTTTCCGGAGCAGCACTGGCCCCAGGGACGTCAGCCAAGTTGGTAGGGTGGTCCCAGTGGTCGACTTTCTGGGAAAAGAAAAGAGCCGCTCATGAGGGGTGGCATTGGTGACTGTGCATAACAGGGAGCGGATGGAGTGGAGTGCCTCAGGAAGGACCTCCTGTCAGCGGGAGACCGGCAGTCCCTTTGACCTGAGGGCTAAGAGTGTGGCTTTCCACACTGTGCCATTCTCCTTCTCCACCTGTCCATTCCCCCGGGGATTATAGCTCGTGGTCCTACTGGTTGAAATCCCCCTAGCCAGTAGGTATTGGCGCAGCTCGTCACTCATAAACGAGGACCCTCTGTCACTGTGGATATAGCATGGGTATCCGAATAGAGTGAAGAGCTTTTGCAGGGCTTTTATAACTGACGTGGTAGTGGTGTTGGGGTAGGGGATGACGAAGGGGAACCGCGAGTACTCGTTGATAACGTTAAGAAAGTACACATTGTGGTCGGTGGAGGGAAGGGGGCCCTTAAAGTCAACACTCAGTCGCTCAAAGGGGCGGGTGGCCTTGATTAGTTGTGCCTTTTCGGGTCGGTAGAAGTGTGGTTTGCACTCTGCACAGACTTGGCAGTCCCTGGTCATCGTCCTGATCTCCTCAAGGGAGTAGGGCAGGTTCCGGGCTTTCACGAAGTGGAAAAGCCGGGTGACCCCCGGGTGGCAGAGATCTGCATGTAGGGCATATAGCTGGTCGATCTGCGTGCTGGCGCACGTTCCCCGGGATAGGGCATCGGAGGGCTCCACTATGGCCTGGGCCTCTTTCTCCACCGCAGAGTGCCGAATTTCAGGGCCTTGAAGACTCTGGGAGAAGAACGCTACCGGTCTTCCCGCCTGGTTGAGGGTAGCAGCCAGCGCAAAGTCAGAGGCGTCACTCTCTACTTGGAAGGGAATGGCCTCATCCACCGCATGCATTGCTGCTTTGGCAATGTCCCCTTTTATGCGGCTGAAGGCCGCGTGGGCTTCGGCTCAGAGGGGAAATATGGTGGACTTGACCAGGGGACGGGCTTTGTCTGCGTAGTTAGGGACCCATTGCGCGTAATATGAAAAGAAGCCCAGGCACCTTTTGAGGGCTCTGAGGGTGTTGGGAAGAGGGAGTTCCAACAGGGGGCTCATACAGTCGGGGTCAGGGCCAATGACTCCATTCTCCACAACACACCCAAGGATAGCAAGTCCGGTGGTTCCGAAAACACACTTGTCCTTGTTGTAGGTGAGATTGAAAGCTTTGGCCGCTTGGAGAAATTTTTGGAGGTTGTTGTCGTGATCCTGCCGGTCGTGACAGCAGATGGTGATGTTATCCAGGTATGGGAACGTGGCCTTCAGTTGGCACTGGTCCACCATCTGGTCCATTGCCCTCTGGAAGACAGATACACTATTCGTAACACCATGGGGATGCGCAGGAATTGATAAAGCCTGCCGTCCGCCTCGAAGGCAGTGTAAGGGCTGTCCTCTCGGCGGATGGGGAACTGATGGTAAGCGGATTTTAGGTCTATGGTCGAGTACACCTTGTACTGTGCTATCTGATTGGCCATATCCGCGATGTGGGGTAGTGGGTAGGCGTCGAGCTGCGTGAACCTATTGATGGTCTGGCTATGGACCACGACCATCCTATTCTTCTCCCCGTTCCAAACAACGACCACCTGCGCCCTCCAAGGACTTGTGCTTGCCTCAAAGACCCCCTCCCTGAGCAGCCGCTGCACCTCCGACTTAATGAAGGCTCTGTTGCCCGCGCTGTACCTCCTGCTTTTAGTTGCCACAGGTTTACAGTCGGGGGTCAGGTTGGCAAACAGAGGTGGGGGAGGGATCCTGAGGGGGAAGAGGCCGCAAGTGGTGTCGGTAGTGCGGCAGTTGGCATGATGTTGGGTGGGATGTGCGGGTCGGTGTGTGTGTGTGGTCAGTAGTGGGGTATGTGACGTATCCCTACAAAACTGGGGATTTACGACAGTAATTGGTGGGAGGGGCCCATCATACTCCATTGTCACACTTTTCAGGTGGCTCTGGAAGTTGAGCCCCAACAGCACAGGGGCACACAGTTGAGGCATGACCAGTAACGTAAAGTCTCGATATTCTGTGCCCTGCACCACTAGCGTCGCTACACAACCCCCCCGGATGTCTGTTGTATGCGACCCGGAAACCATGGCGACCCTCTGACTTACCGGCCGTATCACAAGTCCGCAATGCTGCACCGTGTCCGGGTGGATAAAACTCTCCGTGCTGCCTGTGTCAAACAGGCAGCTTGTCCTGCGTCCTTCCACCAGGATGGCCATCATTGACCTTGCGAGCTGGTGGGGAGCACTTTGGTCGAGGGTCACGGAATCCAGGGTGGGGTCGCTGTCTTGGTCTGGCGTGGTGAGCACCCGTGGGTCGTAGGCGGTGGGAGGTGGCACTGACCAAGATGGCCGTCCCCATGTCTCACACACGGTGGCGGCGTGCAGGCAAGATGGCGACCCCCACGTCTCGCACGCGGCGCTGCTCGATCCCGCTCGCGGTTTTGACTTACAGACCTTGGTGAAGTGGCCCTTCTTTCCGCAGCTGGAGTTTCTCGGGCCAGGCAGCATTTCCAGGGGTGCTTCTCGAGTCCACAGAAGTAGCACTTCGCGGACTCACGACTGGCAGCAGCCGTGGTCGATTCGCCGGCAGGTTGCGGGGTCTGCGGCGTCCACGAGGCCGTCCGGAGATCGCGTGCCTGGAGAGCCTCAGAGTTGTGCAGAGTGGCCTCCAGCGTGTCGGCCAGCTCAACCGCCGAACATAAGGTAAGATCGGCTTTTTCCAGCAGCCGCTGGCGCACATACACCGACCTGGTCCCCGTGACGAAGGCGTCTCTCACTAGGAGCTCTGCATGCTGTACCACCGTCAGCCCCTGGCAATCGCAGGCCCATACGAGTGTCTGTAGGGCCTGGACAAACTCAGCGCTCGACTCTCCGGGCTGCTGCCGCCGCGTCGCTAAGCAATGTCGCGCATAGATGGTGTTTACCAGCCGCACGTGTTGTCTTCTGAGGGAGCTCATCATGCCGTCATAGCTCGGCTGGTCTCTGATCATCGAGTAGACCCATGGACTAACCCTGGAGAGGAGAAATCTCCGCCTCGTGGTGGGCTCGGTCACTTCAATCTCCTCCAGGTATGATTCAAAGCAGGCTAGCCAGAGTTCGAAAGCATTTCCGGCTTCAGCTGTTTGTGGGTCGAGGTCTAACTTGTCGGGTCTCAGGATGTGTTACATGCTTTAAAATTACTGTTAATAAAATTGATGCACTATCAATTACTCCAAAAGACTGGAAGTAGAGTAACTACTGAAAGGCTTTTATTAACAGTAAAATGGGTCCTCGTCCATGCTGTGTCTGTCCTGGTCTGTGGGAGGAGCCACAGGGGCAGTTAGCAGAGGGTCGTGTCCAGACAGGTAACCCAGTTACAACATATATATATATATGGTTTACCACAGTAAGTGGAGAGTCTGTCCTGTCATTTAACAAAACAATGAATCCAGAATCAAGAAAAGAAAGGACAAATCAAGACTGGTTTACTACTGCCCCAAATGTCAATTCTCAGGCACCACAATCATCGTAGTTGGCTGTGCAAATGAAGGAACATTCTGTCAACAATGACATTAAGCAGCAGTTACTCATTCTCCTGCTGAATTCTTGAGAAGTTAGCTGGTTTGTGAGTTCAGGACAGAGGGTCAGCAGAAAAGTTGTTGTGAATGTGAACTGTGCGGAAGATGCAAAGCATTTAAGGGATAAAGATGGGGTAAATGAGTGGAGGGGAGCAGAGCAGAGTGTAAAATGGCAAAGTGATTCCAGCGGTCCAATCAGCAGCAGGAGCAGGCCACAGTGATGAGGTTTCTCGCAGGTCGGTGACTCTTGTTTAAAAGTACAGAAAGGAGAAGAGGGGTGGTCTTGTTGGGAGTAGGCCAGTAGTGAGAGTAGCACTATTAGGCTTTGGCTCAAAGGAGATTTCGGCTTGAAAGAGGCATTGGCTCTGAGTAAGTTTCTGTTAAGGCTCCCTCTTCTTTCTCTCTCTTGCTACACTTAGTGTAGTAAATGACTGTTGTGTGTTCTTCATGCCAGATGTTGGAGTCCTGGGAGACCCAGTTCTGAAATGCATCTGTGTTAGGGTTCTGGAGCAGCAGCTGGATGGCCTTTGGCTTGTACAGGAGAGCGAGGAGATCATCTATCAGAGTTACAGGGAAGTAATCACCCCGAAGTTGCAGGAGGCGAGTAGCTGGGTGACTGTCAGGAGAAATGGAACTGTGAATAGGCAGTTAGAGCAGAACACCCCTGTGGCCATTTCACTCAAAATTAAGTATAATGTTTTGGATACTGTTGTTGGGGGATGACCTCCCAGGGGAATGCCATGGAGACCAGGTTACTGGCACTGAGCTTGAGTCTGTGGTGCAGAAGGGAAAGAGGGAGAAGAGGGAAGTGGTAGTGATAGGGGACTCAATAGTCACGGGAACAGACAGGAGATTCTGTGGACGTGAACGGGATACCTCAATGGTATGTTGCCTCCCAGGTGCCAAGGTCAGGGACGTCTCAGATCATGTTCACAGCACTTTGGAGGGGGAGGGAGAACAGATGGATGTCTTGGTACATATTGGTACCAATGACATAGGAAGGAGAAACAAAGAGGTCCTGAAAAGAGAATTTTGAGAGCTAGGTAGAAAGTTGAGAAGCAGGACCTCCAGGGTAGTAATTTCTGGATTGCTGCCTGTGCCACATGCCAGTGAGGGTAGAAACAGGATGATCTGCCAGGTTAATGTGTGGCTGAGAAGCTGGTGCAGGGGGCAGGGCTTCAGGTTCTTGGATCATTGGGATCTCTTCTGGGGGAGGTATGACCTGTAAAAAAATGATGGGTTGCACCTGAACCGGGGGGAGGGGGGGCAATATTCTCATGGGAAGGTTTGTTAGAGCTGGCGGGGAGGGTTTAAACGAATTTGGCAGGGAGGTGGGAACCGGAGTGAAGGGACTCAGGACAGCACAGATGGTAAGAAAGCAAAGATCGCATGCATTCAGACTGTCAGGAAGGGCAGGCAGATGATAGGACAAAATTGCAGCCAGCAGGGTGATTATCAGTGCATTAGGGATGCAGAATCAAAAAGGGTAGCAAATAGAGTACTCAAAGTGTTATATCTCAATGCACGGAGTATAATAAATAAGGTGAATGATCTTGTTGCACTATTACAGATTGTCAGGTATGATGTTGTGGACATCACTAAATCATGACTGAAGGATAGTTGTAGTTGGGAGCTGAATGTCCAAGTTTACACGTTGTATGAGAGGGTTAGGAAGGTAGGCAGAGGGGGTGGTGTGGCTCTGCTTGTAAAAAATGGCATCAAATCAGTAGAAAGATATGACATAGGATCAAAAGATGTTGAATCCCTGTGGGTTGAGTTAAGAGACTATAAGGGTAAAAGGACTCTGACAGCAGTTGTATACAGGCCTCCCAACAGTAGGTGGGATGTGGACCAGAGATTACAACGGGAAATAGAAAAGGCATGTCAAAAGGGCAATGTTATGATAGCCATGGGAGATTTCAACATGCAGGGCGATTGGGAAAACCAGGTTGGTAATGGATCTCAAGAGAGCGAATTTTTTGAATGCCTACGAGATGGCTTTTTAGAGCAGTTTGTTGTTGATAATACTAAGGGATCAACCATAGTGGATTGGGTGTTATCTAATGAACCGGAGGCGATTAGGGAGCTGAAGGTAAAAGAGCCCTTAGGAGCCAGTGATCACGATATGATTGAGTTCAACTTGAAATTTGATAAGGAGAAAGTAGAGTCTGGTGAAGCAGTATTTCAGTGGAGTAAAGGAAATTACAGTGGTATGAAAGATGTATTACCAAAAGTAAATTGGAAGGAGATGCTGGCAGGGAACACAGGGTTATTTCTTCAGCGGTTTGATCGGAACACGACCGCACAAGCATGTGGACGTCAGTCAGTGAGAACAGCGCGAGGAGTTTAAAAGTGAGAAGAGTTTAAAAGGAGACGGGTATTTCTTCAGCGGTTTGACCGGAGCATGACTGCGCAAGAATGTGGACGTCAGTCAGTGAGAACAGCGATAAGAGTTTAAAAGGAGAGCGGGGGTCCAGAGGAGCGGGAGACAGAGTAGGAGGGCTGTGGCTCAACAGGGCTTCGGCATTAACAGGTCAAAGTGAGGTAGGTTATCTGTGTAGATTACAGACAGGAAGTATGTGTGTGAGGCCGGTGTTCTGTGCTTGGTGTCAGAAGTGGGAAGTCCGTAGACTCCCAGCCTCCCGGACGGCCACATCTGCGCCAGGTGTGTCGAGCTGCAGCTCCTTAGGGACCGTGTTAGTGAACTGGAGATGCAGCTCAATGACCTTCATCTGGTCAGGGAAAGTGAGAAGGGTGATAGAGAGGAGCTACAGGCAGGTGGTCACACTGGGGCGTCGGGAGACAGATAAGTGGGTAACAGTCAGGAGAGAGAAGGGCAGGAGTCAGATGCTAGAGAGCACCCCTGTGACAGTCCCCCTTAACAATAAGTCTTCCTACTTGAGTATTGTTCTGGTGGGGGGCGGGGAACAGCCTTCCTGGGGAAAGCAACAGTGGCCGCGCCTCTGGCACAGAGTCTGGCCCCGTGGCTCAGAAGGGTAGGGAAAGGAAGAGGATGGCAGCAGTGATAGGTGACTCTATAGTTAAGGGGTCAGACAGACGATTCTGTGGACGCAGAAAAGTTTGCCTCCCAGGTGCCAGCGTCCGGGATGTTTCTGATTGTGTCCACGATATCCTGAAGTGGGAAGGAGAACATCCAGAGGTCATGGTACATATTGGTACCAATGACAAAGGCAGGAAAAGGAAGGAAGTCCTGAAAGCAGACTACAGGGAGTTAGGAAGGAAGTTGAGAAGCAGGACCAGAAAGGTAGTCATCTTGGGATTACTGCCTGTGCTACGTGACAGTGAGTATAGGAATAAAATGAGGTGGAGGATAAATGCGTGGCTGAGGGATTGGAGCAAGGGGCAGGAATTCAGATTTCTGTATCATTGGGACCTCTTTTGAGGCAGGAGTGACCTGTATAAAAAGGACAAGTTGCACCTGAATCCCAGGGGGACCAATATCCTGGCAGGGAGGTTTGCTAAGGCTATTGGGGAGAGTTTAAACAAGGATTGCTGTGGGGTGGGAACCAAACTGAGGAGACTGGGGAAGAGGCGGTTGGCTCACAAATAGAGAAAGCTTGGAGACAGTGTGTGAGGGAGGATAGGCAGGTGATTGAGAAGGGACGCGCTCAGACTGATGGTTTGAGATGTGTCTATTTTAATGCAAAGAGTATTATGAACAAAGTGGATGAGCTTAGAGCGTGGATCAGTACTTGGAGCTATGATGTTGTGGCCACTATAGAGACTTGGATGGCTCAGGGGCAGGAATGGTTACTTTGAGTGCCAGGCTTTAGATGTTTCAGAAAGGACAGGGAGGGAGACAAAAGAGGTGAGGCATGGCACTGTTGATCAGAGATAGTGTCACGGCTGCAGAAAAGGAGGAAGTCATGGAGGGATTGTCTACGGAGTCTCTGTGGGTGGAAGTTAGGAACAGGAAGGGGTCAATAACTCTACTGGGTGTTTTTTATAGACCACCCAATAGTAACAGGGACATCGAGGAGCAGATAGGGAGACAGATTCTGGAAAGGTGTAAAAATAACGGGGTTGTTGTGCTGGGAGATTTTAATTTCCCAAATATCAATTGGCATCTCCCTAGATCGAGGGGTTTAGACGGGGTGGAGTTTGTTAGGTGTGTTCAAGAAGGTTTCTTGCCACAATATGCAGATGAGCCTACAAGAGGAGAGGCTGTACTTGATCTGGTATTGGGAAATGAACCTGGTTAGGTGTCAGGTCTCTCAGTGGGAGAGTATTTTGGAGATAGTGATCACAATTTTATCTCCTTTACCATAGTATTGGAGAGGGATAGGAACAGAGAAGTTAGGAAAGTGTTTAATTGGAGTAAGGTGAAATATGAGGCTATCAGGCAGGAACTTGGAAGCATAAATTGGGAACAGATGTTCTCAGGGAAATGCACGGAAGAAATGTGGCAAATGTTCAGGGGATATTTGCGTGGAGTTCTGCATAGGTACGTTCTAATGAGACAGGGAAAGGATGGTAGGGTGCAGGAACCATGGTGTACAAAGGCTGTTGTAAATCTAGCCAAGAAGAAAAGAGCTTATGAAAGGTTCAAAGAACTAGGTAATGATAGAGATCTTGAAGATTATAAGGCTAGTAGGAAGGAGCCTAAGAAAGAAATTAAGAGAGCCAGAAGGGGCCATGAGAAGGCCTTGGTGGACAGGATTAAGGAAAACCCCAAGGCATTCTACAAATATATGAAGAGCAAGAGGATAAGATGTGAGAGAATAAGACCAATCAAGTGTGACAGTGGAAAAGTGTGTATGGAACCGGAGGAGATAGCAGAGGTACTTAATGAATACTTTGCTTCAGTATACACTATGGAAAAGGATCTTGGCAATTGTAGGGATGACTTGCAGTGGACTGAAAAGCTTGAGCATGTAGATATTAAGAAAGAGGATGTGCTGGAGATTTTGGAATGCATCAAGTTGGATATATCACCGGGACCAGACGAGATGTACCCCAGGCTACTGTGGGAGGGGAGGAAGGAGAATGCTGAGCCTCTGGCGATGATCTTTGCATCATCAATGGGGACAGGAGAGGTTCTGGAGGATTGGAGTGTTGCGGATGTTGTTCCCTTATTCAAGAAAAGGAGTAGAGATAGCCCAGGAAATTATAGACCAGTGAGTCTTACTTCAGTGGTTGGTAAGTTGATGGAGAAGATCCTATGAGGCAGGATCTATGAACATTTGGAAAGGCATAATATGATCAGGAATAGGCAGCATGGCTTTGTGAAAGGCAGATCGTGCCTTACGAGCCTGATTGAATTTTTTGAGGATGTGACTAAACACATTGATGAAGGTAGAGTAGTAGATGTAGCGTATATGGATTTCAGCAAGACATTTGATAAGGTACACCATACAAGGCTTATTGAGAAAATAAGGAGGCATGGGATCCAATGGGATATTGCTTTGTGAATCCACAAATGGCTTGCTCAGAGAAGGCAAAGAGTGGTTGTAGACGGGTCATATTCTGCATGGAGGTCGATGACCAGTGGTGTGCCTCAGGGATCTGTTGTGGGACCCCTGTACTTCATGATTTTTATAAATGACCGGGATGAAGAAGTGGAGGGATGGGTTAGTAAATTTGCTGATGACACAAAGGTTGGGGATGTTGTGGACTGTGTGGAGGGCTGTCAGAGTTTACAGCGGGACAATGATAGCATGCAAAATTGGGCTGAGAAGTGGCAGATGGAGTTCAACCCAGATAAGTGTGAGGTGGTTCATTTTGGTCGGTCGAATATGATGGCAGAATATAGTATTAATAGTAAAACTCCTGGCAGTGTGGAGGATCAGAGGGATCTTGGGGTCCAAGTCCATAGGACACTCAAAGCTGCTGTGCAGGTTGACTCTGTGGTTAAGAAAGCATACAGTGCATTGTCCTTCATCAATCTTGGGATTGAGTTTAGGAGCCGAGAGGTAATGTTGCAGCTATGCAGGACCCTGGTCAGTCCCCAGTTGGAGTACTGTGCTCAATTCTGGTTGCCTCACTACAGGAAGGATGTGGAAACCATAGAAAGGGAGCAGAGGAGATTGACAAGGATGTTGCCTGGATTGGGGAGCATGCCTTATGAGAATAGGTTGAGTGAACTTGGCCTTTTCTCCTTGGAGTGACGGACGATAGGTGACCTGATAGAGGTGTATATGATGATGAGAGGCATTGATCATGTGGATAGTCAGAGGCTTTTTCTCAGGGCTGGAATGACTAGCACAAAAGGGCACAGTTTTAAGGTGCTTGGAAATAGGTACAGAGGAGATTTCAGGAGTAAGTTTTTTATACAGAGTGGTGAGTGCGCGGAATGGGCTACCAGTGACGATGGTGGAGGTGGATACAATAGGGTCTTTTCAGAGACTCCTGGATAGGTACATGGAGCTCAGAAAAATAGAGGGCTATGGGTAACCCTAGGTAATTTCTAAGGTAGGGACATGTTCAGCACAGCTTTGTGCTTAGGGCCTGTATTGTGCTGTAGGCTTTCTATGGTTCTATGTTTCTAAAACAACAATGGCATTAGTTTCTGAGAAAATTGAGGAAGGTGTAGGACAGATGTATTGCAAAAGCAAAGAAATACGCAAATGGAAAAATAGTACAACCGTGGCTGACAAGGGAAGTTAATGCAAATGTAAAACCAAAAAAGAGGACAGACAACACAGCAAAAATTAGTGGAAAGATTGGGAAGCTTTTAAAAACCTACCGAGAGAGCAACTAAAAGAATCATTAGAAGGGAAAAGATGAAATATGAAAGCAAGCTAGCAAACAATATCAAAGTGAATAGTAAAAACTCTTTCAAGAATGTAAAAAATAAAAGAGAGATGAGACTGGATATAGGACTGCTAGAAAATGAGGCTGGAGAAATAATAACGGGGGAACAAAGAGATGGCAGATGACCTAAATGAATATTTTACATCAATCTTCACTGTGAAGACACTAGCAGTAAGTCAGATTTTGAAGGGTGTGAGGGAAGAGAAGTGAGTGCAGTTACTATTACAAGGGAGAAGGTGCTCAAAAAGCTGAAAGACCTAAGGGTACATAAGTCACCTGGACCAGATGAACTGAACCCAAGAGTTCTGAATGAGGTAGCGATAGAGATTGCGGTGGCATTAGAAAAGATCCTTTAAATATCATTGGATTTTGGCAGGGTGCCAGAGGGCTGGAAAATTGCAAATGTCACTCCACTCTTTAAGGAAGGAGGAAGGCAGCAGAAAGGAAGTTATAGACCAGTTAGCCTGACCTCAGTGATTGTGAAGATGTTGGAGTCAATTGTTATGGATGAGGTTATGGAGTACAGGACAAGATAGGGCAAAGTCAGCATGGTTTCCTTAAGGGAAAATCTTGCCTGTTGAACCTGTTGGAATTTTTTGAGGAAATTGCAAGTAGGATAGATAAAGAAGATGCAGTGGATGTTGTATATTTGAACTTTCAGGTCTTTGACAAGGTACCACACATGAGGCTGCTTGGCAAGTTAAGAACCTGTGGTATTACAGGAAAGTTTCTGGCATGGCTAGAGCATTGGCTGATTGGTAGGAGGTAGTGAGTGGGAATAAAAGGATTCTTGTCTAGTTGGCTGCCAGTGACTAGTGTTGTTCTATAGGGGTCGGTGTTGGAATGCTTTTTTTTAATGCTGTATATAAATTATTTAGATGATGGAATAGATGGCTTTGTTACCAAGTTTGCAGATGATATGAAGATTTGTGGAGGGGCAGGTAGTGTTGAAGAAACAGGTAGGATGCAGAAGGATTTTGACAGATTAGGAGACTGGGCAAGAAAATGGCAAGTGAAATGCAATGTTGGGAAATGCATGGTTATGCACTTTGGTAGTAGAAATAAATGTGCAGATTATTTTCTAAATGGGGAGAAAATCCAAAAATCTGAGATGCAAAAGGACTTTGGAGTCCTTGTGCAGAACACCCGAACGTTAAATTGCAGATGGTGTCGGTAGTGAGGAAGGCAAATACAATGTTGACATTCATTTCAGGAGGCCTATAATACATGAGCAGGGATATGATGTAGAAGCTTTATAAGGCAATGGTGAGGCCTCACCTTGAGTATTGTAAACAGTTGTGGGCTCCTCATCTAAGAAGAGATGTGCTGGCATTGGAGAAGGTTCATAAGGATGATTCCAGGAATGAAAGGCTTATCATATGAGGAATGTTTGATGGTTCTGTGTCTGTACTCTGTGGAATTTAGAAGGATGATGGGGGATCTCATTGAAACCTTTCGAATGCTGAAAGGCCTAGACAGAGTAGATGTGGAAAGGATGTTTCCCATGGTGGGGGAGTCTAGGACAAGAGGGCACAGCCTCAGAATAGAGGGGTGTCCATTTAAAACAGAGATGTGGAGAAGTTTCTTTAGCCAGAGGGTAGCGAATTTGAAATTTTTTACCATAGGCAGCTGTGGAGGCCAGGTTGTTTGGTGAATTTATGGCAGAGATTGATAGGTACTTGATTGGACAGGTCATCAAAGGTTAAGGGGAGAAGCTTGGGGAGTGGGGCTGAGGAGGGGACATAGAGAAGTGGAATGTTTCATGAAGATATTAATATTCCATTGGACCTATATGTTGCTATACAAACAAACACACAACGTTAACATGCACATACATTCAGCGGCCACTTTATCCGGTATCTCCTGTACATCTGCTTGCTAATACAAATATCTAATCAGCCAATCATGTGGCAGCAACTCAATGCATAGAAGCATGCAGACATGGTCAAGAGGTTCAGTTGTTGTTCAGCCCAAGCATCAGAATGGGGAAAAATGTGATCTAAGTGACTTTAACCGTGGAATGACTGTTGGTGCCAGATGGGGTAAAGGGAAACTGCTGATCTCTTGGGATTTTCATGCATAACAACTTCTAGAGTTTACAGAGAATGGTGCAAAAAGCAAAAAAAAACATCCAGCGAGCCCCAGTTCTGTGTGTGAAAACACCTTGTTAATGAGGTAGGTCAGAGAAGGATGGCTGGTCTGGTTCAAGCTGACAGAACAACACCTCTGAACGCACAACATGGCAGATCTTGAAGTGGATGGGCTACAGCAGCAGAAGACCATGAACGTTCACTCAGACGTACAGGAGGTCCCTAATAAAGTGGTCACTGATGTACAGCTAGAAATTATGAGAATTAAATAATAAGTTAGCCCATATTACAAAGAGAGAACAGCGTTGTGGCTATACAGCATGAGCTGGAACAGAGTGGAACTACCAGACTGTTAACATTAAGGAGGTTAGTCACTCTAGGATTTGATGCCAAAGGAGAAGGGCTTGATATGTTTTGCCCTTTTTTTGGTTGAATCTTTAGGCATTTTGCCAAGAATTGACATCTGCAACTTTCTAAAAGTATAGCAGATATAAAATATGGACTTTTAGTAGATAAATTAGCCAATAAAAACAGTTATTTCCCCTAAGCTGTCAAGCTGATCACCATCTCCACTCATTAACCCATCCCACCACAAACCCCCCACCAGCACCACTACTTTATCTTTATCTGGCAGAGCCACCTTATGTACAGATACTCCTGTAGTTAGCATCACTTTATGGACATATAATCAGTCAATGCATATAGGCTACAAAAGCCCTCTCCACCGTTGAGCACATCTACAAGGAGCACTGTCACAAGAAAGCAGCATCCAGGCCATGCTGCCTTCTCTGTGCTGCCATCAGAAAGGATGTACAAGAGTCTGTGGTCCTACATGACCAGGTTCAAGAATAGTAATTACCCTTCAACCGGGCTCCTGAATCAGTGCGGATTACTTCACTCACCTCAACACTGAATTGATTTCAAAACATATAAACTCAGACTCTACAGCCAACTCTCAGTGTTATTTATTTATTTATCTGTTTATTTATTTACTTTTTATTTATTTTTTGTAATTGCACAGTCTGCCATCTTATGCACATCTGCTGCTCGTTAGTTATTGTGTGTAGTTTTTCACTGATGCTTTTGTACTTCTTTGTATCTACTGCAAATGCCTGCAAGAAAATGAATCTCAGGGTAGTGTGTGATGACATATACATAATTTGATCTGAAATTTACTTTGAACTTTGAAGCTAATCTTATGTATTTATATTTATTGTGTTTTTATTGTGTTCTTTTTTTGTGTCTTTTATGCTGCATCAGATCTGGAGTAACCATCATTTCACTCTCCTTTACACTTCTTAACAACGAATGATAACAAACAATCATAAGTCGTGAATAAATTAGATAAAGCGGGGGTTCCCAAACTTTTTTATGCCATGGACTCCTACTGTTAGCCAAGGGGTCCTTGGACCTCTACCAATAACTGAGAGGTTCATGGACCCCAAGCTGGGAACCCCTGAAAAAAAGCAAACCAGATGTCTGCAAGATTTGCAGCTAGCTGGCAATATGTTAGGAACTTTCTTGAACTCAAATTCACACTGCATTCTTTTTGAAATCAGCAATTGTACTAGGAACACTGGGGTCTCCAATATTTCAAAACAAGGGGTCATTTCGGTTTTCTGCATGAATTATAAAACACATTTTAACAAATATAGATCTCTTGTAATAGTGTGATCACTTAAATCGAGTATGATGTTCTCCCAAGGGGATATGCCCTTAATGGAGAATGCCCGTGCGTGACTTTGTTTCATGTGGGGAGGCTGATGCACAGGCAGTCACCACACAGTTCTTGACGGATCAGGGTCAGGGTCCAGTGACATGGTATCCAAGGCGACTTGGGACCCTTTACTGCTGCAGCCTTACATCGCCTTTACTGCCGTTGTGATGTGTTATCATCTCCCACCAGTTCTGCCGTTGAGGTCTTGGTTGGATCACTCTTTGTCTAGAACCTCCTCCTTGACCTTACTGCCGTGGGTGACCCTACCAGATAGCTAACTTCCAGATGGCATCACTTTTGGGATCTCAGGAACTTCCAAACCTCCCCTGCATGACAAAGTGACGATCCTCAGAGAAGATTGAGAAGCAAGAGTTTTCAAACAGCAGTTATATAACCAGACAGGACTCTGAACATTCTGCACAATGATTTTAGTTAAAACAAAGTTGCTGGGTGAGATGAGAAAACTTTATACACTCCATTAGCACAGCAATAGTGGAACTATTACTATCGGCCACTTGCTAACTAGATCAAATGCAAAATTCATAAGTCAATTTCCAGGAGGTTCTGGGAAATGAAAGATATATTTAAAGATCTGCTCGAAGATCTTGGAAATCTGACGTAAAGCCAATAAATGCAAATATTTCTGAGCAGATCAGTGTAAATAGAAACAAAGTTGACGACAGTACAATGAAACGTTGGTCTTCATCTAACACACAATTCATGTGCTCTCTCCGCCTTCCCGCCCCCAACCCTAGAACAAAGCCTATCTGTTTACTAATTTTGCCTGATAATGAAACATTAATTCTGTTTCTTTCTTTCTTCACAGATGCTACTTGACCTGCTGAGTATTTCCAGCAAACGACTATCCAGAAGGCAAAAGGAATGTTGGCTCGAGGGATTGAAATTCAGAGCAGAGAGGTTATACTGCAACTGCACAGGGTATTGGCGAGGCCGCAGTTCTGTGGGCAGTTCTGGTCTCCTTACTTGAGGAAAGATATACTGTCTTTGGAGGCGGTGCAGAGAAGTTTTCACCAGGCTGATTCTAGAGATGAGAAACTGAGTTGCCTGGGACTACACTCACTGGAATTCAGAAGGATGCGAGAGGATCTAAAAGAGACATGTAAAATTGTGAAAGGGATAGATAAAACAGAGGCAGGATTTTTTTCCCACTGGTGAGTGAGACTAGAACTAAGGGATACAGCCTCAATGATCAGGGAAATAGATTTAGAATGGAGATGAAGAGAAACTGCTGTTACGGGTAATAGCGTAACGGAAATAGGTGGACCTGAGTCCATGGCCAAATCAGCTATGATTTTATAGAATGGTGGAGCAGATGGTGGCAAAAGAATAAATCAAGGAAGGTAGTGCACCCGTGGCTGACAAGAGAAATTAGGGATAGTATCAATTCCAAAGAAGAAGCATACAAATTAGCCAGAGAAAGTGGCTCACCTGAGGACTGGGAGAAATTCAGAGTTCAGCAGAGGAGGACAAAGGGCTTAATTAGGAAGGGGAAAAAAGATTATGAGAGAAAACTGGCAGGGAACATAAAAACAGACTGTAAAAGCTTTTATAGATATGTAAAAAGGAAAAGACTGGTAAAGACAAATGTAGGTCCCCTACAGACAGAAACTAGTGAATTGATTATGGGGAGCAAGGACATGACAGACCAATTGAATAATTACTTTGGTTCTGTCTTCACTACGGAGGACATAAATAATTTTCCAGAAATAGTAGGGTACAGAAGGTCCAGTGAGATGGAGGAACTGAGCGAAATACATGTTAGTAGGGAAGTGGTGTTAGGTAAATTGAAGGGATTGAAGGCAGATAAATCCCCAGGGCCAGATGGTCTGCATCCTAGAGTGCTTAAGGAAGTAGCCCAAGAAATAGTGGATGCATTAGTGATAATTTTTCAAAACTCGTTAGATTCTGGGCTGGTTCCTGAGGATTGGAGGGTGGCTAATGTAACCCCACTTTTTAAAACAGGAGGGAGAGAGAAACCGGGGAATTATAGACCGGTTAGCCTAACGTCAGTGGTGGGGAAACTGCTGGAGTCAGTTATCAAGGATGTGATAACAGCACATTTGGAAAGCGGTGAAATGATCGGACAAAGTCAGCATGGATTTGTGAAAGGAAAATCATGTCTGACGAATCTCATAGAATTTTTTGAGGATGTAACTAGTAGAGTGGATAGGGGAGAACCAGTGGATGTGGTATATTTGGATTTTCAAAAGGCTTTTGACAAGGTCCCACACAGGAGATTAGTGTGCAAACTTAAAGCACACGGTATTGGGGGTAAGGTATTGGTGTGGGTGGAGAATTGGTTAGCAGACAGGAAGTAAAGAGTGGGAATAAACGGGACCTTTTCAGAATGGCAGGCGGTGACTAGTGGGGTACCGCAAGGCTCAGTGCTGGGACCCCAGTTGTTTACAATATATATTAATGACTTGGATGAGGGAAATCAATGCAGCATCTCCAAGTTTGCGGATGACACGAAGCTGGATGGCAGTGTTAGCAGTGAGGAGGATGCTAAGAGGATGCAGGGTGACTTGGATAGGTTGGGTGAGTGGGCAAATTCATGGCAGATGCAATTTAATGTGGATAAATGTGAAGTTATCCACTTTGGTGGCAAAAATAGGAAAACAGATTATTATCTGAATGGTGGCCGATTAGGAAAAGGGGAGGTGCAACGAGACCTGGGTGTCATTATACACCAGTCATTGAAAGTGGGCATGCAGGTACAGCAGGCGGTGAAAAACGCAAATGGTATGCTGGCATTTATAGCGAGAGGATTCGAGTACAGGAGCAGGGAGGTACTACTGCAGTTGTACAAGGCCTTGGTGAGACCACACCTGGAGTATTGTGTGCAGTTTTGGTCCCCTAATCTGAGGAAAGACATCTTTGCCATAGAGGGAGTACAAAGAAGGTTCACCAGATTGATTCCTGGGATGGCAGGACTTTCATATGAAGAAAGACTGGATGAACTGGGCTTGTACTCGTTGGAATTTAGAAGATTGAGGGGGGATCTGATTGAAACGTATAAGATCCTAAAGGGATTGGACAGGCTAGATGCAGGAAGATTGTTCCCGATGTTGGGGAAGTCCAGAACGAGGGGCCACCGTTTGAGGATAGAGGGGAAGCCTTTTAGGACCGAGATTAGGAAAAACTTCTTCACACAGAGAGTGGTGAATCTGTGGAATTCTCTGCCACAGGAAACAGTTGAGGCCAGTTCATTGGCTATCTTTAAGAGGGAGTTAGATATGGTCCTTGTGGCTCGAAGGGCCGAATGGCCTACTCCTGCACCTATTTTCTATGTTTCTATGTTTCTATTTCACAGACCAGATGGCCTACTCCTGCTCCTAATTAAAATATAGAACATAGAACACTACAGCATAGTTGAGGCCCTTCATCCCATGGTGTTGTGGTAACCTTCTATCTACTCTTATGGTAGGGTATGGGCCTCTGTCAGTTAGAATCGACCATGGATATTGCATCCTCACTGTCTAGATACGCAGGCCTGGGCAGGACATTATGGGGAACAAGCCGTTGCCCATGTAGCAAGCTCCCCCTCTCCATGCATCTGATGAGCCCAAAGGAACAGCAGAGACTGATACAGTTTGGCAGCAGCAGCATTGCAGGAGTTGCCAGTCAGTGTTAAACTCAACGTAAGACAACTGTAAGGTCTCCAGCTCCAGATTTTCCCTCAGCGTTTACTCCCGAAGCCTTCCCCATGAGTGGGTATAGCGGCAAGACAGTGGAGATTTGAGATCAGAGTTTTTCTTCTCGTAGATGACTGCCAACCACGACTGACAAGTCCTATCTGTCCAAAATGACTGGTTTTAAGGTACCATTATCCCGCCTTTGCCCCTTCTCCTGTCGGTAGAAACAATTCCGCTGGGCTTAGTAGCTAAGCCACATGTGAAGGCCAGAAGCTGGGCTTGGTTGTCAGAGGCTATTTGAGGTGCACACCATTGAGAGCATTTAGTAGGTAGTGAGAGCTTATCCCCATTACCTACCCTGGATATAACAACCGTAAGGAACTACTCTTATAAATCAGCAGTCGTACAAGCTACGGTTTGTCAAAAGAGATAGAGCAGCTCTTTGAACAAGCTGCTGAAACAACAGCATCAAGCACAAGACGTGGCTCCCAAATGAGTAAAATTACAAAGACTTTTGGATGTCTTTAAAAAGCAGAGTTACAGTGTTAAATATCAGCATATTCTGAAATGCATACACAATAAATTCTACCACAGCAAACCCCCACATGTTGACCTACAGATTACTCTGGGATTCAGAATGCCTGATTAGCGATCTTCTGGGTTTTACAGGTTTACAGAATCTATAAATTTGTTTGCAAGCCTTGGGAATTTCCAGATGGCAACTTAATGGACACAGTTGAAGCTGAAGATTCGGCTTCATGTTACTTTTTGGAAGTTGTTATTGACTCTTTGCATCAGCGGTACAGCAGTGGAAACTGCGAGCCGTTTCAAACACTCCTGGGAGTGACATCTTGCACAACCTCGCATGGTCTCAGATCACATCCTGCACAATCAGAAAAGCTCACCAACGCCTCTACTTTCCGAGAAGGCTGAAGGGAGCTGGACTATGTGCATCCATACTCACGTCATTCTGCAGATGTGCAGCTGAGAGCATCTTAACAAGCTGCATCACGGCATGGCACGGAAACTGCACCGCGGCGGACAGGAAGGCTCTGGAACGGGTGGTCAAAGCTGCCCAACACACCACCAGCACCAGCCTATTCACCACCAGGGACATGTATACAGAAAAGTGCGGGGAAAAAGGCCAGTAGCGTCACAAAGGATCCCCTCCATCCTGCTCATGGACTGTTTGTCCCACTCCCATTAGGGAGGAGGCCATGTAACATCCACGCCAGGAACCACCAGACTCAAAAACAGTTACTTTTCCAAAACAGTGAGGCTGATCAACATCTCCACCCACCCCTCCACACCCCCAACCACCACTACTTTATCATTTCCTGTCGGTCACCTTATGTACAGACACTCTTGTGCCTAGCATCACTTTCTGGACATACAATCAATCTGTGTATATAAGCTATCTTATGTATTTATATATATTGTGTTTTTATTATTATTGGGTCCTTTATTATGTTTTTAATATACTGCATCAGATCCAGCGTAACAACTATTTCATTCTCCTTTACACCCATGTACGGGAAATGACATTAAATAGTCTTGAACTTTGAGCAGCTCCTGAGCTAAGTGACAGAGTTTCCTGCTGCACAGACTAACCCATGCTATGTCAAAATACAGCCTCAAATATTCCAGCCCGCCAGTAACAAGAGGCACACCAGACGAAGATGCTGCTGCACACCTCCCAATATATGAGTTCAGTCTTTAGCTTGTGCGCTGTCTGTGTGGAGTCTGCATGCATGACACAGCTCAGCAGGTCACAGGAACCAGCCTTTCCTCCATGGACTCTGTCTACACTTCCTGTGCCTGAGTTGGCTTCCTCCTGGTTCTCCGGTTTCCTCCCATGTCGTAAGGACAGGCAAGTTAATTGGCTGTTGCAAATTGCCCATCAGTGTAGGTGGATGATGGGAGAATTGGTAGAAAGTTGACAATCATCATGGGAATGGGATGAAATTGGTACTGGATTATTATTGAGATATAGTGAAAATGTTTGTTTTACATATCATTCATACAGATCAATTCATCACATCAAAGCAATGAGATAGTACAAGGGAAAAGCAGAATTAAGTGTTACAGAGAAAGGGCAGTGCAGGCAGACAACAGGGTGCAAAGGTCATGAGGAGATTGCTGGTGAGGTCAGGAGTCTGTTCAGAAGTTGTTCTTGAGCCTGGTGGAGGGCTTTCAGGCTCTTATAACGGGAGGGGGTAAAAGAGAGAATGTCTGGGGTGAGTGGGATCTTTGTTATGTTGGCTGCTTTGCTGAGGCAACAGGGAATGTAAGCAGAGTCCTTGGACGGGAGGCTAGTTACTGTGATGTGCCAAGCCGCATCATCAACTCTCTGCAGTCTCTTGCGGTCACAGAAAGAGCAGTTGCCGATCACTCTGAGAACAACATTAACTTGATGAACTGAATCTTGTAAGAAAATATGAACACTTTGCCATCTTAAAATTTGTCTATTACTGACTGATCTTATTTTTGTTTCATTTTCAACAGGACCCAATACTTTAGCATGTGGAGAAGTAATCCAATGACAAGCTCCTGTTCACCGACCTGATGAATACCTTTGACAACAGCTTCTAAGTGAAGGGCTGAAATGAAGCTACCACCACAGTTCTGAGTTCCTGGTTGGTGTACACTCCGTGGCCACTTTCTTAGTGACCTCCTGTACCTAATAAAGCGGCCACTTTATTATGTTCGTGGTCTTCTACTGCTGTAGCCCATCCACTTCAAGGATTGATATATTGTGCATTCAGAGATGCTCTCCTATATAACAATACTTAGTACATGTTTATTAGAGTTACTATCGCATTCCTGTCAGCTTGAACCAATCTGGCCATTCTCCTTTGAACTCTTCATTAACAAGGCATTTTCACCCACAGAACTGCTGCTCACTGGATTTTTTTTTTGTTTTTGCACCGTATTCTGTAAACTCTAGAGGCCGCTGTGTGTGAAAATCCCAGGAAATCAGCAGATTCTGAGGCACTCAAACCACCCCATCTGGCACCAACAATCATTTCACGGTCGAAGTCACTTAGATCGCATTTCTTCCCCACTCTGATGTTTGGTATGAACAGCAAATGAACCTTTTGACTGTGTCTGCATACTTTTATACATTGGGTTGCTGCCACATGATTGGCTGATTAGATATTTGCATTAAAGGTGTACCGAATAAAGTGCCCACGAGTGCAATATTCTCCACAGTGAAGGTTTCACTTCACACTGAAGTTATAATTTCATTCTGAAGTTCTTGGTAATGTTTCAGAGAGAAGGGTGAGCTACATTGTGGAATAAGCTGCCAAAACCTGCGCAGTAAGAGGCACATGGAAAGAAAATGGTTCAAGTATTATTTCATACATAAATGTAAAGATCCGGGGTAAAATAAGGACTGCCAGATGTACACTTGTGTTACAAAAACACTCACTCCTGCAGCAACGGAAAAGTCCGAGCTGAGAATGGAAAGATAGCTCAATAACTCTTCTTTAAACCAACACCTGGATTTAATGGATGTCACATCTTCCCTCCTCTATGTGTGAAATAGAAATCTGATCAGTGAAGGAATGATGTGATAGGATGCTTATTTTAGTATTTTAATGTTTTAGAACATAGAAAATGAAACATTACAGCACAGTACAGGCCCTTCAGCCCACTAAGCTGAGCCGACATTTTTATGTGCTCTAAAATCCCTCCCAAAGAGTCCTCCATTTTCTCATCATCCATGTGTCCATCTAAGAGTCTTTCAGATGTCCCTAATGTACCTGCCTGAACCAACACCCTGGCAGTGCATTCCACTCACCCAGCACTCTCTGTGTAAAAAACCTACCCCTGACATCCTCCCTATACTTAACGATGCCCCCTCGTATTAGCTCTTTATGCCCAGGGGGAAACGTTTCCAGCTGTTCACTCACTCTATGCCTCTATCAAGTTACTCCTCGTCCTCCACTGCACCAAAGGATACAAGTAAATAGTGCAAACAGAGTAGTGTTCATGGGTTCATGGACCATTCAGAAATCTGATGGTGGAGTGGAATAAGTTGTTCCTAAAACTTTGAGTGTGTGTTGTTACGAGAATACACATAAAATTAAGATGTTTGCTGGCCTGGGCTAGCATCGGTGGCATCAGCAGTTGGTCTGCCACCTGCCCTCAGGGGAAGGAGAGATAAGGAACAATGGAGCAGCGTCTGGAGATGTGTAATGAAGGGATGTGGGAGGAAGAGCTGTCTGGAGCGGCTCCCCCCTTTGAACCCTGAACTGTTTGAAGTGATGGACAGGCGATACCCCAGCAGGGGGATAAAAAGGGACAGGTTCGCTAAGACAGACACACACGCCACCCGAGGTAACGAGACCCTGGAAGCGGTGCGCTTCTCACGAGTGGGTGAGAAGTGCCAGACAACGACAAGGGTGGAAAGGTACGATCAGCGGGAACCCGGTGTGTGTCCGCCCTTGCCTGGGTGCCGGGTTCACTGCAGAGGATCGACCGCATCTGGAGGAGGGGTCACAGTCGGTGACCTCAGGTGACATCACCAAGGACCCGCCCAAATGCTGTTTGTGAGCCATCCCGCTGGTCTGTGAGTGAAGCTGTGCTGAATGATGAGTTGTTCCTATTCTATGTCTCTCTTCCCCACCTTGTCCATCGCCATGACAACGATTACTGCGAACTGAACTACTAAACTGGACTGAACTTTGAGTCATTTTGAAATTGGTCATTTACCCCTAGACAACGATAGAGCTTGATTGATGCTGTTATCTTAATTCTGTGCACATGTGTGGTTATCATTGTTGAATTGTTGCATTTATTATCCTTTCGATTAATGTGTTGCTTGTTTCTTTAATAAAACTTTCTTAGTTCTAGTACTCCAGACTCCAACTGAGTGATCCATTTCTGCTGGTTTGGCAACCCAGTTACGGGGTACGTAACATAAGTGGGGTTCTCGTCCGCGATTTTGAACGCTAAATTTGGGACGGAGTAAATTAATTGGGTTAAAATTCCCGAAAGAAAGAAAAGACAAACAGCAGAAATGGAGGTTGAGGAATTTATAAAGGCGCCGACCTTGGAGGCATTAGAGGATGCCAGGAAATCGGAATTGATAGCTGTGGCAAAACGGGTGAATCTTGCTAAGGTGAAGTCGACAATGAGGAGAGAGGAGATACACAGAGCTATTGTAGAGCACTATGTATCTAAAGGTGTGTTTCCCCAAGGTGAGCTGGGGGAGGTGTCTATTGAAAAACCTGCAGGAGACGCGGTACAGGTACAGCTTGAAAAACTGAGACTCGAGCACGAGTTCCGGGTACGGCAGTTAGAACACGAAGAGAAGCAGTTAGAAAGGCAGGAGAGAGAGTTAGAAAGGCGGGAGAGAGAGAAAGAGGTAGAAAGGCAAGAGAGAGAAAGACAGTTGGAGAGAGAGGAGAAACAGAGGGAAAGGGAATTTGAGCTGGAGAAGTTAAAGATAAGGGCCGAGCAGGGGCTCGTGCCGAACCAAGGTGGAGGGTTCCGGGCGACCCAGGAGGTTAGGCTGGTTCCCCCATTTGACGATACCGATGTGGATCGGTACTTTCTCCACTTCGAAAAAGTAGCTATAAGTCAGGAATGGCCGAGGGATAAGTGGGTTGTCTTACTTCAGAGTGTACTGAAAGGGAAGGCCCAACAAGCTTACTCCGCCTTATCCGCGGAAGATGCCCAGAAGTATGAGGTGGTGAAGGAGGCCATCCTCAGGATTTATGAGTTGGTTCCGGAGGCATACCGGCAGAGGTTCCGGAATGCGAGGAAGCGGTGGGACCGCACGTATTTGGAGTTTGCTCGTGAGATGCAAACATATTGTGAGCGTTGGTGCGCCTCGAAAGGGGTAGAGGGGGATTATGACAGACTGCTGCAACTGGTTCTGATTGAGCAGTTTAAAGGTTGTGTCCCTGAGGGTATGAGACCCTACCTCGATGAGAAAGAGGCAGCCACGTTAGCCGCAACTGCTAAGTTAGCGGATGAGTATGCGTTGACGCATAAAATGAAGGTTGCCCCGAGTAAAGGCTACCAGAAGGGTAGTCAGGACGGCGGGGAGAGTCCGCCGGAAAAGTCAGAAAGTAAGCCGGGGATTAGTGAAAAGGATAAGGTAGACCGGGAGCAGCCTGGTAGGAAGTCTCCTGGGGTCGTCTGTTATAATTGTGGGAAAGTCGGACACTTTGCGTCCAGGTGCTTTGCCCCAAGGAAGGAGACGGGGAAAGGAAAAGCGGAAATTTTGAATGGCTGTATTGAGCTGTTAAGCGAACCGCTAGGGAAGGACAGGTCTGAAAAAGTCCAGGAAGGGCGCGAGAGGTTTATCTCGGCCGGACTGGTGTCAGTGAAAAAGAGGTTAAAACCAGTTCCAGTGCGGATCTGGAGAGACACGGGAGCGTGTCAGTCACTAATACTGAAGAGTGTATTAGAGTTTAGCTCAGAGACCCAGACTGGGGAGGTAGAGGTCAAAGGTGTTGGGGAAGGGACAGAGTCAGTCCCTTTGCACCAGATACATTTACAGAGCAACCTGGTCTCTGGACTAGTCACGATCGGGGTGAGGTCCGAATTACCGATGAAAGACGTGGAAGTCTTGCTCGGTAATGACATCGCCGGAGGAATCGTGTTCCCAGTCGTGAGATTGACGGGTCAGCCTGCCAGCATGGAGGCCCCGCCCGCGATGGTGAATTTGGCTGAAACATTTCTGCCAACCTTGTATGAGACAGGGTGTAGTGAGATAAGAGGTAGTGAGGGAGCTGGGACGGACGTAGCAGTAGCCAGGAAAGAATTTGTGCAGACGCAGGAGCGAGACGAGGGGCTGATGGTTTTTGCCGAGACCGCTCTCTCTGACACAGCCTTGACAAGCTATTGTGCGGATGAGGAAGTGCTAAGGAAGAAAGGGAAATCAAGTACAGCATCCGCAGATGAGGAGTGGGGGGTGGTGCAAAAGAGTTATGGGGATGAGGTTTTTAACAGGGCCCACGAGGTACCCCCCGGTGGACATTTTGCGGTGCTGGAGGAAACAGTTGGTGGAATCATGAAAGAGAGTTACCGGCTGCCCAGGGGGAAGAATGTTATTGATCATGACCGACGCGAACTGAGACGGTCACCGGCTTTTGATATGCTAACAAACCTAGTCGGTGTTAGCGTGGAAATCAATGAAGCTAGGGGCCCCTTGATAAGAGGAAAAAACCATTTTGAAAAGATTAGGATGGGATCGGTCAGATGGGAGAAGGCTATTGTTTTGGCCAGGTCTACTGATAAGGTCTCTCCCTTAATCCCCGAACAAAGCGAATCTTTAGAAGGAGTAATTAAACGACTCGCACCTATGTGTTTGATTGTCCCGAGGAAATGCAAAGAACTGGGACGTTGGGTTATGTCTGTTACAATAGGGCGGCCAAGCAAACAACACCCATATTTTTTGAGTAATTCAGTGACTAAAGGGCTGATGAACACAGAGGTGTGTATTGGCAATTTAACACGGCTGTCTGAAGCCAGCGTGATAGTGAGCCTTGGAAAAAATGAATTCGGCCACACGAATGTCACTTACCCGGGAATTGTGGTGACACAGGGGCAGCTGGCAGTGATGCAAGCTACAGTGCAGGCTATCGCTGACCTCCCAACCCCGACAGACAAGAGGGCCCTCAGAAGGCTTTTGGAGATGGTGGGGTACTGCAGGAAGTTTTGCAATAACTCTGCGGTCAATACCCGTCCCCCTCCTACTAAGCCCTTGCGAGAGAAAACTGAGTCGGAATGGGACGACCCTTGTTATTGTGGTCCGGGACAAAACCAAATGAGAGGTTACATTGGTCGCAATTCATCAGTGTTTTTGGCCACTATGAAGTTTGCTGAGTTGGAGCCTGGTCTAAGGGATTATTAATAACACGTGTAAAAGGAACAGAAAATGTGATGACTGTCTGTCAAGGTGTTGACAGCTTCAAATTCTCTGTATTAGCTAAATAACTGTTAAAGATGTATATTGTGTATGTATCAGATAATGTAGTCATGTTTGTAATTTTTACCTCCCGGTAAAAATCCTTAAAGGGGGGAAGTGTTACGAGAATACACATAAAATTAAGATGTTTGCTGGCCTGGGCTAGCATCGGTGGCATCAGCAGTTGGTCTGCCACCTGCCCTCAGGGGAAGGAGAGATAAGGAACAATGGAGCAGCGTCTGGAGATGTGTAATGAAGGGATGTGGGAGGAAGAGCTGTCTGGAGCGGCTCCCCCCTTTGAACCCTGAACTGTTTGAAGTGATGGACAGGCGATACCCCAGCAGGGGGATAAAAAGGGACAGGTTCGCTAACACACACACACGCCACCCGAGGTAACGAGACCCTGGAAGCGGTGCGCTTCTCACGAGTGGGTGAGAAGTGCCAGACAACGACAAGGGTGGAAAGGTACGATCAGCGGGAACCCGGTGTGTGTCCGCCCTTGCCTGGGTGCCGGGTTCACTGCAGAGGATCGACCGCATCTGGAGGAGGGGTCACAGTCGGTGACCTCAGGTGACATCACCAAGGACCCGCCCAAAAAGCTGTTTGTGAGCCATCCCGCTGGTCTGTGAGTGAAGCTGTGCTGAATGATGAGTTGTTCCTATTCTATGTCTCTCTTCCCCACCTTGTCCATCGCCATGACAACGATTACTGCGAACTGAACTACTAAACTGGACTGAACTTTGAGTCATTTTGAAATTGGTCATTTACCCCTAGACAACGATAGAGCTTGATTGATGCTGTTATCTTAATTCTGTGCACATGTGTGGTTATCATTGTTGAATTGTTGCATTTATTATCCTTTCGATTAATGTGTTGCTTGTTTCTTTAATAAAACTTTCTTAGTTCTAGTACTCCAGACTCCAACTGAGTGATCCATTTCTGCTGGTTTGGCAACCCAGTTACGGGGTACGTAACAGTGTCTTCAGGCTCCTGGACATCTTTGTCGATGGTAGTAATGAGAAAAGAGCATGCACTGGATGGTGAGGGTCTTCAATGATGGAGGCCACCTTTCTGAGGCGTCGCCTTTTGAAGACAAGCTTCATGGTGGGGAGGAAAGTCTCCGTGATGGAGCTTGCTGAGCCCACAACACTCTGCAGCCCCTTGTGAGTCTGAGCACTGGAGCCTCCATACCAGACAGTCAGAATACTTTCCACTGTACATCTGCAGAAATATGCTGGAATCTTTGGCCACATACCAAATCTCCTAATGAAGTATAGCCACCGGTCAACGCTCTTGGTTGGTGGTTTCATTAACACGTTGGGCCCAGGATAGATCTTCTAAGATGTTGGTGCCCAGGAACTTGAAGCTGCTCATCCTTTCCACTGCTGACCCCTCGATGAGCACTGGTGTGTATTCCCTTGATTTCCCTTTCCTGAAGTCAGCAGTCAAGTCCTTGGTCTTACTAACACCGAGTGCAAGGTTGTTGCTCTGACACCACTCAACCAGCTAATCTATAGCCTGTACGCCTCCTCATCACCATCTGAAGTTCTACCAACAATAGTTGCGTCATTGGTGAATTTATAGATGATGCTTGAGCTGCTGGAATTATGCCTCTTGCCACTGGTTCTGGGAAAATGCCATTTTCCCATCTATTTGGGTAGACAGGTAAGCCCAGGACCAGACCAAGACTCAACTAGTATCATTGCTCATTGTAGTCTGAGTATGGAGTTGTCGATGGAGCTCCAAGCAGTAAATTTTAAAACAAATGCTGCATTATCCATCAGGCATATGGTCCTCTGATGGCATGAGATGTTTTCTTGTTTGTCTGCAGTGATCTCACTGTTGCTGGCTATCTAAACAGCTGAAGGGAGAACAACCACTGGAACAGCTTTCCCTCTGCCTCACCTCATGACTCGAATGAAGTAATAATAACAATTTAAATAATAATTTATTTATAGAGCACTTTGCATACAAATGATATAATTCAAAGTGCTTTACAATGGGATAAAGTACAAACATGAAAATAAAGGCCAAAAGATATTGGTTAAAAGCAAGGTTAAAAAAATAGTTTTTGAGCTGGCATTTAAAAGTGTCAACTGTGTCTGCATCCCCTAGAGAATTAACTTTTGAGTTCCACAGTTTAGGAGCATAGTTCAGTAAAGCTGACCTGCCAATTATCTTTTGAGGAAGATTGCTTAAATTTAAGCGACTGACAGAAAAAGACCCAAGAGCTCGAGCAGGATTATAAAACGTAAGCAATTCTGTGATGCACTCTGGTCTCAGTGTACCGAGAGATTTAAGAACAAGTAAGAGGCCATTAAAATCAATTCTAAAAGATACAGGGAGCCAATGTAGAGGAGGTAGGATGGGAGTGATATGCTTCCTCATCCTGGTTTAGGTTAAAGATCGAGCAGCAGTGTTCTGAATGAGTTGTAGTTGAAGTGCGCGTATTTAGTTTAAAATGGTCGAAGGAATTCCATGCAAATTTATAATTATTGGACACTCAGCCACGTCCATGGCTTCTGTCCCAACCGCATAAAAAACCATGTTTATAATACATGTTCAAAAACCAAGGATCAGCTTTATTCACCATATCCATCGACATGGAATTTGCTGTGGTGTGTCGGTCAGGGAATGACATGCAACAAAAAACAACATCCAACAATTATAAAGAATAAAGAATTTGATAAAAAATAAAGTTACAGGTTAAAGTAAGGATATGGAATAAAATGTACAGAAATGCATAAATACCAACATGTATTTTCAATGTAAACAGCATTATAAAAAGTAGTTTAAAAATGTTTACAGTGCAGTGCAGTTACTGAGGTAATAGATAGAGGAGGTAAAAGGGGGCTAACTAAAATAGTTGATCAGATTAACTGCCTGAGAGAATAAGTTTTTAGGATGGTGTGATGCTTTTGTTGAAATAGCCCCATTATAATGAGCTCTTTGGGTCTGCGTGCATTGGGCTCTGAGGTTTTTTTCGTGTGCCATACTCTGCCAGAACCTGGGTGACCACTTTTTTTTCAAGTGGTTGTCTTGGAGGAAAGATTCTGTGAGTGGTCCCCCACGTCCTTCTCACAGCGCAGTTTTTTTTTGTGAGGCCGAGTTGCTAGCTGGACACTCAACCCGGCACAGATGGAAAGCATGCCTGGGAGCGGCCTAACTGGATTTGAATTCAGGAACCTTCGTTCCAGACTCCAGCGCTGATGTCACTGCGCCACCAGCCGACCTGAGGTTTTTAGAGGACCTGAATTGCTTAATTGCTGTTTAACGGATGTTGGTAATCCCTGATGCTTTCTGATTAAGCTTGTTTAGTTTACTTTGACTGGCTTGGGGATTCCACGTTACTTGTAGTATTTAAGCGTATGCTTGACTTGTTCTCTGGCGGGGTCCTAGTTTTGAGAACGTTACTTCTTGCGGTGTCGCTCGGCTGAGCTACCAATTTTCTGTTGGATATTTTATGAATAACCTCTGTTCACTGTCTCTACATGACAGTCTGTTTTTCCTCTGCATCTGGGTTCTGTCATTGCCAGTGCACATCGTGACACCCATAGTGCTTTCCAGAAGGAAGCTTTGGATAAAGACAGTTTGCAGGGTGAGTAATGTCCCTGTCAAAGTTTCTGGTCCAAATCCTGCATCAGAATAGGTATCTGCATCATGATATTCAAGATTTATTTTCTCTTTCATTGATCAGTTGAGTTTTGTTTTATTTATTCATAGCCAGCAAGGCCAACATTTATTGCAGTGAAGAGTTAACAACTTTGAAGTCAATAACTGACCAGATCTGGTGTCGAAAGCAAAGTTCCTGACCTGGGAGGGTTTTCAAAGTCAATTTTGTATTTTCTCAGTTATATAAGTTTTTATTTGAGACTAAGTTGAATTTCTTTTCCCTGTCTAATATCCTGGGATTCACACAATGGCTCTAAATCAGTCCAGGGCTCTGGGTATAAGTCATGTTCATTATCAGGGCATAAATAAACACAGTATAAATGCCACAAAAATTAACTATATTTATGGCAGCAGCGCCATCCACCACAAATATAAATTGTACACACTTAAATTAATCTGTATTAAAATTAACCTACTTGGCACAATCTTCCAAGAGGACCACAGCCTTGTCATTGGGTTTAGAAGCGCGTATGTCTCAATGACCTAGAGAGCTACGTTGGCTGGAGTCAGGGCTTAATGCTTTGGCTCTTGGTGGGGTCACCCATGTCAAACAGGTCAAAGTGAAGAGACCAGACTCGGAGTGGGCCACTAGTCCTCCAGGTTTGGGAGTTCATATCACGGCTAACAACCCTGACTGGTCAAACAAAACTCTTATGGAAACAGCAATGAAGAATCCTTCTCCATCTGAGTGCGACGGTATTCCTGAGTCTCCATCTGGGACTTGCCTGACTGAAAACCGAGAAGAAGCTACTGACACGATGAAGGAAGCCCTGAAATTTGCTAGAGATGGAGGGACTTCATTGCTGCCCTAAACATCAAAAGGAAGGAAGTAAGTAAGTAAGTAATTTATTTGTGTTAGTAGTACTATGTGTGTTGTGTGTAAACTATACGTACCATGCTGTGCACTTTGGTCCGGGGAACATTGTTTTGTTTGATTGTATACATGTATATGGTTGGATGACAATAAGCTTGAATGTGAATTTGGACTTTTATTGCAATCAGCTTCATTTACTTCAGTTCCTCAACAGTTAACCAGTGAACCAGAAGTTACGTTTCCAGTGATCGCTGATTAAATGCCAGGCAACATGCTTGTAGCAGGGTGCAATGATGTGTGTGTGTGTGTGTGTGTGTGTGTGTGTGTGTGTGTATGTGTGTGTGTGTGTGTGTGTGTGTGTGTGTGTGTGTGTGTGTGTGTGTATGTGATGTGGCAGGGTAACATTCCTCATCTGTGCATTTGTATTATGGAAAGAGGTCACCAAGACTGGACCACATAACTATATACAGACGTGTGTGAGCTTCCACAAGATCGCAAACAGGCCCACAGGAGGTTATGCAAACAGAAAGCTGATCTGGAGATAGAGATGACATTAACTCTCGGGATCTATATATTTCCAGGATGCAGAATGTTGTGACTACAAATTTATGTAAAGAATGTTAGCAGAAGTTTTATTCAATTATTTGGATTTTACACATTACAGATGCTTTCGTTCAGGAATTTTCCCTTCATAAATTAATTCAGAGTTAAAAATGTTTACATTAATACATTTTGTTTTTGCAATGCTGTTGTTCAATCAGTAGATGTGGAACCAACAAAGAGGAGTTACACATCCCATTCAGAAGTTTCAGATTTAACATCAGCTGATCTAGCATGGGCGGCACAGATGTGAAGCGGTTAGTGCAATCGCTAGTGATCACTGATCGAGGTTCGATTCCCGCTGCTGTCTGTAAGGAGTTTGTACGTTTACCATGTGACTGCATGGATTACTCCGGGTATTCCGCTTTCCTCCCACATTACGGATTAGGGTTAGTAAGTTGTGGGCATGCTTCGTTGACGCCAATAGAATATCCCTTTAGAATAGAGATGAAAAGGAATTTCTTTAGCCAGTTGGTGGTGAATGTGTGGAATTCATTGGCACAAATGGCTGTGGAGGCCAAGCCATTGGGTATAATTAAAGCAGAGGTTAAATAGTCTTTGACTGGTATGCTTATGGGGAGAAGGCATGATAATAGGGTTGAGAGGGATAATATATCAGTTATGATCGAATAGCAAAGTAGACATGATTGACCGAATGTCCTAATTCTGTTCCTATGTCTTGTGTTCTTACAACTGGACACTTCCGGGTTGCATCCATCATATCCACAGATTGGGTTGGTCATTAACACAAATGATGCATTTCACTGTGTGTTTTGATGTTTCAACATATATGTGACAGAGAGAGCCTATCTTTCTTCTTTAATCTATCATAATCATAATCATAATCAGTGGCTCAATTTTGTTAGGAGTCTGAGGTAATTTAGTGCAGCCCTCTCACCGGGCTTGTATACAAACTTGGCTCAGTAGCTAACTCTGCTAACAGCCATACGACTCAGCGGTGAGGACACCTTTCATAAATAATACTAGGCTCAGTATGACTTGGTTCAAGCAAACAGGAAAGTTGGGATTTTCCAATTAAGGAACATTGATTGCAATGGATACTGTGTAAATACAGCTCCATGCAAAATTATCATTCATCAGAAAATTAACATATCATACACTGGCATAAAATTATAAATAAATATATATATATTTGCCAAATTTATGGTTACAGAAGAAAAATTAAAAGGACCCATTACAGTCAAACCAGTGCAATGTGCACATAAACATTGGAGCTTGTTTCTGATGTAGTTGGGTGTATCGCTTTCCTCACACATGGAACCCACGTTTTGCATGACGGCACCCACCACAGTCCGAACTTTCCTCAAACACCATCTCCAATGATTTGGTTCTTTCAGGAGTACCAGCCCTTCTTCCTTGGAGGCGTTCATCTGCACAAAGCACTTCTTTCAATGGAGACTCTCCTTTGAACGGCATTCTGTGACATCTTCTTTGTGCCTACTGGAGAAGCAGGTTCACAGCAGATACCATCAGTCATAGTCATAGTCATAGTCATGCTTTATTGATCCCGGGGGAAACTGGTTTTCGTTACAGTTGCACCATAAATAATAAATAGTAGTAAAACCATAAATAGTTAAATAGTAATATGTAAATTATGCCAGTAAATTATGAATTAAGTCCAGAACCAGCCTATTGGCTCAGGGTGTCTGACCCTCCAAGGGAGGAGTTGTAAAGTTTGATGGCCACAGGCAGGAATGACTTCCTACGACGCTCTGTGTTGCATCTCGGTGGAATGAGTCTCTGGCTGAATGTACTCCTGTGCCCAACCAGTACATTATGTAGTGGATGGGAGACATTGTCCAAGATGGCATGCAACTGAGACAGCATCCTCTTTTCAGACACCACCGTCAGAGAGTCCAGTTCCATCCCCACAACATCACTGGCCTTACAAATGAGTCTGTTGATTCTGTTGGTGTCTGCTACCCGCAGCCTGCTGCCCCAGCACACAACAGCAAACATGATAGCACTGGCCACCACAGACTCGTAGAACATCCTCAGCATCGTACAGCAGATGTTAAAGGACCTCAGTCTCCTCAGGAAATAGAGACGGCTCTGACCCTTCTTGTAGACAGCCTCAGTGTTCTTTGACCAGTCCAGTTTATTGTCAATTCATATCCCCAGGTATTTGTAATCCTCCACCATGTCCACACTGACCCCCTGGATGGAAACAGGGGTCACCGGTACCTTAGCTCTCCTCAGGTCTATCACCAGCTCCTTAGTCTTTTTCACATTAAGCTGCAGATAATTCTGCTCACACCATGTGGCAAAGTTTCCTACCGTAGCCCTGTACTCAGCCTCATCTCCCTTGCCGATGCATCCAACTATGGCAGAGTCATCCGAAAACTTCTGAAGATGACAAGACTCTGTGCAGTAGTTGAAGTCCGAGGTGTAAATGGTGAAGAGAAAGGGAGACAAGACAGTCCCCTGTGGAGCCCCAGTGTTGCTGATCACTCTGTCGGACACACAGTGTTGCAAGCACACGTACTGTGGTCTGCCAGTCAGGAAATCAAGAATCCATGATACCAGGGAAGCATCCACCTGCATCGCTGTCAGCTTCTCCCCCAGCAGAGCAGGGCGGATGGTGTTGAACGCACTGGAGAAGTCAAAAAACATGACCCTCACAGTGCTCGCTGGCTTGTCCAGGTGGGCGTAGACACGGTTCAGCAGGTAGACGATGGCTTCCTCAACTCCTAGTCGGGGCTGGTAGGCGAACTGGAGGGGATCTAAGTGTGGCCTGACCATAGGCTGGAGCAGGTCCAGAACAAGTCTCTCCAGGGTCTTCATGATGTGGGAGGTCAATGCCACCGGTCTGTAGTCATTGAGGCCGCTGGGGCGTGGCGTCTTCAGCACAGGGACAAGGCAGGACATCTTCCACAGCACAGGAACCCTCCGGAGCCTCAGGCTCTTTATTCTCTACAGCTCAGCATTCAATACTATCATCCCCTAAAACTAATCAATAAGCTCCAAGACCAGACCTCAATACCTCCATGTGCAATTGGAACTTCAATTTCCTTGCTTGCAGATCCCAGTCAGTTTGGAGTGCCAACACCTCTTCCACAATTACCATCAGCAAAGGTACGTGTTTAGACTCGCTTTACACTTATGAGTATGTGGCTAATCACAGCTCCAATGCCATATTCAAGTTTGATGAAGACACTCCTGTTGTAGGCTGAATCAAAGGTGGCGATGATCGGAACATAGGCGGGAGATTGAAAATCTGGCTGAGTGGTGCCACACAACAACCTCTCACTCAATGTCAGCAAGACCAAGGAGCTGATTATTGACTTCAGGAGGAGGAAACTGGAGGTCCATGGTCCATTAGACAATTCTCATCGGGGGATCACAGGGGGAGAAGTTCAGCAACCTTAAATTCCTTGGAAGTATCATTTCAGAGGACATGTCCTGGGGCCAGCATGTAAGTGCAGTTATGAAGAAAGCACGGCAGTGCCTTTACTTCCTTAGAAGTTTGCTAAGATTTGGCATGACGTCTAAACTTTGACGAACTTCTATAGATGTGATCTTCTATAGACAGCATATCAACTGGTTGCAATCACGGCCTGGTATGGAAACACCAAAGCCCTTGAATGAAAGAGTCTGCAAAAGGTAGTGGGCACCATGGGCAAAGCCATCCCCAGCATTGAGCACATCTACACAGAGCACTGGCACAGGAGAGCAGCATCCATCGACAGAGACATCCTCCGCCCGGGTCGTGCTGCCATCAGGACGAAGGCTTCAACACTCTCGCCACCACCTTCAGGAACAGTTGTTACCCCTCAGCATTAGGCTCTTGAACCAGTGGGACAACTTCACTCAACTTCATGTGCCCCTTCACTGAAGCATTCCCACAACCTATGAACTCACTTTCAAGGACTCTTCATCTCATGTTTTCGGTGTTTACTGCTTATTTATTATTTATCTTTTTCTTTTGCATCTGTACAGTTTGTTGTCTCCTGCACATTGGTTGTTGTCTAACCTGTTGGGTGTGGTCTTTCATTGATTCTATAGTGGTTCTTGGATTTACTGAGTATGCCCACAAGAAAATGAATCTCAGGGTTGTGTGTGGTGACGTATATGTACTTTAATAATACGTTTACTTTGAACTTTGAACTTTGGGGGCTGCAATGCACATGATCGCAAGTGGCTGCAGAGGATAGTTGATTCAGCCATTTCCATTATGGGCACAGCACTCTCCATGATCGGTGCTGGAAGAAGGTGGCATCCAACTTCAAGGATGCTCACCATTTGGGACGTGCTCTCAGCTCATTACCACTATCGGGGAGCAGATACAGGACCCTGAAGACCCACACTCAGTGATTCAGGAATAACTTCTTCCCCTCTGCCATCAGATTTCTGAACAGTCTATGAACCCATGAACACCAGTGTGTCATTTCTTTTTTTATGATTTATTAATTCATTTTGTAATTTATTGTAATTCTGTGTTTTTGCGCTGTACTACGACCACACAATGACAATTATCATATAAATCATAGATAGTGAACCTGATACTGATTCTGAACACTCACTACATCGAGGACTTTGAGGCTTAATGCCGTTCTACATCTTTTCTTCATTAACTAAGGTTTTCACCCAATTACATCACCAGTAATTGAATCGTATTTTAAAACAGCAGACACAAACTGTAAAGCGTAAACCAAAGAACATGAAAAGACACCCTCGATGTTTTACAAAGGAGATGAAGTATGACATTACATATATTATGATCTCATCCAAAAGCAACTTCCTATTTTCATAGCAGCACACACAAAATGCTGGAGGAACCCACCAAGTCAGGCCGCATCTATTGAAGTGAATAAATGGTTGATGTCTCGGGCCGAGACCCTTCTTAAGGACTGGAAAGGAAGGGGGAAGGAGGATAGCTGGAAAGTGATAGTTGCGGCCAGGTATGTAGGAAAGGTAAAGGGCAAAATGCTGACTGTTTATCAACATTCATAGATGCTGCCCAACATGCTGGGTTCTTCCAGCATTTTGTGTGTATTGCTTTGGATTTCCGGTATCTGCATAATTTCTCATGTTTATGATTTGCTGTTTTCATCTTTTGAAAAGAAACGCAAGTACCTCCATATCAGTAGGCCTTTACATGGGTCATACAAATTTATATTTCAGTACCATTTTGTTTCAGAATAAAACTTTACCCACAGGTACGTTAGAGACTTTTGAGAGATGTTTAGATAGGCACATGATCATTAGATACCCCCAACACCCAGGAAGTGCTCTCTTATTACTACTGCCATCAGGAAAAAGGTATGGGAGCCTTAGGACTCACACTGCCAGGTTCAGGAGCAGTTCTTACCCCTCAACCATCAGGCTCTTGAACCAAAGGGGATAACTTCACCCAACTTCACTTGCCCCATCATTGAACCTTCCCCACAATCTGTGGACTCACTTTCAAGGACTCTTCATCTCATGTTCTCGATATTTATTGCTTATTTATTATTTATTGTTATTTCTTTTTGACTTACACATTTTGTTGCCTTCTACACATTGCTTGAACACCCGAGTTGGTGTGGTCTCTCATTGATTGTATTACAGTTATTATTCTATAGATTTATTGTGAATGCTCACATTGTAGGGTTGTATATTGTGACAAATATGCACTTTGGTAATAAAATGCACTTTGAAATTCGAACTTTGATTTCTGAAAGCTGAGGTTTGGTGACATGAAGAATGAATTTGCATAGAATGACCCTGCTCTTTATTCAGTAAAAATGGATTGAAATATGATTCCTGCACTATTTTCATTCAGCTAGATGCCCTTATGATATTTGAATATGAGTAGCATTAACAGGTTCCTTAAGTTTGTCATAGCTAGGAGCGGTAGAGGCGATAGTTCCATTTCCCATGAAATTCTCCCGATGGTGTGCGTCTCAAATAGCTTCTGACAACCAGCTTGTGGACTTCACGTGTGGCTCTGTTGCTAAGCCCTGCAGAGCTGTTTCTATTGATAGAAGAGGCAAAGGCAGGTTACTGGCACCTTAAAACCAGTCGCATTGGGCAGATGAGGTTTCGTCAGCCATGGTTGGCAGCTCGTCTAGGAGAAGGAAAACTTTGATCTCAGACCTCTGCTATCTTGTGGTTATACCCACTCATAGAGAAGGTTTCGGGAGTAAACCCCGAGGAAAAATCTCGAGCTGGAATCCCTCAGGCAGTCCTGCATTGAGTTCAAAGCTGACTGGCAACTCCTAGGATGCTGCTGACGCCAAACTGTATTGGTCTCTGCTATCCTTTTGGATCCATCAGCTCCTTGGAGATAGAGAACCTGCTGCACGGACAACAGCTTGCCCTCCTTATCATACGGCCCTGGCGTGAGTATCAACTTTGACAGCTAAGACACAACATTCATGGTAGACCCCGACCAACAGAGGGCCATAATGTATTGACAGAGTTCACAATGTACTATCTCATCAGTTTCAGGATGGCCTTTGAAACCCACTGCAAAATCATAAAATAATGTAAAGCCAATATATAAACATGGAGAGGAGGTTTTCTATATTGGAAGAGTCTTGGACCAGAGGGCACAGACTTCAGAATACAAGGACGTGCCATTAAAATGGAGAATGGAGAAAGGGAGGAATTTCTTTAGCCAGAGGATGGCGAATCTGTGGAAGTCACTATCACAGACAGCTGTGGTGGCCAAGTCATTGGGTATATTTAAAGCAGAGGTTGATATTAAGAGAAGGTTAAAGGTTATGAAGAGAAGGCAGGAAAATAGGATTGAGAGGGATAATAAATCAGCTGTGTTGGAATTGCAGATCAGAATCTATGGGCCAAGTGGCCCAACTCTTCTCTTTTGTGCTATGGTCTCATAGGTTTTACAGAAATAGTGACGACTGAAAAGAACAGGTAACCAGGCACATATAGGACAACTTATTTATTGTAGCTTTATTTCCATGTGTAAATTTACAACTGATCAGTTTACAAATTAATTCTGATGAAGAATCAGAGACTGTTTATTATTTTCCATAAACATAAGAGATCCTGCAGATGCTGGAAATTCAGAGCAACACCATCGCAATGCTGGAGGAGCTCAGCAGGTCAGGCAGCACCTACGGAAATAAATGGAGTCAACATTTCGGGCCAAGACCCTACTTCATGACTGGAAAGGAAGAGGAAATAAGACAGGATAAGAAGGTAGGGGAGGGGAAGAAGGACAAGAAAGAAAGTGATGGGTGGAAGGGGGGTGGTATGAAGTAAGAAGCCTGGAGGTGATAGGTGGGAAACATAAAGGGCTCGAGAAGAAGGAATCTGATAGGTGAGAAGAACAGACCATAGGCGAAAGGAAAGGAGCAGGGGAAAAAGGGGGAGGTTGTAGGCAGGTGAGGAGAAGAAGGCAGAGTGGGGAAATGAAGAAGAGGGACGAGAAAGAGGAAAAGTCACCAGAAGTTAGTGAAATTGATGTTCATGCCATCAGGTTGGAGGGTAACGAGACAGAATATGAGGCGTTGCTACTCCTCTCTGAGGGTGCCTCATCTTGGCACAAGATGAGGTCATGGATCAACATGTCGGAATGGGAATGGGGATAGGAATTGAAATGCTTGGCCACCGAGAAATTTTGCTTTTTGTGAATGGATCCGAGGTGCTCGACAAAGTAGTCCCCTCAGTTGTTTCTCAATACAAGAGCCCCTCAGGGCTAGATACTAAGTCCCCTTCTTTACTCCCTGTATACTTATGAGTGTGTCGCCACCCATCAGCTCCAATCTGCTAATTAAATTTGCCGAAGACACTATATTGATTGACTTAATCTCAAACAATAATGAGGTGGCCCACAGGGAAGAAATCATCTCTTTGACACAGTGGTGTCAAGAAAACAACCTCTCTCTCAATGTTGCAAAAACAAAGGAGCTGGTTGTGGATTACAGGAGGAATAGAGATGGGCTAACCCCTATTGACATCAATGGATCTGGGGTTCAGTGGGTAAACAGCTTTATGTTCCTTGGCATCCACATCACCGGAAATTCACGTGGTCTGTAAACATCAGCTGTGTGGTGAAAAAGGCACAACAGCACCTCTTTCACCTCAAACGGTTAAGGAAGTTTGGTATGGGTCTCCATATCCTAAGAACTTTCGACAGAGGCACAATTGAGAGCATCCTGACTAGCTGTATCACTGCCTGGTATAGGAACTGTACTTCCCTTAATCACAGGACTCTGCAAAGAGTGGTGTGGACAACCCAATGCATCTGTAGTTACTACCATTCAGGGCCCTAAAAACAGTCCTTCCAGGTGAGGTGATACTTTACCTGTGAGTCTTTTGGGGCCATCTACAGTATCTGGGGTGCTTCCGGTGTGGCCTCCTGCATATCGGTAAGATCCGACATAGATTGGGAGACCGCTTCACCAAACACCTACACTCCATTCACGAGAAAAAGTGGATCTCCAGTGGCCACCCATTTCAATTCTACTTTCCATTCGCATTCCCATTCCGACATGTCAGTCCATGGCTTCTTCTCTTGCTGCTATGAGGCCACACTCAGGTTGGAGGAGCAACCCTTTATATTCCGTCTGGGTTGCCTCCAACCTGATGGCATGAACATCGATTTCTTGAGTTTCCAGTATAATTGCCCTCCTCCTCTCCTTCGCCAGTCCTCATTCCTGTTTCCCTCTCTCTCCTTATCTCCTTACCTGCCTATCATCTCCCTCTGGTGCTCCTCCCCATTCCCTTTCTTCCATGGACTTCGGTTCTCTCCTATCAGATTCCCCCTTCTCTAGCCCTTTATCTCTTCCACAATCAACTTCCCAGCTCTTTACTTCAGCCCTCTCCTTCTCCAGTTTCACCTGTCACCTGCCACCTTGTACTTCTTCCTCCCCTCCCCCCACCTTCTTGCTCTGATTTCCCACCTTTTTTTCTCCAGTCCTAATGAAGGGTCTCAGCCCAAAATGTCGACTGAATACTCTTTTCCATAGATGCTGCCTGGCCTGCTGGGTTCCTCCAGCATTTTGTGTGCTCGCTGCTTGGATTTCCAGCATCTGCAGATTCTCTCCTGTTTGTGACCTTACAGTACAATATGTTTGAATAAAATCATCTCAGCTCCAGAGACTATAGGTCCAATCTCCCCTGTCTTTCTTCAGAAGAAAACGTCTCATATGATATAGAACGTTACAGCACAGAAACAGGCCTTTTGGCACACACTTTTGTGCCAAACCAGTTAAATTAGTGATCAAATGGTCAACTAAACTAATCCCTTCTGCCTACACTATGTCCATAACCTTCTATTTTCCTCATATTCATGTGCCTATCTAAGCATATCTTTAAAGGCTCTAAATAATTTATTATTTAATAATAAAACAAGCAGTTGGATAAATATGTGAAACAGCAGCAATAAAAGATGAAAGGTGACCAATGCAGGATGAGGATGTGTCTGTGAGCTGGGGAGTGGGATGAAGGGGGGGTTGGCGACAGGGCATTCAGACAGGGTGTACATATGTGCTGGGTGGCAGCAGGGTGTTAAGCAGCCTAACAGCCTGGGGGCAAGAAGCTGTTACACACCCATGCATTTCTGGTTCTTATGCTGTGATACCTTCTGGCTGACAGCAGGAGATCAAAGAGATTGTGGGAAGGGATGGAAGAGGCCTTTGACAATGATGGAGGCACCGCATACACAGCGCTTCTGATAGATGTCCTGAGTGGGGGGGAGAGGGACCTCAATGAAGTTTTCAGCAATCCTCACTACCGGTTGCAGGGTCTTGTGATCAGATGCAATTCCCATACCAGATGGTCAGGACACGCTCACTGGTGAGAATAGGGGGAGGGGGAAGCCTGTTTGCTTCAGTCTCCTCAGGAAATGGAGGCACTGCTGTGCTCTCTTAAAGCTAATCTAAAACAATCATCTTTCTTTGTCATGACCATTTTTTCCTCAGCAGTACATTTCACATCACGATTTTCACATCTAGCTTCTGAAACCACAGCCTACTCATTGTCAGCTCAAGTTAGCATGTTTCTATATTCACCTTGCTTGGGTAATGTAGGAACACAGATCAGGTGGATTTGTAGCTGGAGTCAATTATCACGGTCACAGTTCATTCATCAACATTCATCGGTAAGACAAGATAGAAGACAGGGAAAATACTCAGAAACTGGATGAATTTTGGTCTCTTTTTCTGTGTAAGCTCCATATAAAAAACACTTTTTCCATGTTTTCAAATTTCTGCACCCATTTCTGTTGAGCTCAGGGAGTTGGAGCAGGCACTTCCTGTCCTGATGCACTCCCACGTGGCTGTTATTTACATACAGTCAGTGCCAACTTCATTAGCTATCTCCTAATGTGGCCACTGACTGGATATTTGCGGTCGTCTGCTACTGTCGCCCATCTACTTCCAGGATTGATGCGCTGTGCATTCAGAGATGCTCTTCTGCACATCGCTGTTGTAACGCGAGTTACTGTCACCTTTGTGCCAGCTTGAACCAGTCTGGTCATTCTCCTCTGACCTCTGTCACAAACAAGGCTTCTTCGCCTACAGAACTGCCACTCACAGGATGTTTTTTTTTGTTTTTCTCATTATTATTCTTTGTAAACTCTAGAACCTGTTTTTTTGTAAAAATCCTGTGGGATCAGCAGCTTTTGAGATAGTCAAGCCACCACGTCTGGCACTAACAATCATTCCATCGTAAAAGTCACATTTCTTTCTCATTCTGACATTTGGTCTGAACAACAACTGAACCTCTTGACCATTCAACATCCATGCATTTATAGATCTCGTTGCTGGCTGTTCTAAGTATTGATTGAAGCATCCAAGTCTTTTGGTCCCTGGGTGTTTCAATTTGCAGCTCAGAGCTGCAGATGTCCATCGACAACTTCAAAAGTTCAACGTCAAAATAAACTTCTTATCTCTTATCATCTTTATTAAACATGACTGAAATCTGTTCCAAAGCAAAAATTATCCCAGGACAACTATTTCCAACAAGGAGAAAAACTGGAAAATTGATGTGAAAAATTCAAGGAACACACGTTAAGGTAAGGATAAATTAAGAATGTTTAATTTGTGAATAACTGGTTTTACACATGGAATTTCTCAGTTTAAACATTTATGAGCAAGCAAATGCAAAGTTGAGTGAAGCAATCAGAATCAGGCTTATATCACTGAGCAACAAGTTTTTTGAAAGCGTTACTTCCTCAGAATTTTTTTTTTGTTTATGATAGACAGTCTGAAGCTGAACACAAATGTAACTTCAGGCTACTTGTATCACGTAGGAATTTGGAGAAATAAAACTTGACTTATATTGAATAATTTAATTGTCTAACGGTGCTGATGCTTTACTGTTCAACTGAGCTAAAAATGATTTGATGATGATTTTCATTTGTACTCTTTGTCTGAGGTTTCTCGCTTAAGAAGGGTCCCATTCTTGCAAAGAACCATAGTCAGCGTGTAACTCCAGGTCAGGGTCTTCAAAAAACAGCTCTATTTCTATCTTTAATATCTCTATTTTTCCCTTTCGGAATTCTTTTGAAGACCCTGACCTGGAGTTACATGCTGACTAGAGTTCCTTACGGGAATGAGACCTGCTCTCAGGGATTCACAACTGGGCGTTGTTTGAAACGGCAAGGGCTCGGCCTAAGAGCTTTGCTCACCTTCAGAGGACCAAGAGGAGGCAGGGGGATCGGAAGTCAATGTCCGAGCAGAAGACTGGTGTGTCGTGGAAGATGGAAGATCTAATGCTGTGTGCCCAGAGACCTGAGATCTTTGGGAAAAGAGCTCGGAAAAAGTGACGCAACAGACTTTTAACATCGTAAAACCAGTAAGTTGTTTGTTATGTGAAAATGGAGACACCTCTTTCTCCTTTATTAGGGAGAGAGCCTTTGGATTACCAATGATAGATTCAAATTATTTAACCTCTTCAGCACGCAGGATGATTGCATTTCTTACTTTAATGGCTAGAAGATCCATTTTGCTGAATTGGAAAGAGATTAACCCTCCTACTGTATTTCATTGGTTTTCACAAACTATGGTGTGTTGGAATTTGGAAAAAATTAGTACGGTTTATGACCCTGCCATTAAATTTGAAAAAACTTGGAGGCCATTCATTCAGCATTTTCATTTGATGTAATTTGACCATTTCCAAATTTATTTTATTTCTCTGTACTCTTAGTTGAGAGGAGCGGAGTCGTCAACACTAAGGTTTTCTTCTTTCCCATTTTTAAGTTGTTAGAATTGCCCAAGTCTTTTAGTTTAGTTGACTAATTCTGTTTAGTTTAGTTTTTTTTTGGGATGGGGTTTGTTTTTTCTATTTTTTTTTTCTTTTTCATGATTTTTCTTCAGTTTTGTTTTGCCCTGTATTATTCATTGTTATTCTACACGATTGGGAGCTTTGTCAATTTATACTATTTGGTCTTACAATTACTCATTTTAAGTGCAACAATGTATCTCCTACTATTTGTATTATTGCTATGTTATGTTTTCATTCTATGAAATTAATAAAAAGATTGAAAAAGAAAGAAAGAAAGGGAGAGAGAGAACCTGTGGTATGTCAAATACCGGTGAACAATGTAGTCTTTGGGGTAGCTGCAAGTCTGTGTCTTTGCTGTTGATTTGCTCATGCTTCAGTGCTCGATGGCGGGTGCTGATGCTTCTTCTGTTGGTGGGGGAAAGGGAAATTGTTGCTTGCTGCCGCTTACGTGCGGGAGGAAGGGGGCTGGGTGAGGGTCTCTGGGGTTCTTTGGGGGCGCTCCTCTGTTTTTGTGGATAGTTGTGAAGAAAAAGAGTTTCAGGATGTATACTGTTTACATTTCTCTGACATAAAATGTATCTTTGAAACCTTTGAAACCATTGAAGTGCCGAACAATAATCAGCCAGCACTGATGGATTCCAGTTGCCCTGATACTGTTTCCTCATGACCGCAATGTCCGGGTGAAACCTTTCACCATGGTTGTCACTGACAACACCAAGATTTGCAGTGAAGAAGTTAATATGGGAATGAAGAAAATTAATCTTTAGTGACATATTACACTTCATGGTTTTGTATTCTTGATGCACGTCATCAACCAGTTGCACATTGTCTGGAGCTCTGGAGTTGTTAAAAAAAAATTCAAGAACGTCCCTGAATGCCTTCCATGTGATTTTCTCCGGTTCCGCTAAAAGTTCATCAAATTGCCTGTCATTGACTGCCTGTTTGGTTTGTGAACCAACAAAAATGCTTTCCTTAACCTTGGCTGACTTGAGTTATGAATTGAAATAGTAGATATAGACGATTTCATAAAATGGTGCACGATAGGGAAATTTCATGGTGATTTTTATGATCAGTAGCCCGAAGTACATAAGATGCACCCAAAAATATACATGAAGCAAAATCTTTGTTGTCCACTATTATCACTAACAAATGTCATGAAATTTGTTGCTTTCTGGCAACAGTGCAATGCATCTGTAAAAATTACTATAAGTTACAAATAAATAAATAGATTGTATGCATATATAAATACATACCTGTCATTCATTCGTTAAGTGTCATATGATGTGGGCAATCATGCTCACATAACCATAGTTGTTCCTGGCAAACGTTTATACAGAGGTGGTTTGCAATTGCGTTCTCCTGGGCAGTGACTCTACACGATAGGTGATCCAGCCATAATGGATACTCTTCAGAGACTGACTGCCTGGCATCAGTGATATGCACCAAGTGCATATACGACGACCCAGCACCTGCTCCCGTGGCTTCATGTGACCCAAACTGAGGCGGGGGGAAACGCAAGTGTTACACCTGCCCAAGGGTGACCTGAAGGACACTGGATACAAGGAGCGCCTGACACATCCTTTGGTAGGGACGTATCTCCACCCCGCTACCTGTACATGCATAAATGAATACAGCCAAGGAGAAATGATGAGGTAGTTTTCAGGGGAGATAAAGATGAGGTAGCGTGCATGGGAAGTAAAGCTAGGGTACTATACATAGGTGATAAAGCTGAGGTAGTGTACATGGGAGATAAAGGTGAGGGAGTGTAAATGGGAGAAAAAGGTGAGGTAGTCTACACGGGAGATAAAGGTGAGATAGTGTACATGGAGATAAAGGTGAGGCAGTGTAGATGGGAGATAATAGTGAGGGAGTATAAATGGGAGATCATTGTGAGGTAGTGCACAATTGACATAAAGGTAAGAGGGCGTGCATGGGAGGTAAAAGTGAGCAGTGTACATGGAGAGGAGGTGACTTTGTGTACATGGGAGATAAAGGGGAGGCAGTGAATATGGGAGATAAAGGTGAGGTTGTGTAGATGGGAGAAAAAGGTGAGGTAGCGTATATGGCAGGTAAAGGTGAGGTAGTGTACATTGGAGATAAAGGTGTGCTAGTGTGTATAGAAACATAGAAACATAGAAAATAGGTGCAGGAGTAGGCCATTCGGCCCTTCGAGCCTGCACCGCCATTTATTATGATCATGGCTCATCATCCAACTCAGAACCCAGCCTTCCCTCCATACCCCCTGACCCCTGTAGCCACAAGGGCCATATCTAACTTCCTTTTAAACATAGCTAATGAACTGGCCTCAACAGTTTGCTGTGGCAGAGAATTCCACAGATTCACCACTATCTGTGTGAAGAAGTTTTTCCTAATCTCGGTCCTAAAAGGCTTCCCCTCTATCCTCAAACTGTGACCCCTCGTTCTGGACCTCCCCAACATCGGGAACAATCTTCCCGCATCTAGCCTGTCCAATCCCTTTAGGATCTTATACGTTTCAATCAGATCCCCCCTCAATCTTCTAAATTCCAACGAGTACAAGCCCAGTTCATCCAGTCTTTCTTCATATGAAAGACCTGCCATCCCAGGAATCAATCTGGTGAACCTTCTTTGTACTCCCTCTATGGCAAAGATGTCTTTCCTCAGATTAGGGGACCAAAACTGCACACAATACTCCAGGTGTGGTCTCACCAAGGCCTTGTACAACTGCAGTAGTACCTCCCTGCTCCTGTACTCGAATCCTCTCGCTATAAATGCCAGCATACCGTTCGCCTTTTTCACCGCCTGCTGTACCTGCATGCCCACTTTCAATGACTGGTGTATAATGACACCCAGGTCTCGTTGCACCTCCCCTTTTCCTAATCGGCCACCATTCAGATAATAATCTGTTTTCCTATTTTTGCCACCAAAGTGGATAACTTCACATTTATCCACATTAAATTGCATCTGCCATGAGTTTGCCCACTCACCCAACCTATCCAAGTCACCCTGCATCCTCTTAGCATCCTCCTCACTGCTAACACTGCCACCCAGCTTCGTGTCATCCGCAAACTTGGAGATGCTGCATTTAATTCCCTCATCCAAGTCATTAATATATATTGTAAACAACTGGGGTCCCAGCACTGAGCCTTGCGGTACCCCACTAGTCACCGCCTGCCATTCTGAAAAGGTCCCGTTTATTCCCACTCTTTACTTCCTGTCTGCTAACCAATTCTCCACCCACACCAATACCTTACCCCCAATACCGTGTGCTTTAAGTTTGCACACTAATCTCCTGTGTGGGACCTTGTCAAAAGCCTTTTGAAAATCCAAATATACCACATCCACTGGTTCTCCCCTATCCACTCTACTAGTTACATCCTCAAAAAATTCTATGAGATTCGTCAGACATGATTTTCCTTTCACAAATCCATGCTGACTTTGTCCGATCATTTCACCGCTTTCCAAATGTGCTGTTATCACATCCTTGATAACTGACTCCAGCAGTTTCCCCACCACCGACGTTAGGCTAACCGGCCTATAATTCCCCGGTTTCTCTCTCCCTCCTTTTTTAAAATGTGGGGTTACATTAGCCACCCTCCAATCCTCAGGAACTAGTCCAGAATCTAACGAGTTTTGAAAAATTATCACTAATGCATCCACTATTTCTTGGGCTACTTCCTTAAGCACTCTGGGATGCAGACCATCTGGCCCTGGGGATTTATCTGCCTTCAATCCCTTCAATTTACCTAACACCACTTCCCTACTAACATGTATTTCGCTCAGTTCCTCCATCTCACTGGACCCTCTGTCCCTTACTATTTCTGGAAGATTATTTATGTCCTCCTTAGTGAAGACAGAACCAAAGTAATTATTCAATTGGTCTGCCATGTCCTTGCTCCCCATAATCAATTCACCTGTTTCTGTCTGCAGGGGACCTACATTTGTCTTTATCAGTCTTTTCCTTTTTACATATCTATAAAAGCTTTTACAGTCCGTTTTTATGTTCTCTGCCAGTTTTCTCTCATAATCTTTTTTCCCCTTCCTAATTAAGCCCTTTGTCCTCCTCTGCTGAACTCTGAATTTCTCCCAGTCACTTTCTCTGGCTAATTTGTATGCTACTTCTTTGGAATTGATACTATCCCTAATTTCTCTTGTCAGCCACGGGTGCACTACCTTCCTTGATTTATTCTTTTGCCAAACTGGGATGAACAATTGTTGTAGTTCATCCATGCAACCTTTAAATGCCTGCCATTGCATATCCACCGTCAATCCTTTAAGTGTCATTTGCCAGTCTATCTTAGCTAATTCACGACTCATACCTTCAAAGTTACCCCTCTTTAAGTTCAGAACCTTTGTTTCTGAATTAACTACGTCACTCTCCATGTTAATGAAGAATTCCACCATATTATGGTCACTCTTACCCAAGGGGCCTCTCACGACAAGATCGCTAATTAACCCTTCCTCATTGCTCAAAACCCAGTCCAGAATAGCCTGCTCTCCAGTTGGTTCCTCAACATGTTGGTTCAAAAAACCATCCCGCATACATTCCAAGAAATCCTCTTCCTCAGCACCTTTACCAATTTGGTTCACCCAGTCTACATGTAGATTGAAGTCACCCATTATAACTGCTGTTCCTTTATTGCACACATTTCTAATTTCCTGTTTAATACCATCTCCGACCTCACTACTACTGTTAGGTGGCCTGTACACAACTCCCACCAGCGTCTTCTGCCCCTTAGTGTTACGCAGCTCTACCCATATCGATTCCACATCTTCCCGGTTTATGTCCTTCCTTTCTATTGTGTTAATCTCTTTTTTAACCAGCAACGCCACCCCACCTCCCCTTCCTTCATGTCTATCCCTCCTGAATATTGAATATCCCTGAACGTTGAGCTCCCATCCCTGGTCACCCTGGAGCCATGTCTCTGTGATCCCAACTATATCATAATCATTAATAACAATCTGCACTTTCAATTCATCCACCTTATTACGAATGCTCCTTGCATTGACACATAAAGCCTTCAGGCGCTCTTTTACAACTCTCTTAGCCCTTTTTAATGCTTGCCCTGGATTTGTCGGCCTGCCACTTTTACTTTTCCCCTTTGTACTTTTTGCTTCTACGCTCACTTTACACCCCTCTGTCTCTCTGCACTGGTTCCCATCCCTCTGTTGTGAACTAACCTCCTCACACCTAGCATCTTTAATTTGATTCCCACCCCCCAACCATTCTAGTTTAAAGTCACCTCAGTAGCCCCCGCTAATCTCCCTGCCAGGATATTGGTCCCCCTAGGATTTAAGTGTAACCCGTCCTTTTTGTACAGGTCACACCTGCGCCAAAAGAGGTCCCAATGATCCAAAAACTTGAATCCCTGCCCCCTGCTCCAATCCCTCAGCCACGAATTTATCCTCCACCTCATCGCATTCCTACTCTCACTGTCGCGTGGCGCAGGCAGTAATCCCGAGATTACTACCTTTGCGGTCCTTTTTCTCAACTCCCTTCCTAGCTCCCTATATTCTTCTTTCAGGACCTCATCCCTTTTCCTACCTATGTCATTGGTACCTATATGTACCAGGACCTCTGGCTCTTCACCCTCCCACTTCAGGATATCTTGGACACGATCAGAAATATCCCGGACCCTGGCACCAGGGAGGCAAACTACCATCCGAGTCTCTGGACTGCGTCCACAGAATCGCCTATCTGACCCCCTTACTATCGAGTCCCCTATCACAACTGCCCTCCTCTTCCTTGCCCTACCCTTCTGAGCTACAGGGCCAGACTCTGTGCCGGAGGCAGGGCCACTGTCGCTTCCCCCGGGTAAGCTGTCCCCCCCAACAGTACTCAAACAGGAGTACCTGTTGTTAAGGGGCACAGCCGCCGGGGTACTCCCCATCACCTGCCTTTTCCCCTTCCCCCTCCTAACCGTGACCCACTTGTCTGCCTCCCGTGGCCCCGGCGTGACCACCTGCCTTCCACTCCTCTCTATCACCTCCTCGCTCTCCCTGACCAGACGAAGGTCATCGAGCTGCAGCTCCAGTTCCGTAACGCGGTCCCTTAGGAGCTGCATCTCGATGCACTTGGCGCAGATGTAGACGTCCGGGAGGCTTGGAGACTTGGGAGGTAAAGGTGAGGAAGTGTACATGGGAGATAAGGGTGAGGTAGTGGACATGGGAGATAAAGGTAAGGTAGTCTACATGGGACATAAATGTGAGATAGTGTGCATGGGAGAGACAGGTGACTTAGTATACATGGGAGATAAAGGTGACGTAGGGTACATTGGAGATAAAGGTGAGGTAGTGTTCATGGGAGATAAAGGTGAGGTAGTGTACATAGGAGATGAATGTGAGGTAGGGTACATGGAGATAAATGTCAGGTAGTGCACATGGGAGATAAAGGTGAGGGAGTGTATATGGGAGATAAAGGTGTGGTAGTGTTCATAGGAGATAAAGGTGAGGTCGTGCTAATGAGAGATAAAGGTGACGTAGTGTACATGAGAGATAAAGGTTAGGTAGTGTACATGGGAGATAAAGATGAGGCAGTGTACATGGGAGATAAATGTCAGGTACTGCACATGGGAGATAAAGGTGATGTAGTGTACATGAGACATAAAGCTGAGGTTGTGTACATGGGAGCTGAAGGTGAGGTAGTGTTCATGGGAGATAAACGTGAGGTGGTGTACATGGAGATCAAGGTGTACATGGAGATCAAGGTGTGTTCATGGGAGACAAAGATGAGGAAGTGTAGATGAGAGATAAAGGTGAGGTAGTGTTCATGGGAGATAATTGTGAGGTAGTGTACATGGGAGAGAATGGTGAGGTAGTGTATATGGGAGATAAATGTGAGGTAGTGCTCATGGGAGATAAAGGTGAGGTCGTGGACTTGGGAGATAAAGGTTAGTTAGTGTAGATGGGCGATAATAGTGAGGTAGTGTATATGGCAGGTAAAGGTGAGGTAGTGTACATAGGAGATAAAGGTGAGGTAGGGTACATGGGAGATAATGGTGAGGTAGTGTACATGGGAGATAAAGGTGAGGCTGTGAACATAGGAGATAAAGGTGAGGTAGTGTACATGGGAGATAATTGTGAGGTAGTGTACATGGCAGATAAATGTGAGGTAGTGTACATGGGAGATAAAGGTGAGGTAGTGTACTTGGGAAATAAATATCAGATAGAGCACATGGGAGATAAAGGAGAGGTCATGTTCATGGGAGATAAAGGTGACGTACTGTACTTGAGAGATAAAGGTTACATAGTGTACATGAGAGATAAAGGTGAGGTTGTGCAAATGGGAGATAAATGTGAGGCAGTGTACATGGGAGATAAAGGAGAGGAAGTGTAGATGAGAGATAAAGGTGAGGTAGTGTTCATGGGAGATAAAGGTGAGGTAGTGAACATGGGAGATAAAGGTGCGGTCGTGGACATGGGAGATAAGGTTGAGGTAGTGGACATGGGAGATAAAGGTGAGGTAGTGTACATGGAGATAAAGATGTGGTAGTGTTCATGGGAGATAAAGGTGAGATTGTGTACATGGGAGCTGAAAGTGAGGTAGCTTTCATGGGAGATAAACGTGAGGTGGTGTACATGGAGATCAAGGTGAGGTAGTGTATATGGGAGATAAAGGTCAGGTAGTGCTCATGGGAGATAAAGGTGAGGTAGTGTTCATGGGAGATAAAGGTGAGTTAGTTTAGATGGGAGATAATGGTGAGGTAGTGTATATGGCAGGTAAATGTGAGGCTGTGCACATGGGAGATAAAGGTGAGGTGTGTACATGGAGATGAAGGTGAGGTAGTGTACATGGGAGATAAATGTCAGGTAGTGTACATGGGAGATAAAGGTGAGGTACTGTATATGGAGATAAAGATGTGGTAGTGAACTTCGGAGATAAAGGTGAAGTAGTCTACATGGGAGATAAAGATGTGGTAGTGTTCATGAGAGATAAAGGTGAGGTCGTGTTCATGGGAGATAAATGTGACGTAGTGTACATCAGAAATAAAGGTGAGGCAGTGTTCGTAGGAGATAAATGTGAGGTAGTGTTCATGGGAGATAAAGGTGAGGTGGTGTACATGGGAGAGAAGGGTGAGGCAGTGCACATGGGAGATAAATGTCAGATAGTGCACATGGGAGATAAAGGTGAGGGAGTGTACATGGGAGATAAATGTGAGGTTGTGTTCATGGGAGATAAAGGTAAGGTATATACATGGAGATAAAGGTAAGGTAGTATACATAGGAGATAAAGGTGAGGTAGTGTTCATGGGAGATTAAGGTGAGGTAGTGTACACGGGAGATAAAGGTGAGGTTGTGTACATGGAGATCAAGGTGAGGCTCAGTTCATGGCAGATAAAGGTGAGGTAGTGTTCATGGGAGATGAAGGTGAGACAGTGTACATGGGAGATAAAGTTGAAGTTGTGTACATGGAGATAAAGGTGAGGTAGTGTACACGGGAGATACAGATGAGGTAGTGTTCATGGGAGATAAAGGTGAGGTGGTGTACATGGGAGATAATGGTGAGGTAGTGTATATGGCAGGTAAAGGTGAGGTAGTATACATAGGAGATAAAGTTGAGGTAGTGTACATGGGAGATAAAGGTGAGGCAGTGTTCATGGGAGATAAAGGTGAGGTAGTGTTCATGGGAGATAAAGGTGAGAGAGTGAACATGGGAGATAAAGGTGAGGTGTGTACATGGAGATGAAGGTGAGGTAGTGTTCATGGGAGATAAAGGTGAGGTAATGTTCATGGGAGATAAAGGTCAGGTAGGGTACATGAGAGATAAAGGTGAGGTAGTGTAAATGGGAGATAAAGGTGAGTTTGTGTAAATGGGAGATAAAGGTGAAGCAGTGTAAATGGGAGATAAAGGTGAGGTAGTGTTCATGGGAGATGAAGGTGAGGTTGTCTACATTGGAGATAATAGTGGGGTGGTGTATATGGAGGGTAAATGTGAGATTGTCTATATGGGAGATAAGGGTAAGGTCGTGGACATGAGAGATAAAGGTAAGGTAGTGCACATGGGAGTTAAAGGTGAGGTAGTCTACATGGGAGATAAATGTGAGGTTGTGTGCATGGGAGAGAAAGGTGAGGTAGTATACATGGGAGATAAAGGTGATGTAGTGTTTTTGGGAGATAAAGGTGAGGTGGCATTCATGGGAGATAAATGTGAGGTGTTGTGTATGGAGCTAAAGGTGAGGCTGTGTTCATGGGAGATAAAGTTGAAGTTGTGTACATGGAGATAAATGTGAGGCTGTGTTCATGGGAGATAAAAGTGAGGTAGTGTTCATGGGAGATCAAGGTGAGGCTGTGTTCATGGCAGATAAAGTTGAGGTAGTGTACATGGGAGATGAAGGTGAGGCTGTGTACTTGGGAGATAAAGTTGAAGTTGTGTACATGGAGATAAAGGTGAGTCAGTGTTCATGGGAGATAAAAGTCAGGCAGGGTACCCGAGAGATACAGGTGAGGTAGTGTACATGGGAGAAAAAGGTGAGGTTGAGCAAATGGGAGTTATAGGTGAGGCAGTGTACATGGGAGATAAAGGTGAAGAGGTGTAGATGAGAGATAAAGGTGAGGTAGTGTAAATGGGAGATAAAGGTGAGGTAGTGTTCATTGGAGAAAAAGGTGAGGTTGTGTACGTGGGAGATAATAGTGAAGTAGCGTTATACGGCAGGTAAATGTGAGGTAGTCTGCATGGGAGCTAAAGGTGAGGTTGTGGATAAGGGAGGTATAGGTGAGGTAGTGTATATGGGAGATAAAAGTGAGATAGTGTTCATGGGATATAAAGGTGAGGTTGTGTATATGGGAGATAAAGGTGAGGTAGTGTTCATGGGAGATAAAGGTGAGGTAGTGAACATGGGAGATAAAGGTGAGGTATGTACATGGAGATAAAGGTGAGATAGTTTACATGGGAGATAAAGGTGAGGTCGTGTAGATGGGAGATAAAGGTGAGGTAGTGTAAATGGGAGATAAAGGTGAGGTCGTGGACATGGGAGATAAGGGTGAGGTTGTGGACATGGGAGATAAAGGTGAGGTAGTCTACATGGGACATAAATGTGACGTAGTGTGCATTGGAGAGAAAGGTGAGGTAGTATACATGGGAGATTAAGGTGAGGTTGTGTTCATTGGAGATAAAGGTGAGGTGGTGCACATGGGAGAGAAAGGTGCGGCAGTGTACATGGGAGATAAATGCCAGGTAGTGTGCATGGGAGATAAAGGTGAGGTAGTGTATATGGAGATAAAGATGTGGTAGTGAACATCGGAGATAAAGGTGAAGTAGTCTATCTGGGAGATAAAGATGTGGTAGTGTTCATGGGAGATAAAGGTGACGTAGTGTACATGAGAGATAAAGGTGAGGTTGTGTACATGGGAGCTGAAGGTGAGGTAGTGTTCATGGGAGATAAACGTGAGGTTGTGTACATGGTGATCAAGGTGAGGCTGTGTTCATGGCAGATAAAGGTGAGGTAGTGTTCATGGGAGATGAAGGTGAGACAGTGTACATGGGAGATAAAGTTGAAGTTGTGTACATGGAGATAAAGGTGAGGCAGTGTTCATGGGAGATAAAGTTGAGGTAGTGTTCATGGGAGATAAAGGTGAGGTGGTGTACATGGGAGAGAATGGTGAGGTAGAGTACATGGGAGATAAATGTGAGGTAGTGTTCATGAGAGATAAAGGTGAGTTAGTGTATATGGCAGATAAAGGTGAGGTTGTGTTCATGGGAGATAAAGGTAAGTTATATACATGGAGATAAAGGTAATGTAGTATACATAGGAGATAAAGGTGAGGTAGTGTTCATGGGTGATAAACGTGAGGCAGTGTACATGGGAGATAAAGGTGAGGAAGTATAGATGAGAGATAAAGGTGAGGTAGTGCTCATGGGAGATAAAGGTGAGGTTGTGTACATGGGAGATAATGGTGAGGTAGTGTATATGGCAGGTAAAGGTGAGGTAGTGTACATAAGAGATAAAGGTGAGGTATTGTTCATGGGAGATAAAGTTGAGGTAGTGTTCATGAGAGATAACGGTGAGTTAGTGTATATGGGAGATAAAGGTGAGGTTGTGTTCATGGGAGATAAAGGTAAGGTATATACATGGAGATAAAGGTAATGTAGTATACATAGGAGATAAAGGTGAGGTAGTGTACATGGGAGATAAAGGTGAGGTAGTCTACATGGGAGATAAATGTGAGGTAGTGTGCATGGGAGAGAAAGGTGAGGTAGTATACATGGGAGATTAAGGAGGGGTAGTGTACATGGGAGATGAAGGTGATGTAGTGTTCATGGGAGATAAAGGTGAGGCTGTGTTCATGGGAGATAAAGGTGAGATAGTGTACATGGGAGATAAAGGCAAGGCAGTGTACACGGCAGATAAAGTTGAAGTTGTGTACATGGAGATAAAAGTGAGGCAGTGTTCATGGGGGAGATAAAGATGAGGTAGTGTTCATGGGAGATAAAGGTAGGTAGTGTTCAGGGGAGATAACGGTGAGGTAGTGTACATGGGAGATAAGATGAGGGAGAGTACATGGGAGATAGAAGTGAGTTAGTGTAGATGGGAGATAAAGGTGAGATAGTGTATATGGGAGATATAGGTGAGGTAGTGTACATGGGAGATACTGGTGAGGTAGCGTATATGGGAGATAAAGGTGATGTAGCATTCATGGGAGATAAAGATGAGGTGGTGTTCATGGGAGATAAATGTGAGGTGGTGTGTATGGAGATAAAGGTGAGGCAGTGTCCATTGGAGATAAAGTTGAAGTTGTGTACATGGAGATAAAGGTGAGGCAGTGTTCATGGGAGATAAAGGTGAGGTAGTGTACATGGGAGATACTGGTGAGGTAGTGTATATGGCAGGTACAGGTGAGGTAGTGTACATGGGAGATAAAAGTGAGGCTGTGTACATGAGTGATAAATGTGATATATTGTTCGTGGGAGATAAAGGTGAGGTGGTGTTCATGGGAGATAAATGTGAGGTGGTGTACATGGAGATAAAGGTGAGGCAGTGTATATTATGATAAAGGTGTGGTAGTATACATGGGACATAAAGGAGATGTAGTGTACATGGGAGATAAAGGTCAGGTAGTGTACATGGGAGATAAATGTGAGTTAGTCTACATGGGAGATAAATGTGAGGTAGTGTGCATGGGAGAGAAAGGTGAGGTAGTATACATGGGAGATTAAGGAGGGGTAGTGTACATGGGAGATGAAGGTGATGTTGTGTTCATGGGAGATAATGGTGAGGCAGTGCTCATGGGAGAGAAAAGTGAGGTAGTGTACATGGGAGATAAAGGTGAGATAGTGTGGATGGGAGATAAAGATGAGGTGGTGTTCATGGGAGATAAATGTGAGGTGGTGTACATGGAGATAAATGTGAGGCAGTATTCATGGGAGATAAAGGTAAGGTAGTGTACATGGGACATAAAGGAGATGTAGTGTACATGGGAGATAAAGGTCAGGTAGTGTACATGGGAGATAAATGTGAGTTAGTCTACATGGGAGATAAATGTGAGGTAGTGTGCATGGGAGAGAAAGGTGAGGTAGTATACATAGGAGATTAAGGAGGGGTAGTGTACATGGGAGATGAAGGTGATGTTGTGTTCATGGGAGATAATGGTGAGGCAGTGCTCATGGGAGAGAAAAGTCTGGTAGTGTACATGGGAGATAAAGGTGAGATAGTGTGGATGGGAGATAAAGATGAGGTGGTGTTCATGGGAGATAAATGTGAGGTGGTGTACATGGAGATAAATGTGAGGCAGTATTCATGGGAGATAAAGGTAAGGTAGTGTACATGGGAGATAAAGGTGAGGTAGTGTACATGGCAGATAAAGGTGAGTTAGTCTACATGGGAGATAAATGTGAGGTAGTGTGCATGGGAGAGAAAGGTGAGGTAGTATACATGGGAGATAAAGGTGAGGTAGTGTACATGGCAGATAAAGGTCAGGTAGTGTTCATGGGAGATAAATGTGAGGTGGTGCACATGGAGATAAAGTTGAGGCTGTGTTCATGGGAGATAAAGGTGAGATAGTGTACATGGGAGATAAAGGCGAGGCAGTGTACACAGCAGATAAAGTTGAAGTTGTGTACATGGAGATAAAGGTGAGGCAGTGTTCATGGGAGATAAAGGTGAGGTAGTGTTCATGGGAGATAAAGGTAGGTAGTGTTCAGGGGAGATAAACCTCGACATGTTATTTTACGGTTTCATTACTTTCAAGACAAGGAGAAACTGTTTCGATTCGTTCGATCTAAGGGTTTCATTGATTTTTTGGATCTTAAGTTCCGATTCGTGGAAGATTTCAGTAAACCAATCCGGGATCAACGGGTTCGTTACAGATCTGTGATGTCGGAACTCTACAAGATGGATTTAAGACCAGCGCTTCTTTACCCCGCATGTCTAAGGATTCGTACGTTGGATGGAACCCTCCGTTTTTTTGATTTTCCATCGGATGCCCAGAGTTATCTGGATCAATTTTCACCTTCAACATCTTAATTGTAATTTTTTAACTCTCTCCATGGATCGGAGGCTGTGAATTTGTCGGTCTTAATTTTTTTTTGCCCTATTTGGGCAGAAAAGTTTATTTTTGATTACTTAATATGGTTGCTAAATTTTCTTTTTAACTGTGTCATTTCTTTCTTTTTCCCAGGGGATTCTGGGTGGTTACTTCCTTATTGTCATTTTACGTATTTCCTTTGTGGCCTTAAATTTTGTAGTTTTTTTTAAATCTATTTTGTCTTGTAGGTTTTTATAACTAGTTTATGTTAATAATCTTATTTTTTTGTTGTTGTTTTGTTTATTCATGGGTCTGGGGTTTATTGCTGTTTTTTTAATATATTTTCTGGCTTTTATTCTGTTATGTGTTTATTTTAATTGAGTTATCTTTTTTTTATTCTTTTACTGTTTTATAATCAGCTGATCTTTTTTATATTTACACTTTTTTTTTAGGGAGCGTATACCGGAAGTCATGGGGGTAGATTTAGTGCTTGCTTCTTTCGGGCTGGTCTGCGTTAGATTTAGCTTTGGGGTCATGGGGATCATGGGGTAGAGGGTGGTGGGAGGAGCTTCACGTTTTAGTTTCTTTCTTCTTGGGCTATATACATTATTGAAGTATTGGTTGCGTTCTTCTTCCCAATATCTCTTGTATGTTCTGTTCCCTCTCCGGGTTCGTGGGTCGAGCCTATCGTCAATCTTCCTTGTTGTGGGTTGACTTTAGGGTTTATGGAGTCTATTGTTAATTTTGTCTCCTGGAATACTAATGGTGTTAATCATCCTATTAAAAGGAAAAAAGTTTTTAAAGTGTTCCGGAGACTTAAAGCAGAAATTTTATTCTTACAAGAGACCCATGTGCGGAGGGGGGACAGAGTACATTTTTTTAAATTCTGGAAGGAACAACAGTTTCATTCGAACTCCAATGCTAAGATTCGAGGCGTCTCTATTTTTATAGACTCCTCAGTTACTTTTATACAACATGATATTATTTCTGATCCGAATGGTAGATTTCTATTGGTTAGTGGTTTACTATTTAATAAAAAAGTAGTTTTGGTTAATGTTTATGCTCCTAATATGGATTGTCCGGAATTTTATAAATCATTATTTAATCAGTTTCTGAATTTGAATGAGTTTTCATTGATCTGGGGCGGAGATCTTAATACCTGTTTGTCTCCAGCTTTGGACCGTTCGGCTCCTTTACGGACCTTACCTAATAAATCTGCAACTTTAATTAATTCATTTCTTTCTGATTCTGGGTCGACGGACATTTGGCGCTTTTTGCATCCTCAGGAAAAAGATTTTTCTTTTTTTTCACATGTTCATCATTCTTATTCAAGAATTGATTATTTCTTTATTGATTCTCGTCTTATTCCCTCAGTGATTAAATGTGATTATGATTCTATAACCATTTCGGATCATGCTCCACTTAAGCTTTCTATTAAAATTCTGGCCAATATACAAAATAATAGACAATGGCGTTTTAATTCGCTGTTGCTTCAGGACTCGGACTTTGTTAACTTTATGAATGAACAGATTGATCTTTTTTTACAATTAACCATACAGAGGATATTTCTGTTAACACTCTTTGGGATACTTTTAAAGCTTATATTCGTGGTCAGATTATCTCGTATTCTGTTGCTTTGAGGAAGAAGCAGAAGCAGGAGGAGTTGGTAATTGTGGACAAGATTAAGGAAATTGATAAGAAATATGTTATAGCTCCTTTTGAGGAGTTATATAAACAAAGAACTGAACTTCAAATGGAACACAGTTTATTACTCTCGTCCTCGATTGTAAACCAATTAAAGAAAACAAGAAGTGAATTTTATGTACACAGTGACAAAATTGGCAAACTGTTGGCTAATCAATTGAAGTCTAATTATGCTAAATCTCAAATTAATCAGATTTATAACCAAAATGATCGACTAATACTTGATCATGTGGGGATTAATCAAACCTTCTGTGATTTTTACTCTTCCTTATATCAATCAGAGTCTCCTCGAGATTCTAAATATATGAATGATTTTTTAGATAATTTAGACTTCCCTGAGATTTCACAGGATATGGCTTCTATGTTAGATACTCCTATTACCATGGATGAGATTAAGAATGTTATTTTCTCTATGAATTTGGGGAAAGCTCCTGGCCCTGATGGGTTTACCGTAGAATTTTATAAATGTTTTGCTCCTTCATTAATCCCTTGGCTCTGTAGGGTTTTTGAGGCTTCATTGAAACTTGGTAAACTTCCTGAATCTTTTAATAGAGCGTCAATCTCTTTAATATTAAAGAAGGATAAAGATCCTGCTCAATGTGCATCTTATAGACCAATATCTTTATTAAATGTTGATTCTAAAGTTTTTTCTAAGTTATTAGCAAATAGATTAGAAAAAGTACTTCCCTCTATTATTTCGGAAGACCAAACGGGTTTTATTAAAGGTCGTTACTCTTTTTATAATATTCGTACACTGTTAAATATCGTTTATACTCCCTCACAAAATGTTCCTGAGTGTGTTATCTCTTTAGATGCCGAGAAAGCTTTTGATAGAGTAGAATGGCCTTATTTATTTAAGGTGCTTGAAAGGTTTAATTTCAGCTCGAAATTTATATCCTGGATTAAACTCTTATATTATTTTCCTGTGGCCTTGGTCCGTACTAACTCTTTAAGTTCACCTTTTTTCCCTCTTTTTCGAGGTCCTCGACAAGGCTGTCCTCTTAGTCCCTTATTATTTGATATTGCATTAGAACCTCTTGCAATTGCCATTCGAGAATCTCCAAATATTACTGGGATAACTCGGGGCTTAAAGTCCCATAAATTATCACTCTATGCTGATGATTTACTTTTATATATTTCTAATCCTCAAAAATCCATCCCGGCTGTTTTAGAGTTATTAGCACAATTTGGTCTTTTTTCAGGTTATAAATTAAATCTTAGTAAGAGTGAACTCTTTCCGATTAATAAACAACTTCCCTTATATTATAAATTTCCATTTAAATTGATTAATAATTATTTTTCATATCTTGGGATTAAAATTACTTGTAAATACAAAGATTTATTTAAGACTAATTTTTTACCATTAATAGACCATATTACTCAACTTTCATCTAAATGGTTTCCTTTATATTTAACTTTGATTGGTCGTATTAATGCAGTTAAGATGTTTTTTTTTGCCAAAATTTTTATATATATTTCAGGCATTACCAATCTTTGTTCCAAAATCTTTTTTTGACAAAGTTGACTCTAAAATTTCTTCATTTATTTGGCAGAATAAAAACCCGAGACTGGGTAAAATACATTTACAGAAAGCTAAGAGAGATGGAGGCTTAGCATTACCTAACATTAGATTTTATTATTGGGCAATTAATATTCGACATATGAAATTCTGGTTACTGGACCAAGATATACTATCCATTCCTAAATGGGTAGTATTGGAATTACAATCTGTTCAGGGTTTTACACTTGGCTCTATTTTAGGTTCCTCTCTTCCTTTTGATTGGAAACGCCTTAAACGGGTGTCTAACCCGATAGTTAAATATACCTTGCGTATTTGGTTTCAATTCAGAAAATTTTTTGATCTTAATCAATTTGGGTTAGCGATTCCTATTTTAGGTAACATTTTTTCCTCCCTCTTTTACGGATCGTGCTTTTCAAACTTGGAAGACTAAGGGTATTTCACGGTTTTTGGATTTATTTTTAGATGGTTCCCTTATGTCTTTTGAACAATTATCTAATAAATATAACTTATCAAGAAAACATTTTTTTAGATATCTACAAGTTAGAAATTTTCTAAGTACTATACTTTCTTCCTTTCCAATGCTTCCTCCTACATACATTTTAGATACTATAATCAACCTTAATCCATGTCAGAAAGGTGCATCGGCTATGATTTATAATATTATTATGAAACTTAGGAAAGCTCCATTTGATAAGATTAGGGTAGATTGGGAACAGGAATTGGGGTTTACCATTTCTGTGGATGACTGGGGGCAGATTTTACAATTAGTCAATACTTCCTCTATCTGTGCTAAACACTCCCTAATTCAATTTAAAGTTGTTCATAGAGCACATATGTCCAAAGATAAGTTAGCGCGCTTTTATTCTCATATTAATCCTTTTTGTGATAGATGTCCGGGGCAGATAGCCTCTTTAACTCATATGTTTTGGTCTTGCCCTACCTTGGAAACTTTTTGGAGAGATTTTTAATATTATCTCCAAGGTATTGAATATAGATATCTCTCCTCACCCTATTACTCATCCCTTTGGACTACCTAAAACTTCCAGTAATCTCTTCCCTTCAGCCCGTAGAATGATTGCATTTCTTACTTTAATGGCGAAAAGATGTATCTTACAACATTGGAAAGAGCTTAATGCTCCAACTACCTTTTTTTGGTTTTCTCAGACGATATTATGTTTGAATCTGGAGAAAATTAGAAGCAATCTTTATGACTCATCATTTAAATTTGAACAGACTTGGAGATCTTTTATTCAATATTTTCATTTAATGTAATATATACCCTTCTTGTTTTTTTACTGTTTTTAATGGAGGTCAGGATTGAGGACGTGATTTTAAGTTTTTAAACTCTGTTTGCTTTCAAGTTAGCCCATTGCTTTGCTTTGCTTTTAGTTAGTTGCACGGTGGTTTTTTTGGGGGTTTTTTTTTCCTTTTTCTCCATTGATATATATATAAAATTAGTATACTATTATGTTACCTTGGTATGTTATGTTTAAATTACATTGTTTGTAGTATTTTTTTTGTATTAATATCTTCTGTAATTTTATTATATTCTAACAATGTATTAGTGTCTATATGGCTTACCTTTTTGTATACTTATTCAATAAAAAGATTTAAAAAGAAAAGAAAGAGATAACGGTGAGGTAGTGTACATGGGAGATAAAGTTGAGGTGTGTACATGGAGATAAAGATGAGGTAGAGTACATGGGAGATAGAAGTGAGTTCGTGTAGATGGGAGATAAAGGTGAGATAGTGTAGATGGGAGATAAGGTGAGGTAGTGTAGATGGGAGCTAAGTGTGAGGTATCGGTCATGGGAGATAAAGGTTAGGAAGTGTACATGGGAGATAAATGTGAGGTAGTCTACATGGGAGATAAATGTGAGGTAGTGTGCATGGGAGAGAAAGGTGAGGTAGTATATATGGGAGATTCAGGTGAGGTACTGTTCATGGGAGATAAAGGTGAGGTAGTGTACGTGGGAGATAAGGGTGAGGCAGTGTACATGGAGATTAAGTTGCAGTAGTGTACATGGAGAGAATGGTGAGGTAGTGTACATAGGAGATAAAGGTGAGGTAGTGTAGATGAGAGATACAGGTGAGGTAGCGTAAATGGGAGATAAAGGTAAGGTTGCGTTCACGGGAGATAAAGATGAGGTGGTGTTCATGGGTGATAAATGTGAGGTGGTGTACTTGGAGATAAAGGTGAGGCAGTTTTCATGGGAGATAAAGGTAAGGTAGTGTTCATGGGAGATAAAGGTGAGGTAGTGTACATGGGAGATAAAGGTGAGGTAGTATTCACAGGAGAAAAAGGTCAGGTAGTGTACATAACAGATAAAGGTGAGGTAGTGTAGATGGGAGATAAAGGTGAGGTAGAGTAAATGGGAGAAAAAGGTCAAGTAGTGTACATGGGAGATAAAGGTGTGTTTGTGTAAATGGGAGATAAATGTGAGGTAGTGTACACGGGAGATAAAGGTGAGGTAGTGTAGATGAGAGATAAAGGTGAGGTAGTGTTCATGGGAGATAAAGATGAGGTGGTGTTCATGGGAGATAAATGTGAGGTGGTGTACTTGGAGATAAAGGTGAGGCTGTGTTCATGGGAGATAAAGGTGAGGATGTGTTCATGGGAGATAAAGGTGAGGTAGTGTACATGGGAGATAAAGGTGTGGTAGTGTACTTGGGGGATAAATGTGAGGTAGTGTTCATGGGAGATAAAGGTGAGGTAGTGTACATGGGAGATAAAGGTGTGGTAGTGTACTTGGGGGATAAATGTGAGGTAGTGTTCGTGGGAGATAAAGGTGAGGTAGTGTATATGGGAGATAAAGATGAGGTAGTGTTCATGGGAGATAAAAGTAAGGTATGTAGATGGAGATAAAGGTGAGGTAGTGTAGATGAGAGATACAGGTGAGGTAGCGTAAATGGGAGATAAAGGTGAGGTAGTGTACATGGGAGATACTGGTGAGGTAGTGTATATGGCAGGTACAGGTGAGGTAGTGTTTATAGGAGAAAAAGGTCAGATAGTGTACATAAGAGATAAAGGTGAGGTAGTGTAGATGGGAGATAAAGGTGAGGTAGAGTAAATGGAAGATAAATGTGAGGTAGTGTGCATGGGAGATAAAGGTGAAGTAGTGTTTATGGCAGGTACAGGTGAGGTAGTGTACATGGGAGATAAAGGTGAGGTAGTGTATATGGGAGATAAAGGTGATGTATCATTCATGGGAGATAAAGATGAGGTGGTGTTCATGGGAGATAAGTGTGAGGTGGTGTATATGGAGATAAAGGTGAGGCAGTATCCATTGGAGATAAAGTTAAGGTAGTGTAAATGGGAGATAAATGTGAGGTAGTGTACATGGGAGATACTGGTGAGGTAGTGTACATGGGAGATAAAGGTGAGGCTGTGTACATGAGTGATAAATGTGATATAGCGTTCATGGGAGATAAAGGGAGGTAGTGTTCATGGGAGATAAATGTGAGGTGGTGTACATGGAGATAAAGGTGAGGCAGTGTATATTAAGATAAAGGTGTGGTAGTATACATGGGACATAAAGGAGATGTAGTGTAAATGGGAGATAAATGTGAGGTAGCGTTCATGGGAGATAAAGATGAGGTGGTGTTCATGGGAGATAAATGTGAGGTGGTGTACTTGGAGATAAAGGTGAGGCTGTGTTCATGGGAGATAAAGGTGAGGATGTGTTCATGGGAGATAAAGGTGAGGTAGTGTACATGGGAGAGACTGGTGAGGTAGTGTACATGGGAGATAAATGTGAGGTAGTGTTCATGGGAGATAAAGGTGAGGTAGTGTACATGGGAGATAAAGGTGTGGTAGTGTACTTGGGGGATAAATGTGAGGTAGTGTTCATGGGAGATAAAGGTGAGGTAGTGTATATGGGAGATAAAGATGAGGTAGTGTTCATGGGAGATAAAAGTAAGGTATGTAGATGGAGATAAAGGTGAGGTAGTGTTCATGGGAGATAAAGGTGAGGTAGTGTACGTGGGAGATAAGGGTGAGGCAGTGTACATGGAGATTAAGTTGCAGTAGTGTACATGGAGAGAATGGTGAGGTAGTGTACATAGGAGATAAAGGTGAGGTAGTGTAGATGAGAGATACAGGTGAGGTAGCGTAAATGGGAGATAAAGGTAAGGTTGCGTTCACGGGAGATAAAGATGAGGTGGTGTTCATGGGTGATAAATGTGAGGTGGTGTACTTGGAGATAAAGGTGAGGCAGTTTTCATGGGAGATAAAGGTAAGGTAGTGTTCATGGGAGATAAAGGTGAGGTAGTGTACATGGGAGATAAAGGTGAGGTAGTATTCACAGGAGAAAAAGGTCAGGTAGTGTACATAACAGATAAAGGTGAGGTAGTGTAGATGGGAGATAAAGGTGAGGTAGAGTAAATGGGAGAAAAAGGTCAAGTAGTGTACATGGGAGATAAAGGTGTGTTTGTGTAAATGGGAGATAAATGTGAGGTAGTGTACACGGGAGATAAAGGTGAGGTAGTGTAGATGAGAGATAAAGGTGAGGTAGTGTTCATGGGAGATAAAGATGAGGTGGTGTTCATGGGAGATAAATGTGAGGTGGTGTACTTGGAGATAAAGGTGAGGCTGTGTTCATGGGAGATAAAGGTGAGGATGTGTTCATGGGAGATAAAGGTGAGGTAGTGTACATGGGAGATAAAGGTGTGGTAGTGTACTTGGGGGATAAATGTGAGGTAGTGTTCATGGGAGATAAAGGTGAGGTAGTGTACATGGGAGATAAAGGTGTGGTAGTGTACTTGGGGGATAAATGTGAGGTAGTGTTCGTGGGAGATAAAGGTGAGGTAGTGTATATGGGAGATAAAGATGAGGTAGTGTTCATGGGAGATAAAAGTAAGGTATGTAGATGGAGATAAAGGTGAGGTAGTGTAGATGAGAGATACAGGTGAGGTAGCGTAAATGGGAGATAAAGGTGAGGTAGTGTACATGGGAGATACTGGTGAGGTAGTGTATATGGCAGGTACAGGTGAGGTAGTGTTTATAGGAGAAAAAGGTCAGATAGTGTACATAAGAGATAAAGGTGAGGTAGTGTAGATGGGAGATAAAGGTGAGGTAGAGTAAATGGAAGATAAATGTGAGGTAGTGTGCATGGGAGATAAAGGTGAAGTAGTGTTTATGGCAGGTACAGGTGAGGTAGTGTACATGGGAGATAAAGGTGAGGTAGTGTATATGGGAGATAAAGGTGATGTATCATTCATGGGAGATAAAGATGAGGTGGTGTTCATGGGAGATAAGTGTGAGGTGGTGTATATGGAGATAAAGGTGAGGCAGTATCCATTGGAGATAAAGTTAAGGTAGTGTAAATGGGAGATAAATGTGAGGTAGTGTACATGGGAGATACTGGTGAGGTAGTGTACATGGGAGATAAAGGTGAGGCTGTGTACATGAGTGATAAATGTGATATAGCGTTCATGGGAGATAAAGGGAGGTAGTGTTCATGGGAGATAAATGTGAGGTGGTGTACATGGAGATAAAGGTGAGGCAGTGTATATTAAGATAAAGGTGTGGTAGTATACATGGGACATAAAGGAGATGTAGTGTAAATGGGAGATAAATGTGAGGTAGCGTTCATGGGAGATAAAGATGAGGTGGTGTTCATGGGAGATAAATGTGAGGTGGTGTACTTGGAGATAAAGGTGAGGCTGTGTTCATGGGAGATAAAGGTGAGGATGTGTTCATGGGAGATAAAGGTGAGGTAGTGTACATGGGAGAGACTGGTGAGGTAGTGTACATGGGAGATAAATGTGAGGTAGTGTTCATGGGAGATAAAGGTGAGGTAGTGTACATGGGAGATAAAGGTGTGGTAGTGTACTTGGGGGATAAATGTGAGGTAGTGTTCATGGGAGATAAAGGTGAGGTAGTGTATATGGGAGATAAAGATGAGGTAGTGTTCATGGGAGATAAAAGTAAGGTATGTAGATGGAGATAAAGGTGAGGTAGTGTTCATGGGAGATAAAGGTGAGGTACTGTACATGGGAGATACTGGTGAGGTAGTGTATATGGCAGGTACAGGTGAGGTAGTGTTTATAGGAGAAAAAGGTCAGATAGTGTACATAAGAGATAAAGGTGAGGTAGTGTAGATGGGAGATAAAGGTGAGGTAGAGTAAATGGAAGATAAATGTGAGGTAGTGTGCATGGGAGATAAAGGTGAGGTAGTGTATATGGGAGATAAAGGTGACGTATCATTCATGGGAGATAAAGATGAGGTGGTGTTCATGGGAGATAAATGTGAGGTAGTGCACATGGGAGATAAAGGTGAGGTAGTGTTCATGGGAGAAAAAGGTTAGGTAGTGTACACGGGAGATACAGATGAGGTAGTGTACATGAGAGATAAAGGTGAGGTGGTGTAGATGGGAGATAATGGTGAGGTAGTGTATATGGCAAGTACAGGTCAGGTAGTGTACATGAGAGATAAAGGTGTGTTTGTGTAAATGGGAGATAAATGTGAGGTAGTGTACACAGGAGATAAAGGTGAGGTAGTGTAAATGGGAGATAAAGGTGAGGTAGTGTATATGGGAGATAAAGGTGATGTAGCATTCATGGGAGATAAAGATGACGTGGTGTTCATGGGAGATAAATGTGAGGTGGTGTGTATGGAGATAAAGGTGAGGCAGTGTCCATTGGAGATAAAGTTGAAGTTGTGTACATGGAGATAAAGGTGAGGCAGTGTTCATGGGAGATAAAGGTGAGGTAGTGTAAATGGGAGATAAAGGTGAGGTAGTATACATGGGAGATACTGGTGAGGTAGTGTATATGGCAGGTACAGGTGAGGTAGTGTACATGAGAGATAAAGGTGAGGTGGTGTAGATGGGAGATAATGGTGAGGTAGTTTATATGGCAAGTACAGGTCAGGTAGTGTACATGGGAGATAAAGGTGTGCTTGTGTAAATGGGAGATAAATGTGAGGTAGTGTACATGGGAGATAAAGGTGAGGTAATGTACATGGGACATACTGATGAGGTAGTGTATATGGCAGGTACAGGTGAGGTAGTGTACATCGGAGATAAAGGTGAGGTAGTGAATATGGGAAATAAAGGTGATGTAGTATTCATGGGAGATAAAGATGAGGTGGTGTTCATGGGAGATAAGTGTGAGGTGGTGTATATGGAGATAAAGGTGAGGCAGTGTTCATGGGAAATAAAGTTGAAGTTGTGTACCTGGAGATAAAGGTGAGTCTGTGTTCATGGGAGGTAAATGTGAGGTAGTGTACAAGGAAGATAATGGTGAGGTCATGTACATGGGAGATAACGATGAGTTAATGTACATGGAGATAAAGGTCAGGTAGTATACATGGGAGATAAAGGTGAGGTAGTGTTCATGGGAGATAAAGGTGAGGTAGTGTACATGGGAGATAAAGGTGAGGTTGTGTAGATGGGAGATAAAGCTGAGATAGTGTTCGTGGGAGATAAAGGTGAGGTAGTGTACATTGGAGAGAAAGTTGAGGTAGTGTACCTGAGAGATCAATGTGAGGTAGAGTACATGGGAGATAAAGGAGAGGTAGTGTACGTTGGAGATAAAGGTGAGTTTGTGTACATGCGAGATAAAGGTGAAGTAGTGTACAAGGGAGATAAAGGTGAGGTAGTGTTCATGGGAGATAAAGGTGAGGTCGTGTACGTGGGAGATAAAGGTGAGGTAGTGTTCATGGAAGATAAAGGTGAGGTAGTGTACATGGGTGATAAAGGTGAGGTCATGTACGTGGGAGATAAAGGTGATGTTGTGCACGTGGGAGATAAAGGTGAGGTAGTGTACATGGGAGAAAAAGGTGAGGTAGTGTATATGGGAGATAGAGGTGATGTGTACGTGGGAGATGTAGGTGAATTAGTGTTCATGGGAGATAAAGGTGAGGTAGTCTTCATGGGAGATAAAGGTGAGGTAGTCTTCATGGGAGAAAAAGGTGAGGTAGTGTATATGGGAGATAGAGGTGATGTGTACGTGGGAGATGTAGGTGAATTAGTGTTCATGGGAGATAAAGGCGAGGTAGTGTACATGGGAGATAAAGGTGAGGTACTCTTCATGGGAGATAAAGGTGAGGTAGTCTTCATGGGAGATAAAGGTGAGGTAGTGTAGATGCTTCATTCAGACAACTGATGGTGGATGGGAAGAAGTTGGTACTGATTTTTTGTCTTCAGGCACCTGTACCTCCTCAGTGATGTCAGCAATGAAGAGGGCATGTCCTTGGGGACAGGATTCTTGGTAACATTTATTGAGCAGATGAAGTATATTATTGCAAAGTGATGATTAACCCATTTAATTTCTGAAACACATGTATTTATTTTACTTGGTTACAGAGCACGGAGTAAGCCCTTCCAGCCCTCCCATCCAAGCCACTGCAGCAATCCACAACCCCAATTAGCCCCAACCAAATCACAGTACAATCTACAATGGTCAATTAATCTACACATTATGTCTTTGTACTGAGGGAGGAAATGGAAGCTCCCGGGGAAAACCCATGAATTCCATGCGGAGGGCTTACAGAGACTCCGTACAGAAAAGCACCAGAAGTGAACTTCGAATTCCGGATCATCTGAGTTATAATAGTGCTGCATTTACTGCTATGCTGCAGTGGTGCTTTAAACGTGTTCAATTATATTTTTAAATATCTCTTTAAATGGAGACATGAAACTTGATATTTATTCTGACAGTTGTCTTTAATGAGTTTTGTTTTCTGGATTTGATAAAGCTTGAAATGAGGCCCATCGTGCTCCAAAGTCTACTGTTACGGAACAGCTGAGAAGTTAATTGTACCTTCCAGGAGTTGTTAAACTGATCCAGAATTGATTTATAAATGTACAGGGAAAACTGACATTCCAAATTCTATTCTCAAAATATCTCAGGTTGGATCATAGGAAGGAAGGTCTGCAGGCGTGTGTGAACAATGTACCAACTCTCTGGTGAGCAAGATACTGGAACAGGAGGCAGGTATTGTTAATGCACTATCCTAGGCCGGCACTTTCCAACGCAATGCAGCAAAGTAATTCTTTGTTTTTACACAACAGGGACTTTATTTCCTAGCGCACAGGAGAATGAGGGGAGCAACACACATCAAAGTTGCTGGTGAACGCAGCAGACCAGGCAGCATCTCTAGGAAGAGGTACAGTCGACGTTTCGGGCCGACACCCTTCGTCAGGACTAACTGAAGGAAGAGTTAGTAAGAGATTTGAAAGTGGGAGGGGGAGGGGGAGATCCAAAATGATAGGAGAAGACAGGAGGGGGAGGGATGGATCCAAGAGCTGGACAGGTGATTGGCAAAAGGGATATGAGGGGATCATGGGACAGGAGGCCCAGGGAGAAGGAAAAGGGGGAGATGGGGAAAAAAACCCAGAGGATGGGCAAGGGGTATAGTGAGAGGGACAGAGGGAGAAAAAGGAAAGAGAGAAAAAGAATATATATAAATATATATATAAATAAATAATGGATGGGTTACGGGGGGAGGTGGGGCATTAGCGGAAGTTAGAGAAGTCAATGTTCATGCCATCAAGTTGGAGCATATGTCGTGAAATTTGTTGTTTTGCAGCTGCAGTACATTGAAGCTCTGATCAGGCATCATAGCCACCAAGCTGAAGGAATATGTGTGTAAATTCCTGAGGCCTGCTCAGAGGGGATTGGTAATGGAACTGGAGGCTTCAAGCATCAACTACTGGTAGACAAAACAGTCATGCAATACTCCATGACCAGGCAAACCAACCTCAGGACAGCCTGGATTGACTACCAGAAAGCATATGACTCAATGCCCCACACATGGATGTGGAATGCCTATCTCTGTACAAGGTTAACCAGACACTAAGGACCTTCATCAAGAACTTAATAGGCCATTGGAGGACAATGGTAGAAGTTAACTCAAAGCCAATAGCACGTGACCACCAGATGTGGAAAATACCAGGGTGATGCACTACTCCCACCACTGTTCTGCATAGATTTGAACCCCCTCAGCCAGACCATCTCAAAGAGTGGATATGGGTACAGGTTCAAGAGTGGAGTGACCATCAGCCACCTCCTGTACATGGATGACATCAAGCTCTGTGCTAGAGATGAAAGAGATATTGACTCACTAATCCACCTGAAGAGGGTGTACAGCAAAGACATCAGCATGTCATTTAGACTGGAAAAGTGCAGCCGGATGGTAGTGAAAAGAGGCAAACTCATCAAGACTGAAGGAGTTTTCCAGCTGAAGGCCACATACCAGACGTGTTTGGAGAGTACCAATTCATGAAGCACCCTGATTTCCGAAAAGGGGCCTTACTTGCCACAGGGTTGTAGTCATTGGAAGATGGCAATGCTGATGAACAACTGTGCCCAAAGACAAACTGCTGGTGGAACTCAGGGTCAGGCAACGTCTGTGGAGAGAAATAAACAGTTGACATTTTCGATCAAGACTCTTCATCTGCTCTGCCTGATCTGCTGAGTTCCTCCTGCGGTATTTGCTCCAGATTCCAGCATCAGTCTCTATTTTATTTCAGAAACAGATTTTATTCATAGTGAATCATAGTAAAATCTTATTCATTGTAGTATACACAGTACAAAAGGAAGAAACAAGGCATTTACATTCTTTGTCAGTACATTATGTGGTGTAAACTTTAAAGTGAGTGGGGAAAAAATAACACAAACTTGGCCCCATTACCAAACATGGTTCTCTGTGATGATACCATTGTTTGATCAGCTTTCCACCCAAGTCCTGCTCCTGTGTATGCAATAGCGTAAGGAACCTATACTGTGGGCCATCCTGTCAGAGCCTTACTATTGGCTTCACCGAGCTTCTGCGCTGTCTCAAGATACTTGTGTGCTTTCAGTTACATGGTCTTCCTGAAAGGAATGTTGACTAGCAGTTGAGGCTTCTTCACTAAATATATTTAAGAAACAGTTGGATAGATTTTTACATAGTAAGGGGATTAAAGGTTATGGGGCAAAGGCAGGTAGATGGAGCTGAGTTTACAGACAGATCAGCCATGATCTTATTGAATAGCGGGGCAGGCTCGATGGGCTGGATGGCCTACTCCTGCTCCTATTTCCTATTTCTTATGTACAGGACGGCTACAAATACCTGGGAATCCTGCAGGCACATGGAAACCATGATGAGGACAAGGAAGGCTGCAACACCCAAGTACCTCCAAAGAGTGAGACAGGCCCTAAAAAGCTAGCTGAATGGGAAGGACAAGATCAGAACCATCAATACATTTGCCCTACTAGTCATCAAGAAACCAGCATAAGCACCGGCCCGATGGGCCACAAGGCTCAGGACAGACTTTAACTTTTAACTAGTCATCAGATACTCAGCCACAATAGTGTGCTGGCCAAGGAACGAATTGGAATATATATATAAACACTAAATTAAAAAAAGAGAAAAAGAAAATGAAAAGTGGGGTAGTGCAGATGGGTTCATTGACTATTCAGAAATGTTGAATGTATGTCTTCACACTCCTCTACCTTCCCTTTGATGAGAAGAGGGCGTATCCTGGATGGATAGTGTAAATGTAAGCAGGCTTTTCTTCCACTGAGGTTGAGTGACACTAGAATTAGAGGTCATGGATTAAAGGTGAAAGGTGAAATGTTTGAAGGGAACGTGCAGCGGAGCTTCGCACGGTGGAACGAGTTGTCGCGTAGGTAGAAGATGGGGGCTCAATTTAATCATTTAAGAGACATTTGGATAAGTATATGGTTGAAAGGTGTTTGGAGGGTGATGGTCCAGATGCAGGTCAATAGGACTAGCCAGAAAAATCATTCAGCACGGACTAGATGCTCTCTGCTTCTAATACCCTGTAATAATGCAAGCAACAACTACTGTGCAAAATGTTCGAATTCCAACATGTCAGTATTTACCTACAAAGAAACAACAAAAGATCCCAGTTGGGACTGTTTAACACAGGCTACACCAGAATTGATCTCTGAACGCTCCAATATACTTATTTTGATCATAAATTTGAACTTTGAACTTTGTGTCCAGGCCATGGCACGATGTTGTAGCAAGTGTTTAAAGAGTTAATAGTTTCAAACTCCTTTCTGCTTTAAAACAAAACACATACTGATGATTGGATGCAAAAAAATTCTCTAAATGGTCTTCTTATTCATACCTTTAAAGGAAAAAGGTTGCAACAGGGTCATATAGGCCACATGGAGCTTAGGAATATTAAACATGTCAAACATTGCATAAGACTGTTGCATTGAAATCCCACCTGAAGTGACACAGGGTCTACATATTGGTAGTTTTAAATGAATTTGTATATTTCTGGTCAGCTGGTTTGAATGTGTTTCTAGACAACTTCCTCCCAAGTTTTTCCCTTCTTCATATATGTTCTTTTCCTCCTGTAGACGATGCCTGCTTTCCTAAATTGTTCAATTTTCTTTTTCCTTATTTGCATCTGCACTTAATTAAGGCTCGAAGAAAAGCCTTATTTACTCTAACAGAAAGGGGGCCTCAGCTGGATTTCAGGCCCAGTGCGATTATAATACAACCAGATTTTATTCAAGGGCAAAGTTTGCCATTTATTCTCTCTTCTATTTTCAGTCTAATTTTCTTTCCCTTCCTCCAGTTAATTTATTTAACCTTCATTTTTCCCCGTTTCCACATTAAAGAAGTAAATTTTACTCTCAAAGTACATATTGTTATTGTTCTTCTTCTCTGCACCTTGTGGCACCTTAGGTGGCAACCTTGGCATTTCTTTAGCATTTGTCAGTTTTTTATGAGGTTCCTAGTTACAAGCTTGACATTCAACCCAGCATGGATGGAAAGCATGCCAGGAGCCGGGGGGATTCGAACCTGTGACCACTCACCTCGAGGTCTGGTGCGGATGCCACTACACCACCGGCCGGCTACAAAGTACACATACGTCACCATATACAACCCTGTCTTTCATTTTCTTCTGGACATATGCAGCAAATCTATAGAATAGTAGCCATCACAGAATCAATGAAAGATCAACCAGAGTGCAGAAGACAACAAATCGTGCAAATGCAAATGTAAATAAATAGCAATAACTATTGAGAGTATGAGAAAATGAGATAAAGAGTTCTTAAAATGAGATCACTGATTTCAACTATTTCAATGATGGGGCAAGTGAGTGAAGTTATCCCCTTTTATTCAAGATCCTGATGGTTCAGGGATAGTAACTGTTCTTGAACCTGGTAGTGTGAGCCCTGAGGCTCTCATACCTTCTTCCTGATGGCAGCAGTGAGGAGAGAGCATGTCCTGGCTGGTGGGATCTCTGATGATGGATTTCTTCCATTTCTTTGTTACTTGGTTGCAACAACCAGTCATAGTCTGGTAACCTGGTAATCTGGCAGGCAGAAACATGCCAAAGTAACGTTTAATTAGTTTATAAAAAGCAACTGAATAATTATATTCTGTTGATCTCAAAGAATTTATTTGATTTTGGGCTTTATTACGATTCATAACCATGGTATACTCTAGTTTAGCTTTTGAACTGAGATATGGTTGAGGTTGGCTTGTCTCTCAGCTGCTGTTGTTGATCACGGAGTCAGCTGGAAACCTCATAAACACAAGAGATTCTGCAGATGCTGGAAATCCAGAGTAACAAACAAAGCTCTCTGTGTTTCATTATTTTACAAAAAGAAACTGGATTTTTGTCAACCTCAAAGAATTCATTTGATTTTGGGGGTTTATTACAATTTGTAATCATGAAAGCTATCTTCAGATCACTTTGGAAGTGGAGATATTATTTATTTATCTATTTATTTATACATACAGTGCAGAATCCGCCCTTCCAGACCAACAGGCCATGCTGCCCAGCAACCCACCTATTTAAACCTAGCCTAACCGCAGGACAATTTACAATGACCAATTAACCTACAAATGAGTATGTAGGAAAAGAAACTGGAGCACCCGAAGGAAACTCACGCATTCACGAGAAGGACGTGCAAACTCCATGCAGACGGTGCCAGAAATCTACTCTGAACTCTGACGCCCCGAGCTGTAGTAGGGTTGTGCTAACTACTACATAACTGTCGTGCCCTGAAGATATTGTTGAGGCTGAAGTTGTCTCTCCACTCTTGCGATCGATCAGGGAGTCAGCTTCCTGCTTGCACTTGCTCTGACTTTATGACATAATTTGTGAATAAACAGTTGGAGGCTGCACTCTCAGAGCTTGGACTATTGCTGTCTCTACAAGTGGAAACAGTTGCTGACTATTGGAAACTAGCTGAACAGCTGCAGTTAGACTACTTGCTTCCGTAAAATTTGCAACCTTCTCAACGTCTATTGAACTTGCAACCTGCAGGGTCTGCCAGTATGACATTGTTTAACAGAGGATCAATAAAATAAATTAAATAAAAGTTAATTTTAGGGGCAGATTGTCAACAGAAATGAATCACAAACTATTGGAATGTATACCATACGAAGGATTGTTTTGGCACACAACACAGCTTAAGTTCTAGCAGAACTGTTGAGGAAACAAACTCATCCTAGGGCTGATTACTGTCAGTGTTATATCATACAGGGAGACATGTGCTTGGCATATTAGGCCCATGTCCAGGCCGAGTGTCAGTCATGGAACTGGAAGTCCAGGTGCAGGCTGGGAATTGTGGCTTGGATTTTGAGCAGTGAATGCAGATTTTCTTTGTAATAACATTCAATGGCAAGCACACAAATCTCATCGCACAGAGAAGCTGGATTTTCTGGCACAGTATCTTTTTATTTCATTATACACTCAGTGGCCACTTTATTAGGTACAAGAGTGGAAGCTGCTGTGGTCTTCTGCTGCTGCAGCCCAGCCTCTCCACGGTTTGACGTGTTGTGCGTTCAGAGATGCTCTTCTGCACACCACTGTTGCAACGTGTGGTTACTTGGGTTACTGTCACCATCTTGTCAGCTTCAAGCAGTTTGGCCATTCTCCTCTGCCCTCTCTCATTAACAAGGCATTTTCAGAACTGCTACTCAATAGATCTTTTTTTGTTCTTTCCACTGTTCTTTGTAAGCTATAGAGACTATTGTCTGAGATACTCAAACCACCCAGTCTGGCCCCAGCAATCATTTCACAGATTAAGTCACTTGGATCACATTTCTTCCCATTCTGATGTTTAGTCTGAACAACAACTAAACCGCTTGACCATGTCTGCATGCTTGTATGCATTGAGTTGCTGCCATATGACTGGCTGATTAGACATTTGCATTAACAAGCACATGTGCAGATGTGTCTAATAAAGTGGCAATTAAATATCTACTTCTACCAGGTCACCCTCCAAGGAATAAAGTCTTAATCTATGCAGTCTCTCTGTGTAGCTTAGACCCTTGAGCCCAGGCAACATCCTGGTAAATCTGTTTTCTCCTCTATCTAGTTTAATAACATTTTTCTTATTATAGGGTGACTAAAATGGTACACTATATCCCAAGTGTGGCTTCACCAATGCCTTACATAACTGCATCATAACTTCCTAACTCCTGTACTCAATGGCCGTTCTTGTTCTTGCTCTCTATGCTTTTATTTATGAAGTCCAAGACCTTGTATACATGCATAACCACTCTCATAACCTACGCTGCCACTTTCAATAAACTTTTCCCAAATTTCTATTCCCAGATCTCTCTGTTTCTGTAGCCCCTTTTAGAATTGTGTTCCCTAGTTTATATCGCCTCTTCTCATTATCCTTACCAAAGTGTAGTATGCTGCTGGATCGACCTAAATTTCATCTGCCAGCTCTCTGTCCATTCTGTCAGACTGTCCTTGATGCCTATTGCATTCCATCCCGCAGTTCACCACACTGCCAAGATTTCTGTCATCTGCAAACTTAGAACTTGTGCTCTGTAACCCAACTCCAAGTCATATTAAGATATATTAACAGAAGTAGTGGTCCGAGTACTGAACCCTGGGGAACTCCTCAGAACACTCTCTCCAGTATGAAAATAACCTCTCTTTTTCCTGTTACCTGGCCAATTTTATAACCATGTTGTTTTAACTCACTATACTCCATGGGCTTCAGTGTTGATACAAGCCATTTGTGTGGAACTTCATCAAACACCATTATATATACTTCTTCAATGAGTCTCTCTCCTACCTCATCAGAAAACCCTACCAAGTTAATTAAGCATCAATCAGCCTTAATAAATCCATGATTCCTTTTCTTCCCCAGTCCCTGTGTTGAAGTGGCTGTTAAATCGGTCTCTGTTTATTATTTCTGGAATGTTCCCCAATCACTGAGGATAAACACGAGAGATTCTGCAGAGGCTGGAGATCCAGAGCAATGCACACAAGGTCAACAGGTCAGACAGCATCTGTAGAAAGAGATCCCCTCCATCCCCCTTCTAGTCTAGCATCTTCAACCTTCCTTTTCAGTCCTGATGAAGGGACTTAGACTGAAAAGTTGACTGTTTATTGCTCTACATAGGTGCTGCCTGACTTGGAATGAACACCAACATTGTCCATAAGACAGAGGAGCCGAATTAGGCCATTCGGCCTGTCGAGCCATTCAGCTATTTCATCATGGCTGATCCATTTCCGTTTCAACACCATTCCCTGCCTTCTCCCCATAATCTTCCGTTTTCTACCTAATAAAGAACCTATCAAACTCTGCCTGAGGTACATCCAATGACATGGCGTCCACAGCCACTTGTGGCAACAATTCCACAGATTCACCACCCTCTAATTCCTCCTCATATCCATTCTAAATTGCCATCCTTTTATTCTGAGGCTATGCCCTCCAGTCCTAGACTCCCCCCACCATAGGAAACATCCTCTCCACATCACTCCATCTAGGCCTTTCAACATTTGGTAGGTTTCAAAGAGGCCCCCCTCGTTTTTCTGAATTCCAGCAAGTAAAGGCACAGAACCATCAATCGCTCCTCCCTCGATAAGCCTTTCATTCCTGGAATCATTCTCGTCAACCTCCTCTAAACCCTCACCAATGTCAGTACATCCTTTCTTAGATAAGGGGCCCAAAACTGCTCAAACATGGCCTTGCCAGTGCCTTCTAAGGCCTCAGCATTACATCCTTGTTTTCAGATGGTTTCAGAACCATCTAGTTAGTAAGTGAAGGAGAGGAAAGAAACAAAAGACCATGCTGGGAAGCAGCAGATGCCATGAATCTGGAATTAAAACGAATGCTGGAAACATCCAATAAGTCAGGCAGCATCTGAGGAGGCAGAAACAGAGTTATTGTTACAGGTGGCTAACCCTAAATCAAACTGGGAGAAGTTGGTTAACTGAAATAGTTTATTTCAGTGTAGTGTTCTGTAGTCTACAGCACAAAATGCTCAGGTATTTTGACAAAATCTTTTGTTGGGCACTGTGAGGAAAATTGCTGATGATAGAGCTGGTAAAATACACTCATTGGCCATGTTATTAGTTACACCTGTACACCTGCTCATCTGCTCATGAATACAAATATCTAGTCAGCCATTCAGGTGGCAGCAACTCAATGCATAAAAGCAAGCAGACTGGGTCAAGAGGTTCAGTTGTTATTCAGACCAAGCATTAGAATGAGGAAGAAGTGATTGACGTGACTTTGGCCATTGGTGCCAGATAGGATGGTTTGACTACCGCAGAAACTGCTGATCTCCTGAGATTTTCATGCACAACAGTCTTGAGAGTTTACAGCGAATGGTGTGAAAAACAGAAACAACATCAAGTGGGGTGCAGTTTTCAGAGAGGAGAGACCAATTTGATCTTGCAGAGTGCTGCCAAGTTAGGCCAGGAGATTGTCACTGTTCTCAATCATAACAAAATTAGTATATACTCTAAACCCAGTACTGAAAGTGAGCAAAAGGATGTAATATTTGTTTCAGCATTTATGATTATCACTTTAATTCTCTACGTATTTACAGTGTGGACAACTGAAACGGACTATTCTTCACCACGGCAGTGTTAGCTTAGGTTGTTCGGCCCTACAAAAGACAACAAGAGCCCAAAGGCTGATTGGAAGTCTGAAGACAAAGCCTGATGTCTAGTGCTTGGAGGCTGGAGACTGTTGGCTTGTCCTGAAGTTGAAAGACTGTCCATGTGGGTGGGTGAGAGAGAAGGTGCAAGGGAGAAAAGGACCTTGATTTGCCTTTGTTGTTCTGTTGGTTGTTGTGTTCTGTGTTGTTCTGCTGAGCATTGTGGGCAATGCTATGTTGGTGCCAGAATATGTGGCAACTCTTGCAAAGTCTTAGAATTTTGCACAGTATTGTAGTAATTTTATGTATTGCACTGTACTGCTGACCCCCCAAAAAACAAATTTCATGACATATGTGCTAAGAGATATGTATTGATTTGTACAGCCATCTTCAATGTTTTTTACAGGTCTTATAAAAATGAATCAACTATTTAAATCATGTATGCACATAATTCAAATCTCTGAAGAAAATTAACATTTTAAGAATATCAGTATGTAATATTCCGTTGTAGGACAATGAAGACAAACCAAATTCTAATGGAATTTAAATAGAATCTAATATATCCAAACAGATAACACTATAATATAAAATGATTCATCATCATTACGTGCCACGTCATATGACATGGGTGATCATGGTCTTTCAATGACCATGGTTGTTCTTGGCAAATTTTTCTACAGAAGTGCCTTCTTCTGGGCAGTGACTTTACCAGATGGGTGACTCCAGCCATTATCAATGTTCTTCAAAGATTGTCTGCCTGGTGTCAGGTCACACAGCTAGGTCTTGTGATATGCACCGGCTGCTCATGTGACCATCCACCGCCTGCTCCCATGGCTTCATGTGACCCTGATCTGGGGAGCTAAGTAGGTGCTACACCTTGCCCAAGGGTGACCTGCAGGCTAGCAGAGAGAAAGAGCTCTTTGCACCTCCTTTGGTAGAGATATATCTCCACCCAGCCACCCAAATCTTTTTCTTCTTCGGTTGTCCATCGAAACCCGATGACGACGTCCACTCCTTTAACCATGAGATCTTTGATGACTCTACAGTCCTATCCTGGACCCACAAGCTCTGTTGCAGGTGGGACATGTATATGTGGTAGTCGTGGCAACCATGGCTGCATTTCTCCTGGCTCTCTTCTGCTGTCTTCTGGTTCTTCTTTCCATCTCCAGAATACGAACCCCATCCCTACACAGCTGTCGCCAAGTGGTACGGTCAGCATTAACATCCTCCAGGTCCTTGGGTCTAATCTTGCACTTGCTTAAAGCATTCTTCATCTGATCCTTATAGCGCTTCTTCGGCCTTCCAGCTTATAGCCTTCATCGACCATGATGTAGCTGGCTGTATAACACTCCGCGGGGTAGCCAATATGGGGGCATCCTTATCACGTGCCCCAACCACTGCAGCTGACGCTGGGTGATCATGGCCTCAATACTTCTGCAGTTGGTCTTTACAAGTATTTCAGTGTGAGGCACCCGCTCACGCCAGGTAATTCCCAGGATGCGCTGGAGGCAGCTTATGTGGAAGCGCTCCAAGGACTTGATGTGACGGTTGTAGGTTACCCAAGCTTCACAGATATAAAGGAGGGTGGTGACACAGACCGCTTGGTATACGGCGACCTTTGTGGAGGGACGAAGGCTCCTGTTCTGAAAGGCTCTACACCAAAGTCTCCCAAAGGCAGCTGATGCCTGTTTAATGCGGCTCTGGATGTCGTTGTCAATGCCGCTATCCTCAGAGAGAATGCTCCCCAGATATTTGAAAGATGGCACTACTGACAGCTTTTTATCACCAACAGTGAAGGCAGGTAGAGTGGGTGGGACACTGGTACTCCATTGGCAAACCACTTCTGTCTTGGTGGTATTGACAGTCAGCCCCATCCTGCTGTATGCTCTTACCACCACAGCAAGGACAGTCTGCAGATCCTCCGGAGTATGGGCCACAAGACTACAGTCGTCTGCATACTGCAGCTCCAGGACCTGCTCTCTACGGAGTTTGGTGGTTGCGTGGAGCCTCCTGATGTCAAAGAGGTTGCCATCTAATCTGACGCCCACTGCCACACCGCTGCTGTCTTCAATCTCATTGTGGAGAAGCTTGGTAACACACAAGAGGATGATGTTAACAAGCACTGGTGCTAGTACACACCCCTGCCTCACCCCTGTGTGTACAAGGAAGGGCTCTGACTCTTGTCCTCCTATGATCACCCAAGCAGTCATCCCATCGTGGAACTGGCGGAGGATGTTAACAAATTTATTGGGACATCCAAGCCTGAGGAGGATATCCCATAAAAGCTCACTTTGCACAGTGTTGAATGTTTTGGAGGGGTCTGCAAAGGCCATAAACAGGTCCTGATGTTGCTCCCGGCACTTTTCCTAAAGCTGCTGGGCTGTGAAGATTCATGTCGATTGTGCTCCTGTTCTTCCTAAGTCCACACTGTGATTCAGGCAGCATTGACTTGATGATGTTGCTGATGAGTCTCTGAAGCATCACCTTAGCCAGGACCTTTCCAGCAACAGAAAGCAGTGATATGCCCCTAATATTGCCGCAGATGGCCTTGTCACCCTTGTTCTTATAAATGACAACGATGTTTGCATTTCTCCATTGCTGTGGGATGTTCTCATCAGTCCAGGCCTTGGTGATGTACTGGTAGAGGGTGTGCATACACGTGTACCCTCCGTTCTTCAGTGACGCAGCAGGGATATTGTCAGTGCCAGGGGACTTGTTGTTCTTAAGGGAATGGACAGCTGATAGAACCTCCTGGAAGGTTGGTGGTAGACTGAGGTCGTGGATAGGAGGAAGTTCAGGCGGTTTGTCCAGGATGGTGGGGTCTGCATCAAAGTCCTGATTAAGCAGGGTGTTAAAATGCTCAGGCCACCTCAGCAGAATGGTATTCTGATTCTTCGCAAGTGTTAGACCGTCTGCTGTTTTCAGGGGAGAAATGCATCGATTTATTGGGCCTTTGATGGTTTTGACAGCATTGTAAAAATTATGCACGTCATTATTATTGGCAAAGGACTGGACTTCATGTGCCTTTTCAGTCCACCACTCATTTTGTATGGCCCGTATTGCCTTTTGCCCTTTCCTCCGAGCTGCCTGCCAATGCTGCCTGATGCTGGTGGATGAAGGGTTGTCTAAAGTTGCCTGGTGTGCTTTGTGCATGTCCTTAAACAAGTTGTGGATGGTGTCTGAGTTATTGTCAAACCAGTCTTGGTGATTCCTGCTCTTATGGCCGATGGATTGGGCTGCTGCCTCATAGAGTGCAGAGCTGATATAGGTCCACTGGTGTTCCATGGTATTTTCTGAGCTCAAACAAGGTTCCAGCTCCCTTAGTTTCTCAGCTAGGATGCGTCGAAACTCACTTCTTGCTTCTGTGTTTCTCAGGTAGTTGCAATTTAGCCACTTTTTACGGGGTTTTTGAAGCCGCAAGGAGGGACACATTTTCATATGGAGCTTGGCCACAATCATACAGTGGTCAGTCCTGCACTCTGCACCTCTCATGGCATGGGAGATGAGAACATCCTTGATGTCACTACATCTCACAATGATGAAGTTGATCATGTGCCAATGTTTAGAGCGGGGGTGAATCCACGAGGTCTTCTATTTTGCCTTCTGCTGGAAGATGGTGCTGGTTATGGTAAGGTTATGCACAGAGAAAAGAGTAAGTAGCCTCATGCCATTTGCATTCACCTCGCCAATACCATGCCTACCTAGCACTCCACTCCATATCCTGTTGTTCTGCCCCACCCTAGCTTTGAAGTCCCCAAGCAAAAGGATCTTATCGTTCTTCGGGATTCGGCAAAGAGCTTCATCCAATGTCTGATAAAAGCATTCCTTGGCCTCATTCTCAGATGGCAAAGTTGGTGCATAGGCACTGAGAAGCATGGTATAACGTTTCTTTGCCAGGGGGATATGGAGGGTCATTAGTCTTTCACTAATGCCAACAGGTTTCTGTGAGACTTGGTAGAAAGGTGTTCTTGATGGCCAATCCCACTCCGTGCAGATGTTGTCCACCTGGGTGGAAACCTTTCTAGAAGAAGGTGTAACCCATCCCTTCCTCTGTTGAAGAACTTTCACTCAGGGCAGCAATGTCGATGTTGTAGCCCCTCAGCTCAGCAGCGATCAAGGCTGCTCTCCGGTGAGGTCTGTCAGAGATGCCATACGAGTCCAGGAGAGTCCTTACATTCCATGTTGCCAGTTTTAGGTTGTATTGTTTCTTATTTCGACTGCAGTAGTGGAATAACCCGATAGGAGCGGTAACCTATCCAGGTGAGTGATTGACTGGGCTATTTTTAGGTCATCTTTTCTAGGCCCTTCCCCAATTGGGGTGAGCAGTGTGGTCCCTAAGTGGGGCTGCTCAGTCACACAGGGGTCTGCCGAAAACAGCTGCCACTCAGACCCAGCTGCTATTGGCCAAATACCCTGTGCCACTGCCGTGCAGGGTTCTGACTAGGAGCTCACAGTCCATTCGTACCTGCTCCCATTGCCAGATGCCCCATCGCCGTCAGACTTTAACCATATGTAAGGTCCAGCTATTGTTCACCGTGGTCAGTGGTGGAGACCTGTGCAAGGAAGATTTTGAAGTGCCACAGGGGGCGCGCCATCCCCAGTAGCACTGTCTTCACCATGATGAGGTAAATCCCGGTGGCAATGGTGATCCCAGGACAACCAGTCCCACATCTTGGCTGCAGGAGGCTGCCGGATCCTTGGTCTGTTAAGGCCTGCCTACTGCGAGCCGCCAGCACATTGCTTTTCTGTCAGAGTGTGCTCCCTTAGCCCTGTTTCAACAGACTTACCACAAGGCAGTGGGGCTATTTGCCCATAGCTGGGACAGTGGTTGACGGGCGCCAGGGCGTGTCCACACAGTGGTGGGCCTGCACGCCACGTCTCTGGGGCCCACTGCTGCTCCGAGATCCCCTGTAGTTTAGCCTGGGACCGTAAGATACCCAGTTTCTGTGTGTGGCCGCGAGGAGTCACTGCAGGAGTCTTGGTGGTGGAGAGGCTCTGTACTGGCAGGAGGAGGCTTACACACTCGGCTCCTCTTTTCACCCTCTATTAAGAAGGCTAGCCAGCGGCAATAGCTGTAAGCAGAGAGCACTAGGCGTCATACAGCATGCAGCGTGCACTAACTACAAGCACTACTTCACTACTGTACTAGATGCTTCACACACACCCTGTGAGCAAATACTCCCACCCACACACGCCACCCAAATAAAATATATATCACCCATATATCAGTGTTCCACCAAATATGAAACAGATCTAATGTAACCCTAAAAATAAGACAATATAAGTATTTAAGATATATACATTTCCCTGGTATAATAATTGGTCTTTTGAACACAATATTCTTCATTATGACTTTGCATCTTATTGTCTACCTGCACTGCACTTTTATTCTAACTGTTACACTTTATTCTGCACTCTGTAACTCTTTTCCCTTGTAGTTGTTGTGCATCACATCCAACAATGCCAGGAAACCAGTAAGTTTATATTCCAGTAACAATGCCAGGAGGTCAGCAACTTAAAATTCCTGGGTATCGCTCTCAGAAGACCTGTCCTGGACACAATTGTGAAGAAAGCACGACAGAGCCTTTACTTCCTCAGGAGCCTGCAGAGATTTGGCATAATATCAAAAACCTTGGCAAATTTCTATAGATGTGTGGTGGAAAGTGTGTTGACTGGCTGCGCTACAGCCTGTTACAGGAACCCCAATGCCTTTGAGCGGAAAATCCTACAGAAGGTTGTGGATTCGGCCCAGTACTTCACAGGTAAAGCCCTCTCAACCATTGAGCACACTTACATGAAATTTTGCCGTAGAAAAGTAGCATCCATCATCAAAGATCCTCAGCACCCAGGCCATGCTCTCTTCTCACTGCTGCCATCAGGTAGAAAGTACAAGAGCCTCAAGACTCACACCACCAGGTTCAAGAACAGTTACTACCCCTCACCCATCACCCATCAGGCTCTTGGACAAAAGGGGATAACTACACTCATTTAAGGTCTCCTTTATCTTGTTATTTCAAGCTCATTATTTATTGTTATTGATTTCTATCTGCATTTGCACAGTGTGTTGTCCATTGACCCTGCTTACAGTTACTGTTCTATAGATTTGCTAAATACGCCTGCAGATAAAGAATCTCACTGGTGTATATAGTGACATGTATGTACCTTGATAATAAATTTTACTTTGAACTTTGGATCAGTACGGAAGAGTTTTTAAAGTTGAAGAGCCATTGCACTGAAGCAGTTCCACTGAAGTTGGGGTTCAGTGGTATGCATCGTCATCATAAACTGTCGTCTTCTTTGGTTTCAGTGGATGACCATGACTTCTTCTCTGCCTTGTTATGCCCTTTGCTGTCTGCGAGGTACTGCAGAACCGCCTTCTGCCCAATCTGCCGGAGCTGCCTTCACATGTTAGGACAGGCATGTCCCTGTTTTCTCTTGTACTACTACTTCAATGGATGCTTGTAATGAATTCATTTGCATGTACCGTATGTAAGGCAAGCTTTTCACTGGACCTCGGCGCATAGGGTCATCAAGTAATACTGCATGGCATGTGACAATAATAAACCAATTAACTAATTTATTTATTTTTTAAATTTAACGATACAGTGCAGAGTAGGCCTTTCCATCCCTTCAAGCCACATGGCCCCAACAGCCCCTGACAAACCCGATTAACCCTAAGCTAATCACGGGACTATTTTTTTCATGATGACCTTTACTCTTCGTGATTTTTATAAATGACCTGGATGAGGAAGTGGAGGGATGGGTCAGTAAGTTTGCTGATGACACAAAGGCTGGGGGTGTTGAGGATAGTGTGGGGGGCTGTCAGAGGTTACAGCGGGACATTGATAGGATGCAAAACTGGGCTGAGGAATGGCAGATGGAGTTCAACCCAGATAAGCGTAAGGTAGTTCGTTTTGGTAGGTCGAATATGATGGCAGAATATAGTATTAATAGTAAGACTCTTGGCAGTGTGGAGGATCAGAGGGATCTTGGGGTCCGAGTCCATAGGACACTCAGAGCAGCTGTGCAGGTTGACTCTGTGGTTAAGAAGGCATACAGTGTATTGGCCTTCATCAATCGTGAAATTGAATTTAGGAGCCGAAAGGTAATGTTGCAGCTATATAGGACCCTGGTCAGACCCCACTTGGAGTATTGTGCTCAGTTCTGGTCACCTCAATACAGGAAGGATGTGGAAACCATAGAAAAGGTGCAGAGGAGATTTACAAAGATGTTGTCTGGATTGGGGGGCATGCAGTATGAAAACAGATTGAGTGAACTCGGCCTTTTCTCCTTGGAGCGACGGAGGATGAGAGGTGACCTGATAGAGGTTTACAAGATGATGGGAGGCATTGATCATGTGGATAGCCAGAGGCTTTTTCCCTGGGCTGAAATAGTTGCCACAAGAGGACACAGGCTTAAGGTGTTTGGGAGTAGGTACAGAGGAGATGTCAGGGGTAAGTTTTTTACTCAGAGTGGTGAGTGCGTGGAATGGGCTGGCGGCATCGGTGGTGGAGGTGGATACAATAGGGTCTTCTAAGAGACTCCTGGATAGGTACATGGAGCTCAGAAAAATAGAGGGCTATGGGTAAGCCTAGTAATTTCTAAGGTAGGGACATGTTCGGCACAACTTTGTGGGCTGAAGGGCCTGTATTGTGCTGTAGGTTTTCTATGATTCTATGACTGATTAACCTACCTGGTACGCCATTGCGCTGTAGGAAGAAACCGGAGCACCTGGGGAAAACCTACACATACCACAGGGTGGACCTGCAGAGACTCCTTACAGAACGGTACCAAAACCAAGCTCTGACAGAATATTGCAAGCTGTAACAACGGTGAACTAACCACTATGCAATCATGGCGCCCAATTTAGCAATCTACTACATTATATCCATTTTATCTCTTGTGTTAATTTTATAATTTTAATTGAGAATTTAATGACATTTAACCCACTTGTGTGCTGGCTGGAGTGGAGCAGCATCCACACTGGACTTCAAGGTGTAAACTTTCTATATCATTGAATGATAGAAACATTACCTATTTCCAGATTTTCTCTGCTCTGTCTCTACAAAGTATTAAAAGCCATGTGGGCACTAGAAATTTGTATGAAAAAACTTGAACAACATTGTAGACTGGTTAATGATTCTGGATTAAATTTCACATCTGTTTGTTATTCACCATAAGCAGTCTAAAATGGTTAATCAAATGGCCAAATGAAATCTTTACCCTAAGTCTGTTATTCCTTATAAAAAAATCAAATACAAAGGCAAGGTCTCAGTGGTTTGGATCAGAAGATATTTTCAATGGGTGAGGTTTGTGGTTATTTAAGAGCCTAGAAAACAAAATTTGTTACTGGGTTTTATGTAAAAAATATAACAATTATGGAAAGAACTTTAAAACAATTTGTGGATGACAAATAAAAGCATTGGTATGAACCAAATCCCTTACAAAGTTTCCACGTGTTTGACTATCCAATGATATGTCAGCTGCATTATCCTATAACATTAAGTTAGTTAAACATCTGCTCCCACAAGTAGAAAATGCTCCTTTGGAGCAAAATTGTCAATTCTTCTAATTTTACTTTCACTGTGTTCATTTCCTTTTTAGATATTTTGACATTTTATCCTAGAGAACTTAGTACAACAAGTACAGAGAACACTATACCACAGAAATAGACCCTTCAGCCCATCTAATCCATGCCAAACTATTAATCTAACTAGTCCCATCGACCTGAACTCAGACCATAGGCCTCCATACTCTCCATACCTCTTCCCGACGTTCGAGGTCGGCCGAGGTGCGACAATTGAAGGAGTGACTGAGGGCATTGGCTGAGAAGGAGCGGTTGATTTAAAACCCAGTCGAGACCAGCCTGGAAGACAAACGTTCGAGGTCGGCCGAGGTGCGACAATTGAAACGAATTAGTCAAATATCAGCCAATATAATCAAGGTTTGCTCTAGGGGAGCGGCCTTGTCGAGGGAAGTGCCTTGTGAGAAAAGTGCGAGTCTTTGGCGAGGAAGCTGAGGGAGGAGACTATGCCACAGTTGGAGAGGGTGAGAAGTGGTGAGAAAATGACAGGTCAACTGATTCAGTGTGCTGCTTGCATGATGTGGGAGGTCAGGGACATTGATGGTGCCTCTGGCTGCTACAAATGTGGAAAATGTGTCCAGGTTCAGCTCCTGAAGGGCCGTGTTGAGGCACTGGAGAGGCAACTGGATGACCTCAGGTTCATCTGGGAAACAGAGATTTTTGTGGACAGGACCTGCAGTGAGATCGTTACACCGAAGATACCGGAAGAGAGAAGGGGGGGGGGCGCAACAATGAGGAAGGGATGGATGCTTGGAGTACAGGAGACCCCGGGGGATGTGCGTCTTGAAAATAGGTTCACCCTCTTGGAAGCTGTCGGGACAGAAGACAGTGCCAGTCTGAGAGGTGGACGGGTCTGCGAGTCAACAACTGGCGCTGAAATAAAGCAGAGGAGACAGGCGTCAGGCAGAGCCATGGTAGTAAGGGATCCCATAGTGAGAGGTACAGAAAGGGGTTTCTGCAGCAACAGGCGAGATTTAAGGATGGTGTGTTGCCTCCCTGGTGCTGGGATCCAGGACATCACGGACCGATTGTAGAGGATCCTCAAGGGATGATGTTGGGAAGAAGGTGAGAGACATTTTGCAGCGTGACTTCAGAGAACTTGGAAGAAGGCTGAAAAGTAGGACCTCCAGGGTGGTTATCTCAGGTTTGCTTCCAGTTCCTTGTGCTGGTGAGGGCAGGAACAGGGAGAGAGGGGATCTAAATGTGTGGCTGAGGAGCTGGTGTGGGAAGCAGTGATTTAGATTCTTGGACCACTGGGATCTGTTTTGGGGTAAGGATGAATTGTACAGAAAGGATGGGTTGCACCTTAACAGACGGGGAACCAGCCTTCTGGCAGGCAGGTTTGCCACTGGTACACGGGTGTGTTTAAACTGAGTAGTGGCGGGGGGGGGGGGAGGGGATGAACTGGAAATATAAGAATGGATTTAAAGGGAATGAGAGAATAAGAAAAGTTAAGAAAGACAGAATTAAAGGGGCAGAAGGATCAGGAAGGGATCGGAGTGTCTGGGCAAGTGCAATAGGAATCGATGTGAAAGGTGAGGGGAGTAAAAGTATTACTTTAAAAGGATTAAAAGTATTATATATGAAAGCACAGAGTATAAGAAATAAAGTGGATAAGCTTGAGGCTCAGTTGGAAATTGGCAAGTATGTTGTTGTGGGAATAACAGAGACAAGACTGCAAGAGGACCAGGGCTAGGAAATGAATATTCAGGGATATACATCCTATCAAAAGGACAGACAGGTTGGCAGAGGGGGTGGGGTGACTCTGTTGGTGAGGAATGAAATTCAGTCCCTTGCGAGGGGGGACATAGAATCAGGAGATGTAGAGTCAGTATGGATAGAACTGAGAAACTGTAAGGGCAAAAAGACCCTGATGGGAGTTATCTACAGGCCCCCAAACAATAGCCTGGATATAGGGTGTAAGTTAAATCAAGAGTTGAAATTGGCATGTCGCGAAGGTAATTCTATGGTTGTTATGGGGGATTTTAACATGCAGGTAGACTGGGATAATCAGGTTGGTACTGGACCCCAAGAAAGGGAGTTTGTGGAGTCCCTCTGAGATGGATTCTTAGAGCAGCTTGTATTAGAGTCTACCAGGGAGAAGGCAATTCTGGATTTAGTGTTGTGTAATAAGCCAGATTTGATAAGGGAATTTGGGGTAAAGGAGCCATTAGGAGGTAGTGACCATAATATGATGTTTTAATCTGCAATTTGAGAGGGAGAAGGGAAGATCAGAAGTGTCAGCATTACAGTTGAACAAAGGGGACTATGGACACATGAGGGAGGAGCTGGCAAAAGTTGACTGGAAAGATACCCTAGCAGGGATGACAGTGGAACAACAATGGCAGGTATTTCTGGGAATAATACAGAAGGTGCAGGATCAGTTCATTCCAAAGAGGAAGAAAGGTTCTATGGGGAGTAAGGGGCGACAGTGGATGACAAGGGAAGTCAAGGACAGTATAAAAATAAAAGAGAGGAAGTATAACATAGCAGGGATGAGTGGGAAGCCAGAGGATTGGGAGACTTTTAAGGAGCAACAGAAGATAACTAAAAAGGCAATACGGGGGGAAAAGATGAAATATGAAGGTAAGCTAACCAAAAATATAAAGGAGGATAGTAAAAAAAAGCTTCTTTAGATATGTGAAGAGGAAAAAATTAGTTAAGACCAAGTTGGTCTTAAATCTTACATCCATTCCCCAACACGAGGGAGTAAAAATCTTTGCGTTATGACTCTGTTGCAACGTACAGACTTGTGAATTTAAAAGTCTAATAGCTTGTAGGATGGCTGATACATCTGACTTTATCTTCTCCCTCTTAAACTGCAGGGTGAAGTCTATCTTATTATGAACACTATCTCCCAAGGGTTCCTTTATCTTAAGCTCCCTAATCAAATCTGGTTCATTGCACAATCCGGCATTTCCTTTCCCTTAGTGGGCTTAACTACAAGTTTCTCTTAAAAAAAACAACATTTTGTAGGTATTCTACAAATTCCCTGTCTTGGGATACAGTACCAACCTGATTTTCCCAAAATACCTGCATATTGATATGTACATTACTATCATAACATTGCTTTTATTACATGCCATTTCTATTTCCCATTGAAATTTATATCGAAAACACTGGCCCCTTTTCAGGGCCCTGTATACAACTCCCATAATGGTTTTTTTGCACTTGCAGTTTCTTAACTCTACCCACAAATATTTTACCTCTTCCAATCTTATGTCATTTCTTTCCAAGGATTTGAGTTCATCTTTTTTTACCAACAAAGACACCCCACCCCCTCTACCTGCTTTCCCTATCAATGCAAAGTGTATCCTTGGATGTTAAGCTCCCAACTATGATCTTCTTTCAGCCACGACTCATTCCTGCCAATCTCTAACTGTGCTACGAGATTATCTACCTTATTCCATATACTGCATGCATTCAAAGGTAACACCTTCAGTCCTGTATTCACCATCAATTTCTGTTTTGCCCCTGTTACACTTTAATTCATCCCGATGGTTGCAAATTTGCCCTATCATCTGCCTGCCCTTCCTCACAGTCTCACTGCACACTGCATCAACTGCCCCGTCTCCAGCTGTATCACACCGGTTCTCATCCTCCCTGCCAACTGAGTTTAAACCCTCCTCAACATCTGTAGCAAACCTGCCCGCATGGATATTGGTCCCTCTTGAGTCTCCCCTTCCTTTTTGAACACATCATGCCTACCCCAGAAGAGATCTCAATGATCCAGAAATCTGAAATCCTACCCCTTGCACCACTTTGTCAGCCTCTCATTCATCTATGCTATCAACCTATCCCGACCCTGACCAGAATGTGGAACTGCAGGTAATCCGGATATTACTACCTTAAGAGGTCCCGTTCTTCAGCCTTTTTCCTAATTCCCTAATTCTCACTGGGTCAGGTTTTTGAAATTGACTGTCAGCAGACCAATGGTGGACTAACAGCTGTAAGTACTTTAAACAAAAGAAACTGTTAGCATTTATTTGTAGATAATTAATCATGCACTTGACCTTTTGTACTGAGTGTTCATTGTATTTTTCTCATCTGAACAACTGATGTAATGATGAAGTGTTATTGTAAATCAGTGGTGGCCTCGACTCAGCTCTGTTCCTATTGTCCTGGGGACTCAAACATGTACTTCACAAGAGATAAAAGGTGAACGCACCAGCTCAAAATCAAAAACACTCAACAAAAAGGGGAAATAAGAAACAATGAGCAATTTTAGAAGACATCAGTATCAACAGGCTACAGTAAAAAAAATACAGCATTGTGTCCATGTCTAAGAAATAGATTAAGATGACCTCCTCATGAAGAGTCATCAACATCATCATCATTATGTTCCGTGTTGTAAGACGTGAGCGATCACGGTCTTATGAACCATGATTGTACCCGACAATTTTTTTCGACAGAAGTGATTTGCCATTGCATTCATCTGGGCAGTGTCTTTACAAGACATATGATCCCAGCCGTATTTGGTACTCTTCAGAGATTGTCAGAGGTTGTCAGTAGTAGCATAACCAAGACTTATGATAGGCACCAGCTGCTCGTAATAGCACACGCAAAATGCTCAGAGTAAAGAGTTACACATAGAGAACGCTGGAGGTCAGCAGGTCAGGGTAGCATCTATGGAAAGGAACAGAGAGTCAATGTTTCAGGCCTAAACTCGTCATCAGGACTGGCATGAAGGGGGAAGAAACAAGAATAAGAAAGTAGAGGGAGCCAGAGAAGAACAGGCTAAATGGTGAGAGGTAAATCCAGGTAAGAGGAGAAGGTAGGTAGGTGGGGAGGGGGATGGAGTGAGAAGCTGGGAGGTGATAGGAGGAAAAGGTAAAGGATTGAAGGAGGAATCTGATAGAAGCGGGTGGACCATGGGCAGAAGGGGAGGACAAGGGACACCAGAGGGTGGGGATAGGCAGGAGAGATCAAAAGAAGTAAAGGGGGCAGGTTAGGGACTAGGAAAAGTGAGAAGGATGGGGTGAAGAAATTACCAGACATTAGAGGTCAATGTTCATGTTGGAGGCTACTCAGAGAGAGTTTAAGGTGTTTCTCCTCCAGCCTGAGAGTGGTCTCATTATGCCAGTGGAGGAGACCATGGACTGGCATGTTGAAATAGGAATGGGGACTGGAATTAAAACAGTTGGCCACCAAGAAGTCCTGCTCGTGAATCCTTCCAATATTGAAGATCTATGCAACGAGTCCAGTTTGACCAGCTGATACTAGACCATGGCATGAAATGATCTGGAAGACAAAGAGCTGAATATAATATCAGGCTGGACTGAAACAAGACTCATGTCTTTGGCTGACCAACAGCCTCACATTTCTGTTCAATGACCTGTCTGCTTTCAAGGGGAAGAGATAATCCTGTCAATCTGCAAGAACAGAGGGCTCTTCATCATCAGTCACAGCAAGATAGTGTTCTATGACCGATGAAGACGATGGAGGTTACATCAAAGTAAACCTGGCATGGGGTGTACAGTATTCGCTTAAACATCAAGAACAGCTGGGCATCTACCGTGCGACACTTGAATGAAATTGGGCCTGATGAACCTCAATTCTTTCTCACGTGAATGAATGGTGTGACAGAAAGTTCCCTCTCTTAAAATAGGAAGACAGTATCAGGGGAGTCACTTGATGTGGACTCTGACCTCCACAAAATCTGATGTGACATAGTTTTGATTTGATTGTTCTTCTCGTCCTTGTCATCAGTGCCCTTGTATTTAGCTGTGCTCAAACGGAAAGCTGTTCAATGGCTCCACCATGTTAGCTGTTTCTGGGGGACTATGAGATTGCAAATGGATTGGAAGTAGTCAATATAAAGATAATTTTCAGATGAAGCAGAAATACTTAACAGTATAAGATGTATTAGGCCATCAGCCTATTGAGTCTGCTCTGCCGTTCCATCATGGCTGATTTATTATCCCTCTCAACCCCATTCTCCTGCTTTCTTCCCATAACCTTTGACTCTCTTACAAATCAAGAACCTATCAACCTCTGCTTTAAATACACCCAAAGGCTTGGCCTCCAAGCCATCCATGGCAATAAATTGCACAGATTCACCACCATCTGACAAAAGAAATTCTTCCTCTCTCTGTTATAAAGGGAGACCCTTCTATTCTGAGTCTGTGCCTTCTGGTCCTAAACTATCCCAGTTTAGAAAACATCCCCACCATGTCCACTCTATCTAGACCCTTCAATATTCAGTAGATTTCAATGAGACCCCCTCTCATTCTTTTAAACCCCAGCAAGTACAGGCTCAGAGCCAGCAAATGCTCCTTATACGTTAACCCTTCCATTACTGGCATCATTCTTGTGAATCTTCTCTGGACCCTTTGCAGTGCCAGCACATCCTTTCTGAGATAAGTGTGCAGGAATAGCTTACTACACTTCTCGTCATTCAGCCCATTGACTATGCCCCACCATTCAATCATGGCTGATATTTTTTTCCCTTTGTTCCACCAGCTAAGAATTTGTGTCTTTTTTTGTTAACTTTGTTTGTATAGAAGGTATTGGTTCCTTTTTGGATGAGCTCTCAATAACCTTTCACTTGAATGAGGTATTGTGAAAGTAAGTAAAACGACTGGAGACAAGTACCTTAGTTTCGTGAAATTGCCTCAATTCTGTTCCATCGTGGAATTCTACCAGCGGATCACTTGAAGTTGATCTGGAACATGTCAGACAGAATCCACCTCTTCCTTAGTAGAATTGGCTAGTTCCTCGGAATGTTTTATTTCTCCCTCTGTACACCTCTGTCGTCCTTACAGCAAGTCATCCAGGTGCTAAGACAATCAGAGATGCTATTTCTATCTGTCGATAATTAGGACCAACACCCTTCACCAGGACTGATGAAGGGTCTCAGTCGAATTAGCAGTCGACGTTTCAAGCTGAGACCCTTTATCGGGACTGATTAAGGGTCTCATCTTGAAACGTCGACCACTTATTCCTTTGCATAAGATGCTGCCTTGACGTGCTGAGTTCCTCCAGCATTTTGCGTGTGTTGCTCTGGAGTTCCAGCATTCGCAGAATCTCTTGTGTTTAGAATCCACTTCTTCCTCAGGAAAACTGGCTAGTTCCTCGGAATGTTTTATTTCTCCCTCTGTACACCTCTGCGGTTCTGACAGCAAGCCATCCAGGTGCTAAGATAATCAGAGTGGTTATTTATATCTGACACTCTAGATATATTATGATGTGAAGGAACAATATTTGTACCATTGTTCTGTGGAGAATTATGCACAGCTCGCACTGGTGAGAATAAATAAGGTCAAAGTTCTGTCAGAACTCAGTAAATTTCTCTACTTCAGCTCAAAGCTCTAAAGGAAGATTCTCCCAATGAAGCTGAACATCTCAGCTGCTTTGGCCCAGTTGAACCACTTTACCTCAGTTGGTAGCTCTGTTAATGATGCCCGGGGAATCCGATCACTTATCCCTTGCCAAATCTCTCACATGGATATAAACACTAGAGATTCTGCATTTGCCATAAATCTAGAGTAACACACACCAAATGCTCGAGGACATCAGAGACCAGGCAGCATCTATGCAGAGGAATAAATGGTCAACGTTTCAGGATAAGTAATCCTTTGGTAGAATTCCACAATGTAAAGGGAAAAAGAGTTGATGTTTTGGGCTGAGATCCTTCATCCTCAACTCTCATGCCCCTTGTCTTGGATGCTTTTCTTGTGATCACAAGATCCTGTTTGACATTGGTAATTTAGAACACTGCAGGTCAGTTGTAGCGTGGATTAGGCCTCATGCCATGGTGTCACCTGCTCAATCGATCCACCCCCGTCCAAACATACCTTTACTCATTGCGGCCAAAAAGTTCTATTCAAAAGGTTCAAAGAACATCTAAACAAGCCTGATGCATTTTGGAAACAAGTCCTGTGGACTGATGAAGTTAAAATAGAACTTTTTGCCCGCAATGAGCAAAGGTATGTTTGGAGAAAAAAGAGCGCAGACTTTCCTAAAGAGAACACCTCTCCAACTGTTAAGCACGGAGGTGGATCGATTATGCTTTGGGCTTGTGTTGCAGCCAGTGGCACGGGGAACATTTACTGGTAGAGCGAAGAATTAATTCAATTAAATACCAACAAATTCTGGAAGCAAACATCACACCGTCTGTAAAAAAGCCGAAGATGAAAAGAGGATGGCTTCTACAACAGGATAATGAACCTAAACACACCTCAAAATCCACAATGGACTACCTCAAGAGGTACAAGCTGAAGGTTTTGCCATGGCCCTCACAGTCCCTTGACCTAAACATGATCGAAAATCTGTGGATAGACCTCAAAAGAGCAGTGCATGCAAGACGGCCCGAGAATCTCACAGAACTAGAAGCCTTTTGCAAGGAAGAATGGGCAAAAATCCCCCAAACAAGAATTGAAAGGCTCCTAGCTGGCTACAAAAAGCATTTACAAGCTGTGATTCTGTCACGAGGTGCCGGTAATGGACCCAAATACAAGACACAGACACTGAAGTACAAGGAACAGGACTTGACTAGAGTAGAGATGTGACAGGATTCAGACCAGGAGCAGGGACAAGAACGCAGACTTGGGCTAGGGAAAGCGGGACCAGGACTTGAAACCATGAACTAGGAGACAAGGCTTCGACTGGGTCTTGCCTCGGGCTTGGACTCAGAACCAGGCAAGGATATGACATGGCTTCAGGACAGGACGTGGCTGGGGTCTAGGGTCTTGAGCCTGGCTGGGGCCTTGGGTCTTGAGGCTTGGATCCCAAGCCAAGCTCCTCGATGCCTGGGGCCTTGGAGCAACTTCTGGGCAGGACGCCGAACTCCTGGGCGCAGGAACCAACCGCAGGGTAACAGCAAACGGCCTGGCTTACCCGACAGAGGTAAGGGACAGGAAGGGACAGAACCAACCACGGGGTAACAGCAATTACAGCCTGGCTTACCCAGCGGAGGCAAGGACCAGAAAGGAGCTCAATCCAGGGGGCTCTTAGACTCAGGGCAGCCAGCAGCCTTGGCTGGCTATAGAAATGGCCAAATCCATAGCACAAAGACTGCTCCAACAAGTGGCAACAAGGCTCCATGAAGCAGTGGTCCTCCGACCAGGCCTAGAGATCACAAATGGTTTCACTAGCCTTCCATCAGCAGGTTACTGCAAGGGGAACTGACAAGACAAACCAGCCGCCCACACTTCTTTTTTTGTTTTCTGGTGGTTGGCAACCAGTTTTCAGTGCATTACCGCCACGTGCTAGATTTCTTGTGTTCCAACCAAATATGTCCTGGAGTTCTCTACTTTAGCCAATCTAGTTCAGCCTGCAGTTCTCTATTAGCATCACTCCGTAGTTGCAATTCCTCGTGATTGCTTAATGCGCTCATTAGATAATGCTGCAAACTGCTATTCTTCCCTAATTTTGTCACATGTTTTCATGTAGTTGCATAACCTCGGTTACATTGATTTCCTCTACATCACTTGTAAGACTAAAATCGTCTTGTTAAAGAATAGTAATTATTGCACGTTATACTTTTGAAATTGCTGTTTTTCCAAGTCTATCTGCTTTTTCAGGTTTTCCTTTTCTTGGATCGTAGCCTGCAGTTGTTTACTGAGACCTCGGAGTTCTTCTCCATTTGCTTCCATGTTTTCATTTTATAATCTGAATGTAGATAATTCACTTTGCAACAAATGCCTTTTCCTTTTGTATCCTTGCAATAATTTCCTCCATTTTCCAATCTCTTCTCCAACTCACCGTTGTTCTTGTCAGGTACTTCTATTTGTTGTTGGAGTTCTGCACATTTACCCTGGGCTTCAACCATAAAATCTGAGGATTTTCCTTAAGTTCTGAAACATTTCTTAAATTCTTGACCATTTGCGATAAATATACTGCCATTAAGATTCCAGCTCCCCTGCCTGTGAACTGTTGGATCCTCCATTCAGCGTTTCTTTGACTTCTTCCCACCTAATTCCTTTAATACCAAGGTACTTTTCCGCAGACTTGACTATAATTTTAATTTTCTCAGTTCTTTTGCTTGTTTGCGCTGAACAATTAATTGCATCCACCATAAAAAGTACGAAATCCTTTCTTCTCATTAATAGTGTATCCTTATTTTTCATATTACAGCCCTCACAATTCCCCAGTTTATTATTCCCTGTATTTGTTTGCTTGACATCCTTTTTTTCATCAAATTCTTTCACTGCCTCTGCATAACTGATTCCTTGAGTTACTTTTACGTACTGTATCTCAGCCGCCTCCTTGCTATAAATGCACCCTCGATAAGCTGCGCTGTGTTCCTCACCAGAACTGCGGCATTCCAGCCCAGCTCCCGCTTCACATTTCCCATATTCATGTTCTCCAACATATCTCCCACATCTTTGTTTTCCTCTGCAGACCGCTGCAATGTGCCCGAATTTCTGACATTTATAGCATCTTAAAGGCGGTGGTACATATATTCTAACCGCATAACACATATACCCTAAGTAAACATTAGTCCGCAATCTCTCTTCATCAAAGTTAATCATCACCAATAAACTATCACACTTTTTCCCATTTCTTGTAACTTTCAAATGTTTGGCCTCAATAATTTTTGCTCCTTTTATGTTCTGTTTAATCTCATCCATTGTATCTTCTGTTGGTATCCCCGAAATAACTCCTCTAGTCCACTTTCTATTGTTGGGTATTGAGCGTTGTACTTCTTTGCCAACAACAGGAATTCTGCAGATGCTGGAAATTCAAGCAACACACATCAAAGTTGCTGGTGAACGCAGCAGGCCAGGCAGCATCGCTAGGAAGAGGTGCAGTCGACGTTTCAGGCCGAGACCCTTCGTCAGGACTAACTGAAGGAAGAGTGAGTAAGGGATTTGAAAGCTGGAGGGGGAGGGGGAGATGCAAAATGATAGGAGAAGATAGGAGGGGGAGGGGTAGAGCCAAGAGCTGGACAGGTGATAGGCAAAAGGGGATACGAGAGGATCATGGGACAGGAGGTCCGGGAAGAAAGACAAGGGGGGGGGGTTGACCCAGAGGATGGGCAAGAGGTATATTCAGAGGGACAGAGGGAGAAAAAAGGAGAGTGAGAGAAAGAATGTGTGCATAAAAATGAGTAACAGATGGGGTACGAGGGGGTGGGGCCTTAGCGGAAGTTAGAGAAGTCAATGTTCATGCCATCAGGTTGGAGGCTACCCAGATGGAATATAAGGTGTTGTTCCTCCAACCTGAGTGTGGCTTCATCTTTACAGTAGAGGAGGCCGTGGATAGACATGTCAGAATGGGAATGGAATGTGGAATTAAAATGTGTGGCCACTGGGAGATCCTGCTTTCTCTGGCGGACAGAGCGTAGGTGTTCAGCAAAGCGGTCTCCCAGTCTGCGTCGGGTCTCGCCAATAGGTAAAAGGCCACATCGGGAGCACCGGATGCAGTATATCACCCCAGCCGACTCACAGGTGAAGTGTTGCCTCACCTGGAAGGACTGTTTGGGGCCCTGAATGGTGGTAAGGGAGGAAGTGTAAGGGCATGTATAGCACTTGTTCCGCTTACACGGATAAGTGCCAGGAGGGAGATCAGTGGGGAGGGATGGGGGGGACGAATGGACAAGGGAGTTGTGTAGGAAGCGATCCCTGCGGAATGCAGAGAGAGTGGGGGAGGGAAAGATGTGCTTAGTGGTGGGATCCCGTTGGAGGTGGCGGAAGTTACGGAGAATAATATGTTGGACCCGGAGGCTGGTGGGGTGGTAGGTGAGGACCAGACGAACCCTATTCCTAGTGAGGTTGCGGGAGGATGGAGTGAGAGCAGATGTACGTGAAATGGGGGAGATGTGTTTAAGAGCAGAGTTGATAGTGGAGGAAGGGAAGCCCCTTTCTTTAAAAAAGGAAGACATCTCCCTCGTCCTAGAATGAAAAGCCTCATCCTGAGAGCAGATGCGGCGGAGACGGAGGAATTGCGAGAAGGGGATGGCATTTTTGCAAGAGACAGGGTGAGAAGAGGAATAGTCCAGATAGCTGTGCGAGTCAGTAGGCTTATAGTAGACATCAGTGGATAAGCTGTCTCCAGAGACAGAGAGACAGAAAGATCTAGAAAGGGGAGGGAGGTGTCGGAAATGGACCAGGTAAACTTGAGGGCAGGGTGAAAGTTGGAGGCAAAGTTAATAAAGTCAACGAGTTCTGCATGCCCCATCAGGAAGGTCTTAAAGCTCTACGCTTCTTTTTGGATTCCAGACCTAATCAGTTCCCCTCTACCACCACTCTGCTCCGTCTAGCGGAATTAGTCCTTACTCTTAATAATTTCTCCTTTGGCTCCTCCCACTTCCTCCAAACTAAAGGTGTAGCTATGGGCACCCGTATGGGTCCTAGCTATGCCTGCCTTTTTGTTGGGTTTGTGGAACAATCTATGTTCCGTGCCTATTCTGGTATCTGTCCCCCACTTTTCCTTTGCTACATCGACGACTGCATTGGCGCTGCTTCCTGAACGCATGCTGAGCTCGTTGACTTCATTAACTTTGCCTCCAACTTTCACCCTGCCCTCAAGTTTACCTGGTCCATTTCCGACACCTCCCTCCCCTTTCTAGATCTTTCTGTCTCTGTCTCTGGAGACAGCTTATCCACTGATGTCTACTATAAGCCTACTAACTCTCACAGCTATCTGGACTATTCCTCTTCTCACCCTGTCTCTTGCAAAAATGCCATCCCCTTCTCGCAATTCCTCCGTCTCCGCCGCATCTGCTCTCAGGATGAGGCTTTTCATTCTAGGACGAGGGAGATGTCTTCCTTTTTTAAAGAAAGGGGCTTCCCTTCCTCCACTATCAACTCTGCTCTTAAACGCATCTCCCCCATTTCACGTACATCTGCTCTCACTCCATCTTCCCGCCACCCCACTAGGAATAGGGTTCCCCTGGTCCTCACCTACCACCCCACCAGCCTCCGGGTCCAACATATTATTCTCCATAACTTCCGCCACCTCCAACGGGATCCCACCACTAAGCACATCTTTCCCTCCCCCCCCTCTGCATTCCGCAGGGATCGCTCCCTACACAACTCCCTTGTCCATTCGTCCCCCCCATCCCTCCCCACTGATCTCCCTCCTGGCACTTATCCGTGTAAGCGGAACAAGTGCTACACATGCCCTTACACTTCCTCCCTTACCACCATTCAGGGCCCCAAACAGTCCTTCCAGGTGAGGCAACACTTCACCTGTGGGTCGGCTGGGGTGGTGTACTGCGTCCGGTGTTCCCGATGTGGCCTTTTATATATTGGCGAGACCCGACGCAGACTGGGAGACCGCTTTGCTGAACATCTACACTCTGTCCGCCAGAGAAAGCAGGATCTCCCAGTGGCCACACATTTTAATTCCACATCCCATTCCCTTTCTGACGTGTCCATCCACGGCCTCCTCTACTGTAAAGATGAAGCCACACTCAGGTTGGAGGAACAACACCTTATATTCCATCTGGGTAGCCTCCAACCTGATGGCATGAACATCGACTTCTCTAACTTCCGCTAAGGCCCCACCTCCCCCTCATACCCCATCTGTTACTCATTTTTATGCACACATTCTTTCTCTCACTCTCCTTTTTCTCCCTCTGTCCCTCTCTATATACCTCTTGCCCATCCTCTGGGTCCCCCCCGCCTCCTTGTCTTTCTTCCCGGACCTCCTGTCCCATGATCCTCTCGTATCCCCTTTTGCCAATCACCTGTCCAGCTCTCGGCTCTATCCCTCCCCCTCCTGTCTTCTCCGATCATTTTGGATCTCCCCCTCCCCCTCCCACTTTCAAATCCCTTACTAGCTCTTCCTTCAGTTAGTCCTGACAAAGGGTCTCGGCCTGAAACGTCGACTGCACCTCTTCCTAGTGATGCTGCCTGGCCTGCTGCGTTCACCAGCAACTTTGATGTGTGGTACTTCTTTGCCATCTATTTTACATAATCTTATCACTTTGCCTTGCTGAGCACTATCCCGACAAATCACTAATAGCAATCCATTTCGTAAAATCTTTGCTCCTTTAATCTCACCTATAATTTTGTTGAGCATCTTCATCAAACAAATCAGGTTCCAATCACCAAAAGACACCCCATCTTCACTTAGTTTTATAATTGCTTTAATCTCATCTTCTTTCCATTGTTTTGCTGTCCTGTTTTGATCATCTACTGACTCCTCGGAGTTTGATATCCCATACCTCTGCTTTCTTTTCTTCCTCTTTCCCACCAACCTCCATCTCTAGTTTACTTCCACTCTTACCAGAAACTTCCTTCAACAGCTTGGCTCTTTCATATTCATTTTTTCTCTCTCTCTCTCTCTCTCTCTCTCTCTCTCTCTCTCTCTCTCTCTCTCTCCCCCGCCCCCCCCTCTCTCTCTCTCCCCCCCTCTCCTCTCTCTCTCCCTCTCTCTCCCTCCCTCCAGCAGACCACACTCAACCCCAAGGGGGCTACTTACATTCCAAGCCCAAAGATGGGAATCAGGTGCCTATGATTAACTCAACCAAATGAGGGACAGCTGGAAGAGCCAGAGTCCTGAGTCCACAGACCGGACCGTGAACTGGAATGCGGACTCCACGGACTGGACCATGACAGATACTTGCCAAAAGGGGTGTTACTAAGTACTGCCATGCAGGGTGCCCAAACTTTTGCTTCGGGCCCTTTTCCATTTTTGTTATTTTGAAACTGTAAAAGATGGAAATAAAAATTTTTTCTTCCTTAAAGTATTAAAGAAATGTGTCATCTTTAACTTTATGCCTTTTGGAAATCAGTTCATCTTTTACTCACTTAGCTATTCACAGTAACAGAAATTTTGAGCAGGGGTGCACAAACTTTTGAATGCCACTGTAGGCATGATTTTATATTTTGCATGTATGAGCCACCTTTTGTGACTTCCTATCATCTTGGAGATTTTGATTGAATTTCTTTCGGTTTCATCCTTGGGATGCACAGAAAGTCGCAGCTTTTGTCCCAAGCCCCTTGACGGTTGTTTCCAGGAGATACAGGTACACATTCAGTCGTACACCCTCTGGGTCTCTCGCTGTTCTTAGGTTCATCAGCATGCCCCATCTATTCAGCTGTCACTCACCAACACCTCCCGTTTCTGAGGAGGCTAAGGAGAGCTGGACTATGCACATCTGTACTCACATCATTCTACAGAAGTGCAGTAAACAGCACCTTAATAAGCTGAATCATTGCATGGTATGGAAACTGCCCTGTTGTGAAAAGGAAGGCTCTGCAATGGGTAGTCAAAACTGCCCTATGCCTACCCATCATCAAGGAGATGTATACAGAAAGGTGCCAGAAAAGGACCAGTACCATCACAAATGATCCCACCCACACTGGTCATGGACTGTTTGTCCCTCTCCATTAAGGGAGGAGGCTACGTAGCATCCACACCAGGACCACCAGACTCAAAAACAGTTACTTTCCCCAAGCAGTGAGGCTGACCAACAACTCCACCCACTAACCCACCCCTCCACACCCCCAACCACCACTACTTTATCATTTCCTGTCAGTCACCTTATGTACAGATACTCCTGTGCCTAGCGTCACTTTATGGACATACAATCAATCTGTGTATATAAGCTATCTTATGTATTAATATTTATTATGTTTTTATTATTATTGTGTTCTTTATCTTACTGTGTATTTTTGTGCTGCATTGGATCCAGAGTAACAGTTATTTTGTTCTCCTTTACACTTGTATACTGGAAATGACATTAAACAATCTAGAACTAAACAATATTGAATCCCTTGTAAGCTGAATCCTGTTTCTCATAAATCACCATGAAGCACACCCATCCACCAATGAATTTGAATATTATCACATCCCGAAACATAGGAGAAATAGGTTCCCTCAAACATACTGCAGACAATGATTAATCTCTCCCATTCTTCCCTCCAGAAAACCATCCTCCAAATAAGCTCCAGACTATCCACTCCTTACAAATACACTCAGTGGCCAATTTACCAGGTGCAGGAGTGGAATCCAGTGTGATCTTCTGCTGCTGTCACCCATCCATTTCAAAATTCGACATGTTGTACACTCAGAAGTGCTTCTCTACCCACCACTGTTGTAATGCATGGATATTTGAGTTACTGTCGCCCTCCTGTCAGCTTGAACCATTCTCCTTTGACCTCTCTCATTGACAAGAGCCTTCATCAGGAGTCTGCCCGAAACATCAACTTTTTATTCCTCTCCAGAAACACTGAATTCCTCCAACATTTTGTTGTTTATTGCTCTGGATTTCCAGTATCTGCAGAATCTCTTGTGTTTATACCTCTGAGGCACAGTGCTTATTATTCAATAGTGATACAGATTGCTGGGAAGGAGCTCATTAATTAATTTATTTTGAGATACAGAGTGGGACAAGCTCTTCCAGACCATTGAGACACCCACGCAGTACCTACCAATTTAACCCTAGCCTAATCACAGAACAATTTACAATATCCAATTAACCGGTATGTTTATGGAATGTGGGAGAAAAGCAGAGTACCCGGAGGAAACCAGTAGACTCACTGGAAAATCTTCTTGCAGCGGGCACTGGAATTGAACGCCAAACACCCCGACACCCCGAGCTGTAGTAGTGTCATGCTGACCGCTATGTTACCATAGCAGGAATGCTACCATTGATGTATTTTTGGGATATACCAGACCAGTATCTCAGCCTTGAAGGACTTCCTTACCTTTAACAATGGAATAAGTAGGTACCTGCAGTTAGCTCAGGCCATCATCTCACCAGGCAACATGATATGATATATTTCATGAGGTAACAAAGAACATAAAACGTAAAACGGTACAGTACAGGAACAGGCCCACAATGTTGTACTGAAACCAATTAAATTAGTAATCAAATGGGCAACTATACTAATCTCCTTTACCTACACAATGTATGTCCCTTCATTTTCCCCACATTCATGTGCCTATCTAAACGTCTCTAAAAAGACTCTGATGCTGCTGCTTCTACCACCATCCCAAGCAGCGCCTTCCAGGCACCCAGCACCTCTGTGAAGAATCAATTTCTCCTTCTGGTATTTTTTTTCTCTTTTTTTCAACACCCTCCCCCTTCCCTCTTCTTCATTTCCCCTCTCTGGCCTCTTCCCTCTTCTGCTCACTTACCTATCACCTCCCTTTCTCCCATGGTCCACTCTCCTCTCCTATCAGATTCCTTCTTCTTCAGCCCTTTACCTTTCCCACTCACTTGGCTTCATCTACCATCTTCTATCTAATTGTCCTTCCCCATATTTTTATCCTGGTATCTTCTCCCTTCCATTCCAGCCCAAAACCTTGACTGTTTCATTTTTGTAGAAGCTGCCTGACCTGCTGAGTTCCTCCAACCTTTTTTTTTGGTGTTGTTTCCCTATGTAAAAAGCTTGCCCCTCACATCTCCTCTGAACTTAACCCCTCTCACCTTAAATGCATGCCCCCTGGTCTGTTCTGAAGAATGGGACAATTTTGTTGTGGGAATTGACAGGTACCAGTGGCCACTTTATAATTTGGGAGAGGAATGAATGAAAGGCTTAGTATGTCTGGGCCTGTTGCAGCTCCCACAGAGGACCACACAACCATCATCTAATGTCCTTTAGATTGCCCGTGTTTCTGCTTCAATCTCTGTTATGGTCTTAACATAAGAACATAAGAAATAGGAACAGGAGTAGGCCATCTGGTCCATCGAGCCTGCTCTTTCATTCAATAAGATCATGGCTGATCTGGCCATGGACTCATATTCACCTGCCTGCCTTTTCCTCATAACCCTTAATTCCCCTACTATGCAAAAATCTATCCAACCTTGTCTTCAATATATTTGCAGAGGTAGCCTCTACTGCTTCATTGGACAGAGAATTCCACAGATTCACCACTCTTTAGGAAAAGCAGTTCTTTCTCATCTCCATCCTAAATACACTCCCCCGAGTCTTGAGGCTGCCCGCTAGTTCTAGATTCACCTACTAGTGGAAGCAACTTTCCTGCATTTATCTTATTTATCTCTTTCATAATTTTATAAGTTTCTGTAAGATTTCCTCTCATCCTTCTGAATTCCAGTGAGTACAGTCCCAGGCAACTCAATCTCTCCTCATAGTCTAACCCCCTCATCTCTGGAATCAACCTGGTGAACCTCCTCTGCACCACCTCCAAAGTCAGTACATCTTTCCTCAAGTCAGGAGACCAGAACTGCAGGCAATACTCCAGGTGCAGCCTCACCAGTACCCTGTACAGTTGCAGCAAAACCTCCCTGCTCTTCAATTCAATCCCTCTAGCAATTAAGGCAAACATCCCATTTGCCTTCTTGACAGCCTGCTGCATCTGCAAACCAACCTTTTGTGATTCATGCACAAGCACTCCCAAATCCTTCTGTACAGCCCCATACTGCAACCATTTAAATAATAATCTGATCTTCCATGTTTCCTTCCAAAATCCATTGTCTGTAACAATGAATTTCGCAGATTCACCACCCTCTGGCTAAATAACTTCCTCCTCAGTTCCATTCTAAAGGAGCACCTTTCTATTCTGAGACTGTCTTCTGATCACAGACACTTTAGAAACATTCCCTCCAGTTCCACGTCTTTTCTTGAGACCACAGTGAGCGATAGAGGGGGAGCTCCCAGAGATAGAAGAAAACACAGACGTAGCCAAGTTTGGAAGTGTCTGGGAGATGATTGAAAGCTATGAGAACTATGTTTGCGGATCGGGGAAGTGATACTAAAGAAGGGTCCACTCATCTCTTGGGTGCCTTGGATTCCCTAGGAGTGGACAGGCATGCTGGACCCTTTAACCATTACCAGTGAGATTTATACTCAAAGATGCTCTGGAAGATGCAGATTCTTATGCTCTGTGGCCTCCCCATGTGCTCAATCTTGGTGGCCAGCGCTGATATTCACTTCTTGTTTAATACCTTTCCAGCAGCCTTGGTGACTTTCGGAGAAGTGTCTTTCTTAGTAACTGACCTGATCACACCAATAGCCACCATCTGTCTCATATCGAATGGACAGCAAAGCAACCAAGAGGTGGATATTCGGCAAGCTCTTGGCACACAATGGTTTAGTCGGCATCATGTGAACAATGGCTGCATCTCCAGATTTTACAAATTTGATGCTATCTTCCAGTTTCTTGTCAGATCGACGATCAGCCTTGATCTGGAAACACCCCGAGCAGTGTGCGACGCACTCAAACGCCGCCAGGCTTTGATAAAATTTTGCGCATAGTGCATGCAATTATTGAGCCACGCAATGCTAACAGTTCATTAGTTCATTAGTTCATTAGCACTTAGTTCATTAGTTTGCATCTTCTTTTTCAGACATTTAAAATAGATTTGCTTGTTCTCACATAAGGGGGGGGGGTAAACAACTTAAAGGTAGAGCCTGTAATTTTATATTCTTCATTATTAAAGGCAGCAGCCCCCAGGAGAACTCCAGATGTGGGTTCTCCACACAGTGCAACCACTTAACTCTTCATATCATTAATCATTTAATTGTAACCAAATACTTGGAGCAAACATCGCCTTGAAATTGTACTGTGCTTATTAGCTGGATCCAAATCACATTTGCCAAAGTTCCTTGAGGCAGTGGGTTGGACACTCTGTTGCCAAGGTTCCCAGAATGTGTTGAAAGACCTCAAATAATATCCAGCCGCTTCATGTAAGTTTAAGAAGCGTTTTGTGTTGCTCTTCCACCCATTTTCTTAGGAGCATTTTGCAGAAATTTATTATACAAAACAAAATAAAAAAGCTTGTTTTATTTCTGGTCTCTCTCAGTTCCGACAAAAGACCCTTCATTAGCTGGGGGATTGAGTTCAAGAGCTGTGTGGTAGGTCGATTAAACTCTGGTCAGAACACATGGAGTACATGCTCAATTCTGTTCACCTCATTCTAGGAAGGATGTGAAAACTTCAGAGAGGGTACAGAGGAGATTTACCAAGATGCTGCTTATATGAGAGAGCATGTCTTATGAGGATAGGTTGAACAAGCTAATTGTTTTCTGTTTGGAGGAAGGAGGATGACAGATGAATTGATAGAGGTGTACAAGATGATGAGGTACAGAGCGGACAAGCAGAGACATTTTCCCAGGACAGAAATTGCTAATACAAGGGGGCATAATTGTAATGTAATTGGAGAACAGTTTAGGGGGGATATCAGAGGTAGTGCAGCTGAAAGCTCTGTACTGTACTGAGGTGTTTTTTTAAGACCATAGACCATAAGACATAAGAGCAGAATTAGGCGTCTTGTCCCAAGTCTGCTCCGCCATTCCATTGTTGCTGTTTTGTTATCCTGCTCAACCTCACTCTCCTGCCTTCTCCCAGTAACTTTTCACACCCTTACTAATCATGAACCTATCAACTCCCACTTTAAATATACCCAAAGACTTGGTCTCCAAAAACATCTGTGGCAATGCTCGAAGTACTGTGCAAAAAATCTTAGACATGCATATATAGCTAGGGTGCCTAACAGTTTTCTACAATACTGTATGTGTCAATGTGGAGTGGAGAGCGAGTTTGTAAATATGATGGGAACAAAGGATGTTGGGAATGGTGAGGGTGGAGCACCACGGGAGGGGTATAGGACAGGTGGCAGAGAAGGAGTGCCAGGGGCAGGGGATGATGTGGGTGCAGACATACCCAGCCCTGAGACATCAGGCAAAGTCATTAGATTCCAAACAATTGGTTTATTGATCATTACAAAATGTCTCTCGTGTTTTTTTCGCTCCATCCCCACTCCCTCCCCCTTTTCCCAACAATGATTCCCCTCCCCCTGCCCCCTTCCCACTCTCAGTCCACAATAGAGACCCAGATCAGAATCAGGTTTATCATCACTCACATTTAAGAAAGATTCCTGCTAAACCTGGATACTGTACTCCACCCCCTGAACTCTTTACTACAGATCAGGAAGAAATGTCAATGGACAAAGCAGTGTGAGGTGGCTTTCAAAGTGACAAAGAAAATGGTGACGTCAAACACTGTAGTCGCCCTTTATGATCCACATCATCCAGTGAAGCTTGCCTGTGACTCTTCGCTGTATGGTGTAGGTGTAGTCATGTCACATGGTACACGTGATGGAAGTGAACACCCCGCAGCATTGCATTGCATTTCCTTACCACTGCACAAATTGACAGAGATGCCTTGAGCCTGGTTTGTGGTGTAAAGTGTTTCAACCAGTACTTTTATAGGACAGGGTTTACCCTCACTGCTGATCATCAACCACTAGTGTCCATTTTCAGTCCACAAAAGGGTTTTCCTCTAACAGCACAAATGCAGAGATGGGCTCTGTTTCTTGGAGGACACAATTACAAGACCAAATTCAAGACCATGACTAATCATGGAAATGCTGATGGATTGTCCCACTTACCCTTGGAAAAGGAAATACCTGAAAAATTTACAAAAGAGGACATTCCTATTGAGGTATTCCCCCTAATGCAAAATGAAAGTCTCCCTATTACGGCAGAGATGATCCAAAAGGAAACTAGAAAAGACCCCTCAATGTCTCAGGTCTACATGGCCACCCAAAATGGCTAGCATGTGCACCAGAAATTCCACTTCTCACATTTTTACCAGAGTCAGGATGAACGCCCTTGACGGGGGTTGCTTTATGTGGGTATTGAGAGCTGTTGTACCATCCCAGCTGACAGCTAAAGTGTTGGTCAAATTGATCACCTAGCTGTGATCATAATGAACATCATGGCCCGAAGCTTTGTCCGGTAGCCTGGGATAGATTAGCAGATTGAACAGCTTGCCATGCACTGCTAGGGATGCCAACATGTCCAGAAGATGCCAAGAGCCATGTCTCTCCACCTGAGAATGGCCTGCAATGCCCTGGCAGAGGATTCATGTGGATTTTGCTGGACCATTCATGGGCACGAGTTTCTCAGTAGTAGTGGATGCGGCTACAAAGTGGCCAGAAGAGTTCCCAATAGCCTCCGCTACAGCCTCACACGCTGTTGCTGTGTTGGGAAGCCTCTTTGCAAGGAATGGTGTTCCAGAACTCTTAGTCAGTGACAATGGACCACAGTTTGTGGTGGAACAGTTTCAATCATTCCTGAAAAGGAATGGAATAGAAACATAGAAACATAGAAAATAGGTGCAGGAGTAGGCCATTCGGCCCTTCGAGCCTGCACCGCCATTTTTTATGATCATGGCTGATCATCCAACTCCGAACCCCGCCCCAGCCTTCCCTCCATACCCCCTGATCCCCATAGCCACAAGGGCCATATCTAACTCCCTCTTAAATATAGCCAGTTAACTGGCCTCAACTGTTTCCTGTGGCAGAGAATTCCACAGATTCACCACTCTCTGTGTGAAGAAGTTTTTCCTAATCTCGGTCCTAAAAGGCTTCCCCTTTATCCTCAAACTGTGGCCCCTCGTTCTGGACTTCCCCAACATCGGGAACAATCTTCCTGCATCTAGCCTGTCCAATCCCTTTAGGATTTTATACGTTTCAATCAGATCCCCCCTCAATCTTCTAAATTCCAACGAGTACAAGCCCAGTTCATCCAGTCTTTCTTCTTCTGAAAGTCCTGCCATCCCAGGAATCAATCTGGTGAACCTTCTTTGTACTCCCTCTATGGCAAGGATGTCTTTCCTCAGATTAGGGGACCAAAACTGCACACAATACTCCAGGTGTGGTCTCACCAAGGCCTTGTACAACTGCAGTAGTACCTCCCTGCTCCTGTACTCGAATCCTCTCGCTATAAATGCCAGCATACCGTTCGCCTTTTTCACCACCTGCTGTACCTGCATGCCTACTTTCAATGATTGGTGTAATGACACCCAGGTCTCGTTGCACCTCCCCTTTTCCTAATCGGCCACCATTCAGATAATAATCTGTTTTCCTATTTTTGCCACCAAAGTGGATAACTTCACATTTATCCACATTAAATTGCATCTGCCATGAATTTGCCCACTCACCCAACCTATCCAAGTCACTCTGCATCCTCTTAGCATCCTCCTCACAGCTAACACTGCCACCCAGCTTCGTGTCATCCGCAAACTTGGAGATTCTGCATTTAATTCCCTCATCCAAGTCATTAATATATATTGTAAACAACTGGAGTCCCAGCACTGAGCCTTGCAGTACCCCACTAGTCACCGTCTGACATTCTGAAAAGGTCCCGTTTATTCCCACTCTTTGCTTCCTGTCTGCTAACCAATTCTCCATCCACATCAATACCTTACCTCCAATGCCGTGTGCTTTAAGTTTGCACACTAATCTCCTGTGTGGGACCTTGTCAAAAGCCTTTTGAAAATCCAAATATACCACATCCACTGGTTCTCCCCTATCCACTCTACTAGTTACATCCTCAAAAAATTCTATGAGATTCGTCAGACATGATTTTCCTTTCACAAATCCATGCTGACTTTGTCCGATGATTTCACCACTTTCCAAATGTGCTGTTATCACATCTTTGATAACTGACTCCAGCACTTTCCCCACCACCGACGTTAGGCTAACCGGTCTATAATTCCCCGGTTTCTCTCTCCCTCCTTTTTTAAAAAGTGGGGTTACATTAGCCAGCCTCCAATCCTCAGGAACTAGTCCAGAATCTAACGAGTTTTGAAAAATTATCACTAATGCATCCACTATTTCTTGGGCTACTTCCTTAAGCACTCTAGGATGCAGACCATCTGGCCCTGGGGATTTATCTGCCTTCAATCCCTTCAATTTACCTAACACCACTTTCCCTACTAACATGTATTTCGCTCACTTCCTCCATCTCACTGGACCCTCTGTCCCCTACTATTTCTGGAAGATTATTTATGTCCTCCTTAGTGAAGACAGAACCAAAGTAATTATTCAATTGGTCTGCCATGTCCTTGCTCCCCGTAATCAATTCACCTGTTTCTGTCTGTAGGGGACCTACATTTGTCTTTACCAGTCTTTTCCTTTTTACATATCTATAAAAGCTTTTACAGTCAGTTTTTATGTTCCCTCTCAGTTTTCTCTCATATCACATCAGCACCATACCACCCAGTTACAAATGGCTTGATGGATAAGTTTGTCCGGAGTCTAAAGAGCGAATGTCAGTAGAACACATTACACTGACATTGAATTAGAAGCTCGCCAATTTCCTCCTTGCATAATCGGGATGCAACGCACTCAAGCAACAACCCACCAGCTCTGCTGTTCCTGGGTCACCTCTTGCGTTCACGCTTGGATCTTCTCAAACCCAATCTCAGAAGGAGGATGCAGGACAAACCGCTGAGACAAATTGAAGGCTCCTCAAACAAGGGAAGTTCAATGTTTAACTCCTGGACAAGCAGTCCTAGCGAGGAACTACAGAGGTGATCAAACATGGGTATTTGGAAAGATTAAGGACAGAACTAGACAACTCTACTACACAGTGGAGATTGCATCTGATGTCATCTGTGGATGACACATGGGTCAGTTGAGGATAGCAGAGTCAATTGTTAGAGAAGAAAGATGCCCAGAGCTGTCAGAACCACTTCCTACAGTCCTAGAGCCAACTCCTACAACTACCATAGTGGAGGCACCAGAACCTGAGATTGTTTCACAGTCACAAGTCTCATCCACCAAGCAGAGTGATCCCCCTTGTCAGTAAAAATGTTATCCCACAAGAGTTAGAAATCCCCCACAGTGATTAACTCTTTAAGCCTGAAGGGGACAATTAAAAATTGACTATGGTGTGGATCTCTCTATAGTAGTTGTATTTTATATATATATATAGTAAATATATTGTTTGATTAAACATTATTTGTTTACATAATTCATAATGGGTTATAAGTAAAAATATGTGAATGGCATACGTCATTACACCACCACGTCACGTGCGCATCTCACTAAAGGGTAAAAACAAAGAGCACACTGGGCTCCCCGCGTTTTATTTTGATTCATTTCTGAAGTTGCAAAACATTAACAATTTCCCTCCGTGGATGCTGCCTGACTTACTGAGTTCCTCCAGCATTTTATGTGTACTGCTCAAGATTTCCAGCATCTGCAGAATCTCTTGAGTCTCTGAAACTATTTTTATTCTTTGCTTACTCAAGGAAATGTCTCAGCCGAAACATCAACTGTTTATTCCCCTCAATAGGTGCTGCCTGACCTGATGCTTTCCTCCAGTATTTTGTGTCAGTTACTCTGGATTTCCAGCATCTGCAGAATCCCTTTTGTCATTGATTTACCCAGTGCCCCGGTCGTTGTCCTATTCGTGATTATTCTGTTATTTGGGTCACCATAATGTACAACCATACAGTACATTGTTTGAGGGGAAAAAAACAATGAAAAACAATGAAAAATAAACTTTTTGTTTGGTGAAAATAAACTCAGCTGGTCAGGCAGCATCTGCAGAAAGAGAAATAGAACAAACACTGGAGTTCTGATGAATCAGAATCAGGTTTATGATCATTGACTTCAGATTCCCTGTTTTGTGGCAGCGCTACAGTACAAAGACACAATCTTACTATAAATTGCAAAAATCTTAGGCCTCTGTCAGTTAAGGTCAACTCTGGATGTTGTATCCTCGCTGTCTAGATATGCAAGCCTGGGCAGTACAATATGGGGAACACGCTGTTGCACATATATTAAGTTCTCTCTCTCCATACATCTGACAAACCCAAGGAAACGGCAGAGACCAATAGAGTTTGGCACCATCAACGTTGCAGGAGTTGCGAGTCAGTATTGAACTCAACATAGGACTGCCTTAGGCACTCCAGCTCTGGAATTTTTCCCTCAGGGTTTACTTCCGAAGCCTTTCCCATGAGTGAGTATAGCCTCAAGGTAGCGGAAGTTTGAGATCAGAGTTGTCCTTCTTCTAGTGAGCTGCCAACCACAGCTGATGAGTTCTATCTGCCCGAAGCGACTGGTTTTAAAGTGCCAATAACCTGCCTTTGCCCTTGTCCTGTCAGTAGAAACGGTTCTGCTGAGCTTAGTAGCTCAGCCACACATGAAGGCCAGGAGCTGGACTTGGTTGTCAGAGGCTATTTGAGGTGCACACCACTGGGAGCATTTAGTAGGTAGTGGGAACTTGTCCCTCCTAACCCTTCCTAGCTACAACCACCTGAAGGAACCAAATTGCAAAGATAAGTAGTGCAAATAAGGGGATAATGAGGGAGTGTCCATTAATTTATATGGACCATCCAGGCATCGGATGCTGGAGGAGAAGAAGCTGTCCTTGACTCATTAAGTGTGGGTCTTCAGCCTCCTATAAAATCTCTTGTGATACAGATTCCACTTCACTCTCCACAGAGACTGTTCAGCATCACTGGCGTTCCCTGTTCTTGTTTCATTCCTCATTTCCAGTATCAATGGTGTTTCTCGGTTTTGGTGAAAGCTGTTTGCTCTATTACAGGAAGGAGAAGGAATAATGTCCTGATTTTCCCTTTGGTGATGGGTAAGTGTGAGAGTAAGGCACCTGCACTGACCTCTACTCATAAACTTCAGTGGACCGGAATATGAAAGTAGGTAGCATGCTAATGGCTGATGCTCTCACACATTTGAGGTGTTACAGGGTGGCGGGGGGGGGTGGGGTAAGATGAGGGTATTTGAGAAATTCTCTTCAATTGAACTACACATGGCTTTGAGATATGTAAACCACAAGAGGTATGCAAAGCACCGATGGGGTCCCAACTGCTCAGCCATATGAATTCAATCACCATATAGCTGTAGATGGAACGAGTTTGCCAAGAAACATTCCGCTTGGATTAGTGATTTTATGGACCGCATATAAAATTGATCAATATTTGAATCCCGGCCCATTCGCCGTGCCATTCCACAATAGAACAAAGACCAATGAAACCTCTTTGTTTAATAAAATAACTTTAATGTGCAAAGGTTCCAATTCTGAACCTGAACTGTTGCCTTTAGCCGATAGATGGAAAATATTCACTGTTTGAAGCACTGAATGAATGATGAATGATTGGGGGGGGGTGGTTTAGTTTTCTCTTGGAACAGGATTACGTATTTAACTTATATGCCTGGATTGGGAATTCTGTGTAATGGGTGTGAATAGGAAGTGATTTGGTACATTGGAATTTTGTGTTTGGATCTGGTGTGCATTTACGTATGCTTAACTGTACATTCCTTGCAGGAGAATAATCAGATTCATTTCGAGCTTTTTCCAACATGGAGAAAGTCTGGCATTCCGCTGCAATTATCAGGCTTCTGCCTCTTCATTGGTTAATAATCTCGCTACCTCATTTAACCTAAAATGGATTCCGAGATTGATGGATTGTCATCAGGCGCACTCTAACAAAATTCCTCTGGTGTTCCTCCACCTCATTTTAGAATTCACACCAAGCTTGTTTCAAAGTGGCAAAGAGAGATCGATGCAAATTAAATGCTCTTTGATTATATCTTTTTTTTTCTACTGCTAATTCTCCCTGTTGGAAAATGCTGGAAATAAATCAGATTACTCGCCTGTAAAGAATGTACAGTGAATCGTTTGTAAATACACCCAAAATTATACATCTGACTGCGTCTTTTTTTTAAACTAAAATCTTGTTTTTGCACAGTCTCTCTCTTTGCCATCTTATAGAATTTCTGTATGACTTGTGTGCTGTATTTTCTGAACCTACGTGCCTGTGACGCTGCTGTGAGCAAGCTTTTCATTGCACCCGCACGCCAGCATACTTGTGAACATGATAGTGACCTCACCTTGATGTTAAATAAGGGAACGATTAGGCTGGTCATCATGGGACATGAGAAGGCGGGATTTTGGAAACAAATAGACTGGTGAGATGCTCGTGTTCTTTCCTCATTCAAAATGTCATCGCAATTTTGCAAATGTATTTCAGTATCTGCCCTCCTACATTTTATTACACGATTAGGTTCACGAAAATGATTCCAGGATTAACTAGCTTGTCATGTGAAGCGCATTTGATGGCTCTGAGCTTGTATTCACTAGAATTCAGAAAAATGAGTGATAACCTCATTCAAACCTATCAAATGGTGAAAGGTCTTGATACAGTAGATGTGGAGAGGATGTTTCCTATGGTGGGAAAGTCCAAAACCAGAGGATGCTGCCTCAGAGTTTAGGGGCGTCATTTTAGAACAGAGATGAGGAGGAATTTCTTCAGCCAGAGATTGATGAATCTGTGGAATTTGTTGCCACAGGCAGCTGAGGAGGACAAATCTTTATGTATATTTAAGACAGAGGTTGATAGATTCTTAACTGGTCAAGTATGAAGGGATACGGGAAGAAGGCAGGGGACTGGGGCCGAGAGGAAAATTGGGTCAGCCATGATGGAGCAGACTCGATGGATCAAATGGTCTAATTCTGCTCCTATGTCTTATGGTCTAACTATTGTTTTGATTGACAATCGTAATTTGAAACTATAAGCCAGGATTTATTCTATTTCTATTCTTGGCTAGCATAAGTTTTCTTTTAATGTCACTTGGAGTCTTGCAGAGCACTACATTACAACACAGGAATAGGCCTGTTGACCCCTCTAGTCTGTGCCGAACTATTATTCTGTCTAGCCCCATTGACCTGCACTTTTCTTTTTTTGAATATATGAGGTATACAAACCCACAGTGGCAGCAATTTTGAAATTACATTTTGCTATCATTGATTCCACTGAAGAAAACATAGCATGAAGGAAGAGAACGGTTTGGTTATTGAGAATATACGGTCGTGGTATATTTTATCTGATGCCAGGCAGCAAAAAAGACCAGCAGCAAAAAACTGAGGAACTTATGTAATTTCCTACACAATTATTATAATAATGTTTTCTCTCCTGATGCTGTCAGACTGCTTGAGTGACTTTTTAATGGTGTATTTTGAGGACAAATATTCCTTTTCAAAAGTAACAGTGTAAACATAACTCCCTCTGATGCCCCTCTTCCTTCCCTTTCTCCCACTCTCTTGTCAGATATCCCCTGCCTCAACCCTCCACATTTTCCACCTATCACCTCCCAGATTCTCACTTCATTCCCTCCTCATCCATTCACCTACCCCCCCCCCCCACCTGGCTTAAGCAATCACTCGCCACTTTTTACTCCTTCCCCTCCTCCCATCTTCTTATTCTGGTTTCTGCCCCCTTTCCTTTCCGGTCCTGATGAAGGGTCTCAGCCTGAAACATCGACTTTTTATTCCTCTCCATAGAAGCTGCCTGAGCTGCTGAGTTCCTCCAGCATCGTGTGTGTGTTACTCTGGATTTCCAACAGCTGCAGAATCGGTATATACAACTCTGAGATTCATTTTCTTGCAGGAATTCACAATAAATACCAAGGAACATAATAGAATCAATGAAAGACTGTACCTGAGAAAGATGGACAAGCAATCAATGTGCAAAACACAACGAGCTGTGCAAATGCAAAAAGAACAAAATAAAATAAATAAGCAATAAATATCGAGAACATGAGAAGAAGAAGAGTCCTTGAAAGTGGGGTGAGTGAAGTTGAGTGAAGTTATCCCCTCTGGTTCAAGAACTTGATGGTTGAGGGGTAATAACTATTCCTGAACCTGGTGGTGTGAGTCCTGAGACTCCTGTACCTCCTTCCTGATGGTTGAGGGGTAATAACTGTTCCTGAACCTGGTGGTGTGAGTCCTGAGACTCCTGTACCTCCTTCCTGATGGGTGTGGGGTAATAACTGTTCCTGAACCTGGTGGTGTGAGTTCTGAGACTCCTGTACCTCCTTCCTGATGGTTGAGGAGTAATAACTGTTCCTGAACCTGGTGGTGTGAGTCCTGAGACTCCTGTACCTCCTTCCTGATGGTTGAGGGGTAATAACTGTTCCTGAACCTGGTGGTGTGGGTCCTGAGGCTCCTGTACCTCCTTCCTGATGGTTGAGGGGTAATAACTGTTCCTGAACCAGGTGGTGTGGGTCCTGAGACTCCTGTACCTCCTTCCTGATGGCAGCAATAAAAACCGAGCATGGCCTGGATAGTGGGAGTCCTTTTTGTCGAATTTTCCGTTCAAGAGCATTAGTGTTTCCATACCAGACCATAATGCTTGTTCCCTTGATTGTGCTGATTCCGCTCATTCCCTCAAACCTACCTCAGTCTTGAACAGATTCAATGGCTCATTTCCCAGGTGCCCTGGAATAAAGAACTACAACCCTCTGAGAACAGAAAGACCTCTTCCTAGAGGCATAGATCAAGTGGGTCGTTAGAAACTTCTTCCCAGGGCAGAAATGACCTATATTTTAGGTGATTAGAGGAGATGTCAGAAGTAAGCTTTCTTACACAGAGAGTATTTCGTGTGTGGAGCACTCTGCCCACAAATCACTAACCGGAATTGGTACATCTTTGGAATGTGGAAGGAAACCGGAGCACCCAATGGAAACCCATGTGGTCATGGGGAGAACGTGCAAGCTCATTACAGCAAACGGCAGAAATCAAGCCTTCATCTTTTGTCTTTGTGTTTCCAGTATGTCTTATTACTGAATGAAGACTGATTGGTTTATTGTAGCATACTTGCCAAAGAAAATTCTGAACAAGTACTTTTATATGTATAATGGGTGATTTGATGCCTTTCATCCAATCCAGCATCCGAAATAGTAATTTGAAATACTCAAACTGCATTTTAATGACATTCATTCCTTCAGCACTTTCAAGGAATAATTTGTTCTTTATTCTATCAATTTGTTTTAGACAGATTTGTTCATGCACAGAACAATTTCATACAAGATACACTCAGTGGCCTCTTTATTAGGTACAGGAGTGGAACCCCTTGCGGTCTCCTGCTTCTGTAGCCCATCCACTTCAAGGTTCGATGTGTTGTGCATTCAGAGATGCTCTTCTACACACCACTGTTGTAACACGTGGTTATCTGAGTTACTGTCACCTTCCTGTCAGCTTGAACTGGTCTGGCCATTCTCCCCTGACCTAACAAGGCATTTTCATCTGCAGAATTATAGCTCAATATTTGTTTTTGCTTTTCACACCAGTCTCTCTAAACTTGAGAGGCTGCTGTGCATGAAAATACCAGGAGATCAACAGTTTCTGAGAGACTCAAGCCAGCCTCCCTGGCATCAACAATCATTCCACAATAAAGGTCACTTAGATCACATCTCTTCCCCATTTTGATGTTCGGTCTGAACAATAATTGAACTTCTTGACCGTGTCTGCATGCTTTTATGTATTGAGTTGCTGCCACATGATTTGCTGATTGGATATTTGCAATTACAAGCAGTTGTACAGGTGTACCTAATAAAGTGGCCACTGTGCATGCTAAGTGCAAAATCCTTGTGGAAATAAATTTTTATACAAAGATTCCCAGAAGAGGAAAGACAGTAGCTACTTGACTAACAAATCCAGTTCCTGTTCTGACTGGTTTATATGATCAAGATGGGATTGTGCACACTGGAAGGTGACTGAGAAGCGATGGAGATTGGATTGTGCACACTGGAAGGTGACTGAGAAGTGTCAGCATTCAGTGCTTTCCTGTGATCTCAGATTTTGTTTACATACACACATTAATAAGAAAAACTTGCCGCAGTTCTATGCTTTGAGAACTCAACAAACAAACACTATGCTTGAAAGTGACCTCTTATTCCCCATTATTATGATCCGGGGAGAAGGCAGGAGAATGGGATTCAGCAGGAAATGAATCGGCCATGCTGAAATAGCAGAGCAGACTCGATGGGCCAAATGGCCTAATACTGCTCCTATGTCTTATGGTCTTTCAGTATCCATTATTTTATTGATTATTGGTAGATGCTTTCACCATCTGCAACTTCCCTACACAGACCACTGTGTTTCAAGCTTATCCCCACTTTCTAAATAGCAATGAGCCTTGAGCAGCATTGATTTGTTTGTTTGTTTATTTATTTTATATTGATCTACAGTGTGGAACAGGCCCTTCTGATCCAATCTAGCAACCCACCCATTCAAGCTTATTCAAGGGACAATTAACAATGACCAATTAACCTACTAACTGGTATGTATTTGGACTGTGTCAAGAAACCGGAGCACCTGGAGGAAGCCCACACACTCACAGGAGGGACACACAAACTCCCTCGAGGCAGGTCGGAATTGAATTCCGATGTCCCAAGCTGTAATAGCGTTGCGCTAACTGCTACACTACGGTGGTGCCCGATACACTACCGTGACGCCCCAGTTGATGTCTTGGACAGCAATCCATTAAGCAGGCAATAAAACTTGCTAACTTTACCAACTTCTCTGACCTGCACCAGCCAGAAATAGGCGGCCGTTGGTGTGAGGAACCAAGTTATTTGTAAACCTATTCAGGAGGGGTCCTGCACGTGTTGTTCTGCATTCTGCAATGGGTGGCAAGGTGGTGAATGCTTGGAATTGTGACCTGGGTCCCTGTTTTCAATTATATTGCTCTTCAGCTATCAGTTTAAGGCAGTCCAGGTCTGCAGTAGATATGCTGTCAATAAAACATCCATGTAGCTATGACTGAATTTTCACAAACAAAATCTACAGTAACTAATTAATTTTCAACCCCACTACGGGGCAATACGTAATAAGTAAAACATGCACTTGTGACAACTGCAGTGATAAATGCAGTGATACAGTGGCATACTGACTAGTGTAATGCTACTACAGCACCAGCGATTAGATTCAATAATCTCCGCTGTCTGTACAGAGTTCATATGTTCTCTCTGTGACCGCGTGGGTTCCTTCCAAGGGTTTTAGTCTCTTCCCACATTCCAAAGACGAATGGGTTCGTAAGGGCTAGTAAGTTATGGGTGTACTGCATTAACATTGGAAGCATGGTGATTACTCCGGACTGTCCTCAGTACATCCTCAGGCTGTGTTGGTTGCTGACCCATCTGATGGATTTCACTTTATCTTTCAATGTATGGATGTGTTGGCCATGGTGGATTTAAAATATGGAAGGAAACATTGAATGTTGGGTCAAGGACAGCGGAAGCAGGCAGATCAATTGTCTTTGTTTTTGTCATCTGCTTGGAGATGGAGGCTACCATTTTGTGGAAATGTTTTACATCCTCCATTTTGTGAGATAGAGTTGCTTTGCTTTCTGTGTTTTAAAATGGACACAATGATGTTTCGGGTAATCAGATGGACTGGAGATCACTTCCAAGTAAGAAGTTTTTTGTGAGGTGTACTTTGATATAACATAATGTGTAGGTTTGTAAATGTTGGGGTTAGTGCCTGCCTGGAGTGATTTGAGCTGGTTACTGAAGAGAACAAAGACTGTCACTTGCTGGGAAGAGGGCAATAAATGGATGCTGGCCTGGAGCAGAGCCAATAACAAGGTGTTAAAGGTCAGACACATGACCTGTGGCCAAGACGCTGGAATGCAATATTTGAATTGGTACAGAACGAGTATGAAAGTGGACACTTCAAGTGTGCTATCAGTGATAACTCTGGAGAATCACTATTGTAAGGAAGAATCCCCATGCCAGGGGCTGGTCGAAGAAAGGATGGATCATCTGGCCAACGGAGATCCCCTATTTCACTGTTATAAATTGGGAAAGTACTCTGAGTGAGTATTGGTAGAGAGGGAACAGTAGAATTCATGTTCTAGGCTGTTGGCCTGGGGTCAACATAGTTACATCGTTGTCCAACCACACTGATACCACGACCACAAAGCCCCACCATCACCTCTACCTCCTCGTGAGGTTACAGATGTACAGCACGTCCACATTAACCCTCACCAATCTTTACCAATGCATCCACGGAGAGCAGTCTATCAGATACATCACGGCTTGGTATGGAAAGTGCTCTGCACTTGACTGCGAGAAACTGCAGAGTCGTAGACGCAGCTCAGTACATCACATAAACCAACTCTGTCTTCTCGCTGCCTCGGTAAAGCAGCCAAATAGATCAAGCATCCCACCTACCCCAGGCCTTCTCTCTTCGCCCTTCCCACCAGGCAGAAGATAGAAACACCTGAAAGTATGTACCACCAGGCTCAAGGACAGCTTCTACCCCACTGTTATCAGACTCTTGAACAGACCTACAATAAAATGCACTCTTGACCTCACGATCCACCTTGTTGTGACTTTGCTATCCACCTGACTGCACTTCCAGTAAAACTCTATTCTGTGTTCTGTTATTATTTACCCTGAATAACCTTAATGTGCCATTGTAATGAACTGACCTATATGGACAATGTCACACACAAAATGCTGGAGGAACTCAACAGGTCAGGCAGCATCTGTGAAAATAAATAAACAGTCGACATTTCAGGCTGAGACCCTACTTAAGGACCAGAAAGGAAGGAAGACACCAGAATAAAAAGAAACATAGAGGGCTATGGATAACCCTAGGTAATTTCTAAGGTAAGGACATGCTCGGCCCAGCTTTGTGGGCCGAAGGGCCTGTATTGTGCTGTAGGTTTTCTATGTTGTTCTTTGTGCAAACAATAAAGTGTGAACTTTGATTAATTATGAGTTGTGTAGTGAGTTTCCTAACCTAGTTCTGTTGATGGAATGTCAACAGATGTACATATGGGAAATAAAGCTAAACTTTATCTATTTATCAAATGTAGAAGTCGAGATAATAATTTTCTTTTGAATATTAAAATTCCATTGTAGTTTGAAACATTTGTCTGGGAGGATGACAAACCACATTGATTAAATTAGATTATTTTGAGTGCAAGATTACAACAGGTAGTCAAAATTGCCCAATGTATCTCCAGCACTAGCCTACCCACCAGCAAGGACATATAAACAGAAAAGTGTTGGAAAAAGGCTAGTAATATCATGAAGGATCCCACCCACCCTACTCATGGACTGTTTGTCCCTCTCCCATCAGGGAGCAGGCTACATATCATCTACACCACAAAACTTAAAAACAGTTATTTTCCCCAAGCAGTAAGGCTGATCAACACCTCCATCCGCTAACACCACCACTACTTTATCATTTCCTGTCAAAGTCACCTTATGTACAGATACTCCTGTAGCGAGCATTACTTTATACAATCTATGTATATAATCTATCTGATGCACTTACATTCATTGGTATTTTTTATTATGGTTGTGTTCTTTATCTTATTGTGTTTTTTTCTGCTGCATCGGATCCAGAGTAACAATTATTCTGTTCTCCTTTACACTTGTATACTGGAAATGACATTAAACAATCTTGAACACAAAATGTTGGAGAAACTCAGCAGGTCAGGCAGCGTCTATGGAGAGGAATAAGCAGTCAAAGGATGTTAAACACTCTTGAATCTTGAATCTTGAAGAGAATTGCTCAAAAGTAACTATGTCAGAGGAACTCAGCAAAATTTATTTGGATCTGATGCATTAAAATGTCTTTAAGATAATTAGCAGTGAGATTACATTAAAACTTCCACTATCCAGCATCACTGCGACTTTCGTGGTATGGGACCAGGAGATGTTTCTGGACTATTGGATACTAACACAGAACGTAGAAGAGTACAGGCTAGGCTCAGACCTTGCAGCACTGTAGTAATATGATGCTGTAATTACTGAATAACATTTATCATTTATCAGGAGTAATGCATACGCAGGGCCCTCAGTATTATTAATGATCCCATCCAACCATCCAGCTTCCTCTTTGACTTTCTACCATCAGGCAGGAGACTCCGATGCATAAAAACAAGAACGGTCAGGATGAAAAACAGTTTCTTCCCCCAGGCCATTAGGCTTCTGAACTCCCTGCCGCATCGCATTCAAAGTGCCACTGGTTAATCTGTTCCATACCTTACAATATTTAATTTATGCACTTTAATTTGTTATTTATGGGTGGTTCATCTGTAGATTTTATTCTTACCTTCATAAGTTAAGGTGTATCATGTGTGTTATGTGTATCACTGTGCTTTACATCTTATATAGATTATATGGTTATATACATGATCCACATGTATACAGCTAAATAAAAATAAATGATTTGACTTGACACTCCTTTGGAAAGGTGGGGGGGGGGGAATAAAAGGATTCATTACTATAAAGTCCGAAGTGTTTAATTAGCAGATAGATTCTTCAAAACTGTTTATCTGCATGGAAATTAGAGAGGCAAATGAATTGATCCTGCAGTATTTTTTTTTGTAAATATTGTGAAATAGGTCTACTAGAAGATTATTTTCTCTTATTGAATCTGAAGTAGAGTTTATTCCCTGAAAATGAGAATATTTGTCATTCCAAACTTGCCTTCTGCAGCAATTAGAAAAACTGCAGAGCAGAACACAACTATAAGCCCGGTGGGAGTGAGAGGTTAAGGTGCAGATGTGGAATAATATTGCCACAATTGTGCAAGATTTCTAGTAAAATGTGTACAGTACATTCGGTTCCAGCAGTTTGGGTTTCTGGTGTACAGTCCTAATGACATCTCCGCCCCAATACATGAGATCGGAATGGTCTCCAGATTTATATAATCTGATCCTGTATTACATCATACGTTGTTGATCAAAAACACTGCACGAAACATGCTGTATATATTGCACAGATCACCCAAGGATAGGGAACAATTATTGATCCATTCTCTTGCTCATCTGAGTATTTTTAAACATGTACAAGTGTTGCTGGCATGAAACCAGTTCACAATTGCAACAACATCTGTATTTCATCTCGACCAGCTGTTACTCTGGTGGTTAACAGCAGTCATTGCGTTCCAGACTTATTTAAAACCACACTTAACAACCTGCCCACAGTTACTGGCTCATTGAAATCTCAGAAGATCTTGCCCTGAGGGAGGGGCTTCAACATTCCTTTTACTCATGTTAAGTTGTCGCACATCTTTCAAACTCAAGCCCTGAAATTTGCTCTGGTCCAACCACAGCAATAGGCTATCCCTCTGGTTCAGCAACTCCACCTGAAGAAAGTATAAAAGAAAAGAGAGCGGAGACAAAAGAATAATGTAACATCAACTGTTTATTCCTCGCCATAGATGCAGCCGAACGGGCTGAGTTTCTTCAGCATTTTGTGTGTGTTACTCCAGATTTCCAGCATCTCCAGAATCTCTTGTGCAGACAAGAGAATAATCCTATATCTTATGGTCCTATTCTCTTATATCTTATAATATAAAAACAGAAAAGTGAGGTATGAAATGACTACAAAATGTACAAATGGAGATAAATTAAAAGTGAGAAAGAGAATATAGTGAAAGAACTCTTTCAAGCAGTGTCAGGAGAAAGATACCATCCAACAGAATGATCAGAATGAAAAGTTGTGGATTCAAAGGAAATTTGAAGAGAAGGTGACATCACAAAAATCAAAGAGAATACATGATTAGCCCTTAACATTGCACAGAGAATGTATTGGAGCCAAAATGGGAATTGGAGATTAGAGATGAAACTTTATTGCTATTAATTAGCTTGTGACAGGAAATTTACAGAAGATAAGAAAATGAGATTGGTGTGTTAAGTCAACAAGTCAAAATAGTTACAGCACAAGGGTGTTCAGTGAACTGGTGAGGAAATTCAGGTTGGTAACTTTACAATACAGCTCCAGATGAGATGACTGAGAATAGTTGCATGGCTGATGAAGTACAATGTGAGGTTATCAATCCAGCTCTGAAAGCAGAAAGACATGTTATTACTGAATGGTGATAGAAGAGAGGTGGTGCACTGTTACTGGAGTGTCCTTATACACCTGCCCATCACCTCCTTCTGATGCCCCTCCTCTTTCCTGTTCAGTCCTGATGACGGGTTTCGTCCCGAATTGTCCATAGGTGCTGCCTGACCAGCTGAGTTCCTCCAGCATTTTGTCTGTGTTGCTCTGGATTTCCAGCATTTGTAGAATCTCTTGTGCTTATGATTTGCTGAAAGTAAGTGTTGGGTTACAGCAAACTGTTAGGAAAGCAGATGATTTCAATAGATTTCATTGCAAACAGATTTAAGTACAGGAACTATGGTATCTCACTGTGACTTAGTGAGATCTCACCTAGGGATTGTGTGCAGTTTTGGTCTCTTTATCTCAGGAATAATGGTCTTGCCATGAAGGGAATGTAACAAAGGTATATTAGACTGAATCCCAGGGTGCACAATTGATCTATGAGAAGTTGAGTCGATTAGACCTATGTTCACCAGAATTTAGAAGAGTGAGAGGGAATTTCAGAGAAGGCTAAAAAATTCTCAACTTGGAAGTGGCCATGGACGCTCCCAAGCCCGGCTGTGAAAGAAGGAGGGCTGAGCATGAGGCTAGCGACTCCAACCCATAAAAACACAGAGGTAAAGAAATGCCAATGGTAGTTCCAAAGACCTCATCCCTGGGAGAGGGAGAAATGTCTTGACCTAGAAGTTGCTGAACAGTGCATTTCGTCACGGTAGAAGGCCACTTATGAAGTGTATTCATGTTTTTTTTACCGTGCCCATGGTCTGTTCTTTATCAAATTATGGTATTGTTTTGCACTGCTGTAACTATATGTTATAATTATGTAGTTTTGTCAGTGTTAGTCTTTGGTTTGTCCTGTTTTTGTTTGATATCACTCTGAAGGAATATTGTATCATTTCTTAATGCATGCATTTCTAAATGACAATAAACGAGGACTGAGTGTCCTCATAATCTAATCTAATCCAATCTAATCTTCAATAAGGACAAATTCATATTAAAGGGATCAATGGATCTGGGGTCCTGAAATGGACGTTCTTTTCTGATCATATGAAATGGCGGAGCGCGCTCGAAGGACAGATGATGTACCTTTGCTCATAGTTTCTGTGTCTTCAGATGTTCCATCTATTTGCAAGAACGTAGCACCAGGCACAAGCACAGCTTCTTCCCTGCTGTTACAAGACTGCTGAATGCTTCCTTGGTACAAATTTGATGCCTGACCTCATAATCTACGTCATTATGTCTGCCTGCACTGCACTTTCTCTATAGCTGTTGCTCTTTATTCTGCATTCTGTTATTGTTTTACCTTGCTCTGCCTTAATGCAACATGCAATGATCTGATCTTCATGAACAGTTTGCAAAACAACCACATAAAATGCTGGACGAACTCAGCAGGTCAGGCCTCCTCTATGGAGAGGAATAAACAGTTGGTGTTTCAAGCTGGGGCCCTTCATTAGGGTTTTAAAGGGTCTCAGCCAAAGCATTGACAGGACAATCAGGCAGGAGACTACAATGCATCAAGACAAGAACGGTCAGGACGGGAAACAACTTCTTCCCTCAGGCCATTAGGGTTCTGAGTTCCCTACCGCATCGCATTCAAAGTGTCACCGGATAATTTGTACTGTACTTACAATATTTAGTATGTGTATTTACTTTGTTTATCTATGCATAATTCATATGCAGATTTAATTCTTACTTTCCTAAGTTATTGTGTGTTATGTATACTACTGTGCTTTACATCCTGGTCCAGAGAAATGTTGTCTCATTTGGTGGTATACGTGTAAAAAGTTAAATGACAATTAACTCAACTTGACACAGCTGACGTTGCCTGACCTGCTGAGGCCCTGCAGCATTTTGCATGGGTTGCTCTGGATTCCCAGCATCTGCAGAACCTCTTGTTTCTATAGTATGCAAGATAAGCTCTTCACTGTATTTCGGTACATGATAATAATAAACTAACTCCAGTTCCATTCGAGGATGATGCCAAAGGATTAAAAGGCACCAAGTGGTAATTGGTAATTAGTTTGTTATTGTCACATGTACTGAGATACAGTGAAAAGAAGCCTTGCTTGCCATCCAGACAGATCATTTCAAAGCATAAGTACAGAACTAGTGCAAAAAGAAAACAATAAAAGGATATAAGATACGGTGTTACAGTTACAGAGAAAGTGTAGTGCAGGCAAACAATAAATCCAAGGGCCACAATGAAGTAGATTGTGAGGTTCAAGTATTCATCCTTATCGATCAAGAGACCCATTCAAGAGTCTTGTATCAGCAGGACAGAAATTGTCCTGGTGCCTGGAGCTACATGTCTTCCAGCTTCTGTATCTTCTGCTTGGTGGAAGGAGGGAGAAAAGAGAAAGCCTGGGGTAGGAGAGGTCTTTGATTATTAAAGTCTTAGGTACATATTTTTTGTTTAGTTTTGTGGAGATACAGTGCAAAATAGGCCCTTACGGCCCTTCAAACCACGCTGCCCAGCAATCTCCCAACTTAATCCCTGCCCAGTCACAGGGCAATTTACAAAGACCAATTAACCTACCAACTGGTGCATATCTGGACTGTGGGAGAGAACTGGAGCACCTGGAGGAAACCCACATGGTCACAGGGAGAATGTACAGACTCCTTAAGGCAGCAACGGGAATTGAACTTTGGCCACCTGTACTGTAAAGCATTGTGTTAGCCATTAGACCACCGTTCCACCCCGCAATATATATATATATATATCTAAGATGCCTCAAACTTATGCACAGTACTGTTTTAGTCAACGTGGAGCAGAGAGTGAGTTTGTAAATCTGGCGTGAGCAAAGGATGTTGGGAATGTTGAAGGTGTGGGACGGGTGGCCGAGAAGGAGTGCCAGGGGTGGGGGGGGGGGGGTGGCGTGGGTACTGACACACCAGGCAAGGTCATTTGAACCCAAATTACCTTTTATTGATCATTATAGAATGTCTCTCTGGTGTTTCCCACTTCCTCCCCTCTCTCTCCCCCTTTTCCCAACCATGATTCCCCTGTCCCTGCCCCCTTCCCACTCTCGGTCCATAATAGAGACCCATATCAGAATCATCACTCACATACGTCATGAATTTGTTCCATCTTGAGGCAGCAGTACAATGCAATACATAATACACAATACAATATATACATGCCTAAGACTTTTGCACAGTACTGTTGTACCTTCGGTAGGTGCAGGGAAATATTGAGTGACACCAGACTGTCCTTTCTCGGTGGCAGTGACTCTGCAAGTGGAGCCATGCCTTGCTTTGACCAAAATGACTCCTTCCAGTATCTTCAGAAAGGGCTAAAAATCAGAAGCAAATCAGCACACATAATGATTGGGTCTCACGAAAAATTCAGCTATCTTCATCATGTCAGCAAATCACTTAATGACAGGGAAGGAGTCTGTGTTTTGAAATCTTACATGAGTATTTGACTTTTCAGAACGTCATGGTGGTCCTGAAAGAGAAGTTGGGTAACAAGAGGATTCATTTGCACTCAAAATATTAGCATCCTCCACAAACATGCCTCGTTCCTAAGTCTATACAAAGGAATAGAGAGCGTGCTGCAGAAATGGAGATATGAGAGGACTCTACACTGAATCTACAGTGCTACCAGGACCACTGAAAACGTACACAACACAAGGAAGTTATTTGTCAATCAACCCATGCTGGTTCTGCACAGGAGGATGACAGGATCCCAATGTGGGGGAGTCCATAGTTAGAGGCCTGGGGTTGATATCAGGGATCAAGGCCCAAGAGTCGAATCGGAAGTCTGGAAGTCCAGGTCCTTTGGCCGGAACGCAGGTCTGCAAATCTCTGCAAGGCCGCTGGGGTGGTCAAAGGCCTGACGTCAACATGTCTGTGTCTGGTTCTGAGACTGTTGGAGGCTGGAGGCCAAAGAAGACGGCCTGTTGTGAGCTTGGTGGACTGTGTATGCCCATGGGTGGGAGAGAGAAATGGGGTTTATTTGCTGGTGTTATTTTGTTACTTGTTACACTGTGTTTTCTGGTGTTTTTGTTTTGTTCTACTGAGCATTTGTGGGCATGCTATGTTGGTGCCAGAATGTGTGGTGACACTTGCGGGCTGACCCCATAACAACAGATTTCCCTGTCTGTTTTGATGTACATGTGATAAAGAAGTCTGAATCTAAATCTTGAGTAACCTGGCTGGTTCTACTTCCCCCACGACACATAAGACCGTAAGAAATAGGAGTAGAATTAGGCCATTCGGCAATCAAGTCTGCTCCACCCCATCAATCCTCCATTTTTGTTCCCTTCAGCCACATCTCAAATTTCCATGGAGACACAAACATGGAAACAAAAGCTGAAGTACAACAGAGAGAGCTACACCCCTGAGTTGTAGTGTTGTGGGTTTGAATCCCACTACTATGACTTGAATTCAAAAATATGTTCTGTTTTGTGGGTAATGATTTGGTTTCTAAAAATACATCGCCTGTGGAAATTTTTTTGTTTGGAAAAAACGAGCTAATATTTTGGATTGATGGCCCTTAATTTTGCTAATTTCTCTTTATATTATTCAAAGTTCAAAGTTCAAAGTAAATTGTATTATCAAAATACATATATGTCACCTGAAATTCATTTTCTTGTGGGAATACTCAGTAAATCTACAGAATAATAAGCATAACAGAATCAATGAAAGACCACTCAACCAGGGTGTTCAACCAGAAGGCAGAAAATATCAAACTATGCAAGCACAAAAAGAAAGAAATAATAAAATAAGCAATAAATATTAAGAGCATGAGATGAAGAGTCCTTGAAAGTGAGTCCATTGGTTCTGGGAACAGTTCAATGATGGAGCAAACAAAGTTGAATGAAGTTATCCCCTTTGGTTGAGGGGTAGTAACTGTTCTTGAACCTGGTGCTGTGGGTTCTGAGGCTCCTGTACCTTCCTCCTGATGGCAGCAACAGGAAGAGAGCGTGTCCCTGATACTGCTTTCCTGTGACAGTGTTTCATGTAGATGTGCTCAATGATTGGGAAGGCTTTACCCGTAATTGACTGGGCCAAATCTACTACATTTTGTAGGAGTTTCATTCAAGGGAACTTGAATCCAGTGTGAAGACTCTAGGCTACTATTGAGGACATCTTCAAAAGGTGGTGCCACAAGAAAGTGACATTCATCACAAGGGAGACCTGTGTACCAACATCTCAGAGTATTTAGCTTGGACCTAATCCATTGATGCAATCACAAAGTAGGCACGCCAGCGACTGTATTTCATTAGTTTGAAGAGGTTTGTTATGCCAACCAGAACTTTTGCACATTTCTACAGACGTACAGTGGAGAGCATTCTGACTGGTTGCATCACAGCCTAGTATGGGGCCTCCAACACACATGATTGCAAGAGGCTACAGAGGGTTATAGACTCAGTCAATTCCATCAAGAACACATCTCTGCCCGCTATCGAGGCGATGTGCTTCAAGAAGATGGTATCTTCACCATCAAACAGGCCCTTTTTGTGTTACTGCCATTGGGGAGGAGGTACAGGAGCCTATCGACCCATACACAGTATTTTAGGAAAAACATCTTCACCTGTAGATGATAGAGGTATTTGCAGGTGGCCTTCCATTGGTCAGAGTCAACCATAGATGTTGCATCCTAGCTGTCCATGTCCGTCAGTTGATGCTCAGCCAGGAAAGCACGATATGGAGAGCAAGCTGTTGCCCGTGTAGCAGGCTCCCCCTCTCCATGCATCTGATGAACCCAAAGGAACGACAGAGACCGATACAGTTTGGTACCAGCAGCATCACAAGAATTGCCGGTCAGTACTGAGCTCAACATAGAACTTCCATGGGCACTCCAGCTCTGGAATTTTTCCCTCAAGGTTTACTCCCTATAGCCCCAAGACAGCAGGGGCTTCAGATTAGAGTTTTCCTTCTCCTAGGTGAGCTACCAACCACGAGCCCCATATGCCCGAAGCGACTGGTTTTAAGGCATCAGTTACCCATCTTTGCGCCTTCCCCTGTCAGTAGAAACAGTTCCGTATGGCTTCGTAGCTAAGCAAACGTGAAGGCCAGGAGATGAAATTTGTTGTTAGAGGCACACACCAATGTGAGGTTTTAATAGGTAGTACAGCTTTTCCTAACTACTATGGCAACCTTCAAGAGCATTACAGGTGGGCGCTCCTAATATCTCCACAGTAACAATTTTTTTCTGAAAAAGACCTCTCCCTACTGATCAATGTCATATGTTGCCTGATACTGCCACACTCTCCAAGAAAAGGAACTACTTTGTTCAAGCAGAAATATAAATTTTACAGTAAATTACAGATCTTAAATAAGGTTTTCATTAAAATAATAAACAAAAAGAATTATGAGGGAGTTTTGTATATAAAAGGGAATTCTGCTGGATATGATAACTAAACAAAATTAATAACAGTTTCCACTCTGGCAAAATGAATATTATTTTCTTCAATGTGGCTTTTATAGCCATTTACCATGTGGAATAGTTGGGTAACAGACATGTCTGAGATGGAGAAACAGTAAAACCTGACAAAATACAGATCAATTAGTGGTCTACTTAATGAGGTCTTCTTCTATAAAACAGACTCATATGGACTGCTCTCTTATCAAAGCCATGTGGCAGATCTTTTTCTGAAAACTGTACTTAAAGCATCTTTGTTCTGGCAGCTGGATAAACATTGCAGAAATCAGTGTCTGTGGACAACCCATAACAGGGGTACACTCTTAACCCGAATCTTCACGGTTGTTTCTTCAGCTCTGCTCTCCTGAAATTGTTGACTGCCTCTCCTGGCTTTCTGTACTTTAACAAGTTTGAATTGTTCGGTCCTGTCTTTTTAACGAGAGCTCTGTCAATGTAAACCACTGATGGCAAAATGGTGACCACCTAGTGCCTTGTCTCACAGCTCCATGGACCATGGTTCAGGTCCGAATATTAGTTTTTATTTTCTGCACATTGGGTGTTTGACAATCTTTTTCCAATGGGTTTTATTGGGTTTTTTTGTTTTGTGGCTGCCTGTAAGGAAACAAATCTCAAGGTTGTATAAAGTATACATATTTGATTATAAATGTACTTTGAACTTTGTTGCCTTTCTGGACTTTCCATGTTCTCTTTGTGGCTGCGTCAATTTCCTCAGGATGCTCCAGTTTGCTCTCTCATCCTGTATGTTTTATGTTTATTGACTGAATCGAAAGAAAGTTGATGGACATGGCAGAGGACTACAGGGGGTGGGAGGTGGACGGAAATATTGAAATGCTGAAATTACTCTTCAGGGTATGAGCCCTCAGCTGTAATAGTTAGTTAGGCAAAGAGAGGATCTGTATCCATTGGCAAATACCTTCATTGGTTGAGTTAACAACAAGCATGTGAATGATATAAAGCGAAGTACTTGTGCACACAGCCACATCCCACTTTTCTCATTGTGCCCACTTTCTCCGATTAAGCTATCCCTGAAGGAGAACCAGTTCATAAAACAGTTCCCAAGATGGTTCACAGAATAGTCTCACAAAATGGCAGCCTACATTTCCTTGAATCGCATGGTAGGAACAGAAAGGTTGGCTCTGCTTCCACTGCTCTTGACTTATTTCTGTTTACTGATGAGCAGATTTTAATACTTCCTGGCCAACTAGGGAACTGGCACAGAACTGCTGCGCCAAATGGCCTACTTTAGTGCAGTAGGAAGAAAAGTCTCTCCGACTTTGCTTCCTTTTCAAGTGTTTAAATGTAACTCTTGCCCAATTACACTTGAACATCCTTAATATTTCCATTCTGTCATCATAAAATAGTCCTCTAAGGAAATAGTGTTCATCAACAAAGGTCAAAGGTCAAAGTAAACTTATTATCAAAGTACATATATGTCTCCATAAGATTCGTTATCTTACTACCCTAAGATTCATTTTCTTATGGGCAGTAAATACAAAGGAACACAAAAGAATCAATGAAAACACACACAGCAAAAATGTACAAAGAGCCAAACAAATTGTGCAAATGCATAAAAAAAGGAATAATAATAATAATATAAATAAATAAATAAATAAATAAATAATACTGAGATAATAAGATGTAAAGTCCCCGAAGGGAAGTCCATAGGTTGCGGAGTCAGGGCTGGGGTGAGTGAAGTTATCTACTCTAGTTCAAGTGCCTGATGTTTGAGGGGTAGTAACTGTTCCTGGACCTGGTGGTGTGGAATCTAAGACTCCTGTACCTCCTTCTTGATGGCAGCAGTGAGAAGAGAGCGCCAATCTAGGTCTTGAACATATCTAGCAACTTGGTGCTCTGTTTGGGGGGGAAACTTCAAATAACCTCTGCACTCTCAGTGAAGACATTTCCTCTGATCGCAGTGAATGGACCCAGGTCTGTAGAGCGTTCAGGATGTTATCACCATTTCAGCTTGATGAAGGATAGCTACAGTGGGAATGAGCCACTAATATGGAAAGAACATTTAATGTCACTTATTGGCATTAAATAGACAGCTGTTTCTATTTTAAAACTGATGTTGCATGAAAAGTGGTCTGTGGTCACACTTCACCAACTTTTAATAAATCATGCTCTTTATTGCATAGTGTTGTTGAAATGAGTTTAGCAGCAGTTTCAGTCCAAGGTCATGGCTATTCATTAACTGGAATTTGACACTGGATGAGAAGGTGAAATGTGCCACCAATAATCTTCAGGGCACCAACACAGAGAACGCTGATTTCTTGTGCCAATATATCTGTTGCAGAGGGAGGTAAACCCAGCCAGCACCATCGAGGACACTGCCCTCTCCACCATCGAGGACACTGCCCTCCTCACCAACGAGGACACTGCCCTCCCCACCATCGAGGGCACTGCCCTCCCCACTACAGAGGGCACTGCCTTCCCCACCATCAAGGGCACTGCCCTCCCCACCACAGAGGGCACTGCCCTCCCCACCAACGAGGACACTGCCCTCCTCACCAACGAGGACACTGCCCTCCCCACCATCAAGGGCACTGCCCTCCTCACCAACGAGGACACTGCCCTTCTCACCAATGAGGGTACTACCCTCCCCACCATCAAGGGCACTGCCCTCTCCACCATAGAGGACACTGCCCTCCCCACCATCGTGGACACTTCCAAGAAGCAGTGCCTCAAGAAGGTAGCATCCATCATTAAGGAGGTTCACAAAGAAACACAGGAAATAGAATTCTTGTGAGATGCCTGAGCTTAATCTAACCCTTTCCTCCTATATAGCCCATTAAACTCCATTTCCCCTTCATCCATGAGATGATCTGAGGTCTCATAAATGTCCCAAATGTATCTACCTCTACAACCATCCCTGGCAGGGTGTTCCATAACCCAACACTCTTTGTGTAAAAAAAGACTACTTTCATCCACATACCTATCTATTCCTCTGCTTTTAGCTTGGGTCTCCTCATTTTAGGAGATTGGGTGGTGACATCATCATCATCATTATGTACTGTGTTTATGACGTGGGTGATCATGGTCTCATGACTATGATTGTTCTTGGCAAATTTTTCTACAAAGTGGTTTGCCATTGTCTTCTTCTGGGCTGTGTCTTTATAAGATGGGTGACCCCAGCCATTATCAATACTCTTCAGAGATTGTCTGCCTGACGTCAGTGGTTGCATAACCAGGACTTGTGGTATGTACCAGCTGCTCACACGACCGTCCACCACCTGCTCCCCTGGCTTCATGTGACCCTGATCGGGGGCTAAGCAGGTGCTACACCTTGCCCAAGGGTGACCTGCAGGCTAGTGGACGGAAGGAGCGCCTTACATCTCCTTTAGTAGTGACGCATCTCCACCCCCTACCCCATTGGTAAGTGACAAGTGTCCATAATACATTCATACAGAGAACATGACTACTTTCTTTTACCCCCTCCCTCCTCATAGGACGTTTTTTCATTCTAGTTCCCCACTCTCCCTTCAATCTGTCCCAATGACCAGGCTTTCCACACGTCTAACTTTGAGATGTTCTCCTTTATTCTTGCCCATGGCATTCCTCTTCATTGTTGTCAGGCATCTCATCTCTATTTCCTGCACACCTTTGTCCTCGCAGATAGCAAGATAGAGCTTCTCATCTTCCACATCCCTATCTCTTATCCTCCACACTTCAAAGTTCAGAGTAATTTTATTATCCAACTAGTGTAACACCCTGATAAAGATTTCTCTGCTAACGTAATGGTCTTTCTGTAGAAGCAGTGTTTGGGTTATGGTTAGAGATAACAGGCACTTTGGAATGTGAGGTGTCCAATGAGGGAAGGGTGCTTTTTTTTGTGTGCGGTGTGAGCTGGAGTCTTTGTTAAGCGGGAGATGAAGAGAGATGACGTTGGAGAGAAGTGGTCATCGGATTCAACCGCTGGGGACCGTGATTCAATGGAGAAAGGTGCTGAGGTCTACTGAGGATCGGTGAATATGAATTTTGGAAGAGTTGAGCTCCAACTTGGGCACATTTTAATTATAATGGGCCCTTTTTGTTTTCTTTCTTTTCTTTACTAACCCTTTAGTTACGTTAAGATTCATAAACATACTTCCTTTAATCGTATGCAGTGATGCAGTGTGCTGTCTGTTGTTTCTTGGCACCAAGTTGTAACAGGGTAGCAAATTACACAGCACCCACACAAACCGGGATTTGAGGTAGAACAGCCATTCCAATCTCACGGATTTGGCGGACCGGAATGTGTACTCCCTAGACATACACAGCCCAGGAAAACCAGGGGGTTTCACTAAGTACTGCTTATGTCATCATATACAACCCTGAGATTTATTTTACTGCAGGAATTCACAGTAGAACAAAGAAACAACATACAATCAATGAAAAAATGGCACAAAAACAAAGGTGGACAAAAAAAGTATGCAAAAGACAACAAACTGTGCAAACACAAAAAGAAAGTAAATAAATAATAAATACTGAGAACGTTAGCTGTAGAGTCCTTGAAGGTGAGTCTATAGATTGTGGAATCAGTTTAGTGTTGAGGTGACTGAAGTTACCCATGCTGGGTCAAGAGCATGATGGTTGTAGGATAATGACTATTCCTGGTGTGGGACCTCTGTTACATATTCCACATTCTTACAAGAATGATTCCAGGAATGAAAGACTTAACATATGAGGAGCATTTGATGGGACTGGGCCTGTACTCTCTGGTGCTTAGAATTATGAGGGGGAATCTTATTGAAACATATCGAATATTGGAGGGTTGGGATAAAGCCGATGTGGGGAGGATGTTTCCTTTGGTGAGGGAGTCTAGGACCAGAGGGTACAAGCTCAGAATAGAGGGATGTCCATTTAGAACATAGATGAGGAGGAATTTCTTTAGCCAAAGGGTGATGAATCTGTGGAATTCATTGTCACAGTTGGCCGTGGACGTCAAGTCTTGATATACTTAAGGCAGAGGTTGATAGGTTCTTGATAAATTGGGGTGCCAAAGGTTGCAGGGAGAAGGTAGGAGAATGAGCTTGAGAGGGATAATAAATCAGCAAGATAGAATGGTGGATCCGACTTGATGGGCTGAATGGACAGATTCTGCTACTATGTTTTATGAGTTTATGGTCTTCCTTATAGCTGCAATGAGAAGAGAGCATGGCCTGGATGGTGGGGCTCCTTGACAATGGACGCTGCTTTCCTGTGACGGCGCTCCTTGTAGATGTGCTCAATGGTGAAGAGTGCTTTATTCATGACGTACTGGGCCGTATCCACTACTACAAATCTGCAAATACAAAAAAGAAATAAAAACAAAATAATAATATTGAATAAATCAGCAATAAATAATGAGAACATGAGTTGTAGAGTCGCTGAAAGGGAGTTCATAGTTTGTGGAATCTGTTTAGTGTTGAGGTGAGTGTTGATCCACTCTGGTCCTTGGAAATTGCATTGAACAGACTAACATAAAGTGCATTAATAGGGAGGTTTGAGGGTTGGTGCAGTGCTGATAATAGGACTCTTATACTTATTATCTGTAGCACAGTGGCTAGCATAACACTTTAGAAAGCTTATGTGGTGTTAGCTTTCATAAGTCGAGGGATAGAGTTTAAGAGTTGCGATGTAATGATGCAGCTCTATAAAACTCTGGTTAGGCCACACTTGGAGTACTATGTCCAGTTCTGGTCGCCTCACTATAGGAAGGATGTGGAAGCATTGGAAAGGGTACAGAAGAGATTTGCCAGAATGCTGCCTGGTTTAGCGAGTATGCATTTTGATCAGAGATTAAGGGAGCTAGGGCTTTACTCTTTGGAGAGAAGGAGGATGAGAGGAGACATGATAGAGGTGTACAAGATAATGAGGAATAGATAGGGTGGATAGCCAGTGCCTCTTCCCCAGGGCACCACTGCTCAATACAAGAGGACATGGCTTTAAGGTAAGGGGTGGGAAGTTCAAGGGGGATATTAGAGGAAGGTTTTTTACTCAGAGTGGTTGGTGCGTGGAATGCACTGCCTGAGTCAGTGGTGGAGGCAGATACACTCGTAAAGTTTAAGAGACTACTAGACAGGTGTATGGAGGAATTTAAGGTGGGGGCTTATATGGGAGGCAGGGTTTGAGGGTCGGCACTACATTGTGGGCTGAAGGGCCTGTACTGTGCTGTACTATTCTATGTTCTATGCTCTATGTTTACGCTGCCAGATATAAGATCAGGATTCCGTTTTCATCGCTGTCTATAAGGAGACTTACATTCTCCCCGTGACTGCTTGGCTTTTCTCTGGGTGCTCTTGTGTCCTCCCACATTCCAAAGACACGCGGTTGGGGTTAATGAACTGTGGACAGGCTATGTTGGCTCCAGAAGCATACCGACGCCTGCAGGCTGGCCCCAGCACCTCTTGAACTGTGTTGGTCATTGATGCAAAAACTAGCACATTTTGATGTGTTTCGATGCACATGTGACAAAAATCTTTAGAATTCTACAGGGTCAAAGGAATGGCTAACGTTGTATATGGCGATATTACCTCAATCACCATTGCAGAAAACCATGTGAAGCTGCCAATGCTCCAGTGGGGATTATTGTAAGAAGGAAGTGTGGATGGAGAATATGTCCATACAGGGATCAGATCAGTCTGCCAATCCCTGGGGAACCTTCCTCCAGATACATCATCCAAGCATCTGATTCAACCCTCAACTCCTCGACACCAAAGCTTGCCTCTCTAGATCATACATGAAAAACACAACATTTCTACTGTCAAAGTTTGTGCAGACTTGGCATGTCATCTAAAACTTTGAAAACGTCTGTCGATGCACAGTGGAGAGTATCCTGACAGCTTGCATCACAGTCTGGTGTGGAGACAGCAATGCCCACAAACAGAAAAGCTTGCAAAAAAATGGCGGATACAGTCCAGTCCATCACAGGCAAAGCCCTCTCCATCATTGAGAACATCTACAAGGAGAACTGCCAGAAGAAAGCAGCATCAATCATCAAGGACTCCTACCATATGGGCCATGCCTTTTTGTCATTACTCTGTTGGGAAGGAGGGACAGGAGCCTCAGGTCTCACAGAACCAGATTCAGTTACGTCAAAGTCAAAGTACATTTATTATCAAAGTATGTATAATTTTTACAACTTTGAGTTTCATCTTCTTACAGGCAGCCACAAAACAAAGAAACCCAATAGAACCCATTAAAACAGAAGAAGGCCATCAAACCCCCAATGTGCAGAGAGAAAAAAAATGCAAACAATTAGAAGTAAGCAAATACCATTCAGAACTGAAGTTCACAAAAGTGATAGTTGCAGGCCACAGCCACAGCTCGGTGCAGAGATGAGTAAACCATAAGACCATAAGACCATAAGACAGAGGAGCAGAAGTAGGCCATTCCGCCCATCGAGTCTGCTCCACCATTTTATCATGAGCTGATCCATTCTCCCATTTAGTCCCACTCCCCCGCCTTCTCACCATAACCTTTGATGCTCTGGCTACTCAGATACCTATCAATCTCTGCCTTAAATACACCCAATGACTTGACTTCCACTGCTGCCCGTGGCAACAAATTCCATAGATTCACCACCCTCTGACTAAAAAAATTTCTTCGCATTTCTGTTCTGAAAGGGCGCCCTTCAATCCTGAAGTCATGCCCTCTCGTACTAGACTCCCCCATCATCAACTTTTCCACATCCACTCTGTCCATGCCTTTTAACATTCGAAATGTTTCTATGAGGTCTCCCCTCATTCTTCTAAACTCCAAGGAATACAGTCCAAGAGCAGACAAACATTCCTTATATGTTAACCCTCTCATTCCCGGAATCATTCTCATGAATCTTCTCTGTACCCTCTCCAACGTCAGCACATCCTTTCTTAAGTAAGGAGACCAAAACTGCCCACAGTACTCCAAGTGAGGTCTCAGCAGTGCCTTATAGAGCCTCAACATCACATCCCTGCTCCTATACTCTATTCCTCTAGAAATGAATGCCAACATTGCATTCGCCTTCTTCACTACTGACTCAACCTGGAGGTTAACTTTAAGGGAATCCTGTATGAGGACTCCCAAGTCCCGTTGCATCTCAGAACTTTGAATTCTTTCCCCATTTAAATAATAGTCTGCCCGTTTATTTTTTCTGCCAAAGTGCATAACCATACACTTTCCAACATTGTACTTCATTTGCCACTTCTTTGCCCATTCTTCCAATCTATCCAAGTCTCTCTGCAGACTCTCCGTTTCCTCAGCACTACCGGCCCCTCCACCTATCTTTGTATCATCAGCAAACTTAGCCACAAAGCCATCTATTCCATAATCCAAATCGTTGATGTACAATGTAAAAAGAAGCGGCCCCAACACTGACCCCTGTGGAATACCACTGGTAACCGGCAGCCAACCAGAATAGGATCCCTTTATTTCCACTCTCTGTTTCCTGTCAATCAGCCAACGCTCTATCCACGTATGTAACTTTCCTGTAATTCCATGGGCTCTTATCTTGTTAAGTAGCCTCATGTGTGGCACCTTGTCAAAGGCCTTCTGAAAATCCAAATATACAACATCCACTGCATCTCCCTTGTCTAACCTGTTTGTAATTTCCTCAAAAAATTGTAAACCTTGCGGAGTAGCAAGCTGAAGTTCAGCGCAGAGACAAGTAAACCATTCAGAGCAGTGACTTGAACCGGGCCATGCGTCACCTCTGGCCCCGGCACTCTGCTCTTCTCAATCTGGCCCGCTTCTTAAATTGTCCAGATCTTGCTCTCGGACGCCGACCCTGCCACTTCGATACGCTCTCAGGCCGGTGCTCCACCACATCAATTTGGCCTGGACCTAACTTTTCCAGTTCAGCTCCTATTACGCTAGAATTACCAGAATCCTGAGCTAATGTGAATAACTAAACACTCCATAACTCTGAACTGATTCCACAACTCACTTTCAAGGCTCTACAACTCATGTTCTCAGTAAAATTTATTTACTTAATTGTATAATTTGTCTTGTTTTGCACATTGGTTGTTTGTCAGTAGCTGTTTATGTATAGTTTTTCATAAATTCCGTTTTATTTCTTTTTTTTTCCTGTAAGTAGCTGCAAGAAACTGTTTGTATAGAGTAACAGATATGTACTGTAACAAAAAGTTCACTTTGGTTTTGACAACATTAAGCAGATGGTCAGCCCTGCAGACTGGGAGCAACGGCTCTGAAAAGTGGTCACCCAAAACTGAGTTTGCTTTCTCCATTGTAGAGGACACCACAAAATTATAATACATCGGAGCAGAAGTAGGCCATTCTGCCTATCGGATCTGATCAGCCATGGCAGATTTATTTTCCTGCTCAACCCCACTCTCCTCCCTTCTCCCAGTAATCCTTGACATCCTTTCTAATCAAGAACTGATCAACCTCTATGTTAAATATGCCCAAAGATTTGGTCTGTACAGCTGTTTGTGGTAATGAATTCCTCAGATTCACCACCCTCTAGCGAATGAAACTCCCCCTCACCTTGGTTCTAAAGGGATATCCTTGCATACTGAGGCTGTGTCCTCTGGTCGTAGAGTACACCCCTATAGGAAGCTTCCTCTCCACATCCACTCTGTCCAGACCCTTCAATACTCAATAGGTTTTAATGAGTTCACATTGGGAATACCAAATGTCCTATTATCCACTCTCCTCTCCTACCAGATTCTTTTTTCTCCAGTTCTTGACCTTTCCCACCCACCTGGCTTCACCTATCACCTACCAGCTAACATTTTTCCCTCCCCCCCCCCACCTTTTTATTCAGGTATCTTCCCCCTTCCTTTCCAGTCCAGTCCTGGAGAAGGGTCTCAGCTCAAAATGGCAATTGTTTATTCTTTTCCTTAGATGCTGCCTGACCTGCTGAGTTCCTCCAACATCTTAAGTGTGTTGCTTTGGATTTCCAGCATTTGTAAACTTTCTTGTGTTTGTGAATCACTGCACCTGGAAGGATTGTTTGAGCTTCTGGAGGATGAGAATGTAACAGTTGAAAGGAGAGTTGTGGTTCACCCATAGTTGCATGGGAGGGCACTCTAAGTGGGGGGGGCGGGGCGGGGAGTCAAAATTAAAGATTCAGGTTTATTTATCACATGTACATCAGAACGTGCTGTAAAACGTGTTATTTGTCGGAACAAACAATACAGCCCAGGTTGTGCCGGGGACAGTCCATAAGTGTATGCACACAATACCTGGCAGAGCAACACAGAACACAGCAAGTAACATGTAGTTTGAGCGTGCCTCAGACTTGTGCACAGTACTGTAGTAATTTTATGTATTACAACTGTACTGCTGCTACAAAAAAAAATAATTTCATGACATATGTGAGTGATGATAAACCTGATTCTGATACGGGTCTCTATTGTGCACTGAAAGTGGGAAGGGGGCAGGGAGAGGGGAATCATGGTTGGGAAAAGGGGAACGGAGAGGGGAGAGAGCAGGAAGCACCAGAGAGACATTCTGTAATGATCAATGAACCAATTGTTTGGAATTAAATGACCTTGTCAGGTGTCTCAGGGCTGGGTGTGTCTTCACCCACACCACACCACACCCCCTCCCGCCCCGTCCCTGGCACTCCTTCTCTGCCACCTGTTCCTCACTCTTCCCACAGTGCTCCACCCTCGCCATTCCCAACAACCTTTGCTCCCACCAGATTTACAAACTCACTGTCCATTCCACGTTGACAAATACAGTACTGTGCGAAGTCTTAGCAATACATATGTGTGTGTGCCTAAGATTTTTGCACAGAACTGTATGCCCACAAGAAAATGAATCTTTGGGTTGTACATGGTGACAACAAATGTACTTTGATAATAAACTTACTTTGAACATCGAGCTTTGATCCAGTAAATATTTTCCTTAGTCTGACTTGCTTGTGTGTGTGGAAGTTACATTCATACATTTATCAGTGTCACATTTGAAAAATGTGCTCAAAGATTTGCATGTTTAATAGTACAATCAGCACGACTGAGCTGATTAAACGGCTTCCAGCTGAGAACTTTGTTTGTGTTGGTTTCAGTAACTGATTCATAAGAACTTCCTGCCACACGATGGCTAATTGAGTTTGGACTGGTTGTGTAGGGGTCGTTTTATTTTCTCAGTCACTGTGATCTGTGTTAGGTGGAGTGGGATTTAGGAGCAGGTTACAGCCATAGTGTAAAATCCCATACTGAAAATGGTGCTCAGTCAAATGAGCTTTATGTAATTCTGATATTCTAACGCTCAGCTAAGGTCATAAAAAATATTCTTTAACACATACAATTGCATTGTTTGAAGATAGAATTAGACCATAAGACGTAGGAGGAGAATTAGAGCCATTTGGTCTGCTCCACTTTTCAATTATGGCTGATTTATTATCCCTCTCAGCACCATTCTCCTGACTTCTCCCTGTAACCTTTGACACCCTGACTAATCAAGAACCTAGCAACCTCCACTTTAAATATACCCAATGACTTGGGGTCTGCAGCCGACTGTGGCAGTGAATTCCACAGATTCACCACCCTCTTGCTATAGAAATTCCCCCTCATCTCTGTTCTAAAGGGACGTCCTATTCTGAGGTTGTGCCCTCTGGTCCTAGATTCTCCCACAAAAGGAAATATTCTCTCCAAGTCTACTTCATCTAGGCCAGGGGTTCCCAACCCTTTTTATGCCATGGACATCTACCAGTAACTGAGGGGCTCAATGAGTAGGTTTTTATGAGATTGCCCATCATTCTTCTAAACTCCAGCTAGTAAATGCCCCTCATATTTTTTGATTATTGAGACATAACAAGGAGCAGGCTCTTCTGGTCTTTTGAGCCTCATTGCCCAGCAATCCCCCAATTTAACCTTACCATTATCATGGGGCAGTTAACATTGACCAATTAGCCTATCAAACGGTACATCTTTGGAATCTGGGAGGAAACCAAAACAGCTGGAGGTGATCATTTAGAGGTGTATAAAATCAGAAGGGTTATAGATTGGGTGACTGCAGTTAGTCTTTTTCCCATTGTTGGGAATTAAGAACTAGAGGGCACACAGTACTGTGCGAAAGTCCTAGGTACGTATATATAGGTAGGGTGCCGAAGACTTTTGCTTGGTACTATAATTGTCAACATGGGACAGGGAGCGAGTTTGTAAATCTGCAAAGGACGTTGGGAAAGGTGAGAGTGCAGTGCCATGGGTGTAGCGTGGGACAGGTGGCAGAGAAGGAATGCCAGGGACGGTGGGGGGGGGGTGTGGTACGGGTGCAGACACACTCAGCCCTGAGACACCAGGCAAAGTCATTTGAATCCAGACAATTTGTTTAGTGATCATTACAGAATGTCTCTTGCTCCCTCCCCTCTCCCTTCCCCTTTTCCCACTCTCAGTCCACCATAGAGACCCATATCAGAATCGGGTTTATCATCACTCACATTGGTCAAATAAATTGCTGTTTTTGCAGCAGCAGCAGTACAGTGCAATACATAAATTACGACAGTACTGTGCAAGTGTTTTAGGTACCCTAGCTATATATATGTACCTAAAACTTTTGCACAGTATTGTATGTTTAAATTGAGGGTGTGAGATTTAATAGGAACCTGAGGGGCTTAGCCTCAATCTCAGCAGTTTCATGATAAAAAACTGAGGCTTTATAAGGCATTAGTCAGACCACACTTGGAGTATTACGAGCAGTTTTGGGCCCCTTATCGAAGAAAGGATGTGCTGGCATAGGAGAGGGTTGAAACATACAGTGAAATGCATCTTTTGTGTCAAATCAAATCAGTGAGGATTGTGCGATACAGCCCGTAAATGTCACCGTACTTCCAGCGACAACATAGCTTACTCACAACTCACTAACCCTAACCCATACGTCTTTGGAATGTGAAAGGAAACCAGAGCTGCTGGAAGAAACTCCCCGCAGACAGTGGCAGGGCTCGAACCCCAATCTTGCATCCAGCACGCTGTAAAGCATTACACTGACTGCTATGCTACTGTGTCAGTCCATTATGATAATATCTAAAACAGGGCATATCTAATCCATCAGTTAAGATAATTTACAAGCAGATCATTCAGTGATGACCACACAACAGTTTGTGGGAAATTGCTGCCACAAGCTGACATTCCACTTCCTACATGAAAGGTCAACTATACTTCAGAACTTCCTTGGCTACCAAGAAAATGAAAAGCGCTATACAAAAGAAAGGTCAGTTTATTCTTCCCCAGCCCAACCATCCCTCCTCGGACCATTTCTCCATGACCTTCTCCAGCTATTCTTGGCTGTCTCTGCTTTATCCACTCATCAACTCTCAATATCTTTGCCTTTTAATTTCTGTCAACAGGGCAGTACCTGGTCTTCCACTCCTAGTCTCCACTCAAGTAATTCATCAGCTTTGTAATCTATCCACTTGCAGGACGCCAGCATTACTAGTGAGCTGGGTTCTCATTGCTCCCATGCTGAGTGGTTTGCTGGGGCATTTTGGGGGTTAGAGTCACACAGTAGAAACAAGCCTTTCAGCCCAGCTCATCCATACTAACCAAGATGTCCATCTAATCTGGCTTCCTCCTCCTTCCTTTCCAGTCCCGATGAAGGGTCTTGACCTGAAATGTCAACTCTTTATTCCCCTCCATTGATGCTGCCTGACTTGCTGAGTTTCTCCTACATTTTGTGTGTGTTCCTCTGGAGTTCCAGCATCTGCAGGATCTTTTGTGCCCTTCTAAATGAATCCATAGTCCCAGAGATTTCTTGTTTTTGTCTTTGTTTTGTATTTCCAGCATCTGCAATATTTTCATATCTTTCCCTACAATCATCAGGCTCCTGCACCGACTTGGATAACTTCACTCACCTCAAATCTGTATTAATTCTACAACCAACAGATTCACTTTCAAGGCTCTCAGCTTATGTTCTCAATATTATTCATTTTTTATATTTGCACAATTTGCTTTCTTTTGTACATTGGCTGCTATCAATCCTTGTTAAGGTGTAGTTTTTCTTAAATTCTATTGTAGTTCTTTATTTTCCTGTAAAATAAAAAAAATACAATAATAAAGAATTTCCCGCTGCCGCCTGTAAGGAGTTTGTACCTTCTCCCTGTGATCATGTGCGTTTCCTCTGGGCGCTTCAATTTCCTCCTACACTCCAAAGATGTACCGTTAATTGTCCTGTGATTAAGCTGGGAGTAAATTCGGGGGATTGCTGGGCAGCTCAGCTCGAAGGGCTGGAAGGGCCGATTGCATGCTATATCACAATAAATAAATTTTAAAAATTGTCTGTGGGGAAGACGAATCTCACGGTTGATTCCTACATGCATGCTTTGATAATAAATGTACTTTGAACCTTTGAAATGACAGCAAGAAAATGTATATCATAATGTACAGTATATCTACTTGGATAATAAATGTTACTTTCTTATTACTTATTAATTTATTTGTGGCAATATTGTTTGTGCATTGTTTCATTTGCTGATATACATATATATGTTTGAATGACAATAAGGTTTGAACTTGATCTTTGAATAACTTGAGCCAAGAATACTCAGAAGATCCAGTTACAGCCAACCATGACCAAATATATTTAATTAATATAGTTAATTTCAAAGTTTAAAATTCAGAGAATTATCGAATTTCAGGCCAATCCTTCCAATTCACAGCTGCCTATGTGGCTTTTTCCCCTAGAGAGCGAGAGAAAAAGAACTGTATCCAATCGCAAGCAATCTACCCACAGAACTGAAATCTCATTCAATCAACAGCAGATTAGCAAATGGCATCAAATAGCAAATCTTGAGAATATTAGTGTTTTCCCACCAGCACTGCTTGGCCAGAATGGAAATATGGAATTATGACATGTTGAATGCATTGAATAAGTGGATAAACCTTCTCACCCTGAAACACGAACTTTACTGCAAATCAGATAAGCTGCTCCTCATCCAAGTTCGTGAAACTTCTTTGGTCCAAAGCCCATGGAACACAGCATTATGTTGGTCAGAACATGCCTTATCTGTAGGAATCAGTAACTGCAACATGCAAAATCAGGTGGAAAATGGATCATATTCAACTATTTACATCCTCAGGGAAACAATGGCTTGGAATTTGTGGTATTAGTAACAGTGAGAATACTGGCATTGCTATCAATACTGTGGAGAACTAACTACAACTACGGGATTTCTAGGCTTGCCCAGGTTTGAGGGCAAAGTTGCTCTCACTGATCCAGTACTCTTTCACACACAACACATCCTCTTTCATCAAGGTCTTCCAATACGAGGGGGTATAACTTTAAGGTGACTAGAGGAAAGTATGCCGGGGGACGGTGGGCAAGATATCAGAGGTAAGTGGTGGGTGTGTGGTAGAGCCTTGCAGGGATGGTGGTAGAGGCAAAGACATTAAAGGCACTTAAAGAACTCCAGATTTCTGCTCCACATTGACAAATTCACTACTGTGCAAAAACCTTCGGCACACTAGCTATATACAGTGCCTAAGGCTTTTGTACAGAACTCTATGTACATACATGTATCGTGCATTTTACTATGAACTTGACTTTGACTTTGACATGTTAAGCTTTGTCTCCTAATGTTTCTTTTGGCAAAAGATCCATTTCTTTCCCCCATGCGTCTATGAAACTGGAACACTTTCTATGTTGAACACACTATACAATGAAAATCATTATTTATATTTACTCTTTTCAAAAATATGGGAAGTATTATTTCTGTGCTAAAAGCTAGAGTGGACTTGGACATGCAGGAAATGTCCGTGAGTGTCTCAATACTTCTGGCAGAATTTCAAGAGTAAAAGTTACTTGATTTCCAAGGCCAACAGATCGAGAAATTAAAAACTTTTATTGTCATCTGCACAAGTACTGGTGCAATGGATAACTTACCTGCAGCAGCATCATAGGCACACAGTATTGGATAAGCAGATTCACAAGAAAACACAAATTGTACACGAATTTTACACAAAAGAGCACAATCTGCGGGCAAAAAGGTCCATTTTAGTGCAATATGGTCATAGTGTTGCTAAGCATTTATGGGAATGGGACATTCTCTCTTTTCTCATAAAGTACAAGTTCCATTAAAGGTTTACATTGCTTGCTCCAGTCTGAAGGGTCTCCTCACAGAATGGTTGGATTTAATTTATTCTTTATATTGGTCCAAATGCTGGTTTGATCCAGATACAAATTGTACATTGTGAATAACTAGACAGGATCATTTCATCTCTTATCCCATTGCCTCCAAAGGAGGATGCAGATATTTATCTTTGAAAATCCAATTTCCAAAACATATTTTTCCCATCCATATTTGGCTGAATCTTTAAGCCTTCATTTTGTCCTTCATATTTTCTTTCATAAGAAACTCTCAGATGTTTTTTTTCCCACAAAGTCTGGGAAACCACTTTTTAATGAGTTAAGTGGAAGGATGGAAGGACAAGAAGGGAAGGGAACTCAAAGATGGATTTGGCTAAGCATAGTTTGGTTGGGAGCCAACAAAAACTTCAAGAAACTACACCAATATTCCTGTTGATCAGTTTATAAAGGAAGAAATGGGAAATATGACTCACTCAATTGTTGTAAAGGTTTTCTTTATCTTTCTTGTTAATTTCTTACAATGAAATTACCCACATGGTTCATTTCTAGTTATTGTTCAATAATAATGAGCAATCACCTCAATGCTATTAACTTTAAAATTTAACACTGGCTTTTCAGCCAAATCTTAGTATGCTGTTTTTCTTGGCGCCTAATGCATTATTGGAGTGTAGTGGTAAGAATCATGAGTGGCACAAACTGCAGGGTACAATAATGGATTTCGTCACAGTTAGAATGAAACCAGGAAGATACTTCCAAACAGTCCATCAGAAAAAAGTACTTTTCGAGCATGTTTTGGAGATGGTGTGGACGTGGACTCCTCTTTTGACCTAATGCATCTGTTTCCTTAATGGCTTTAGAACAAATAGATCAAGTCCCACCAAGTTTTGAAATCATGGGATATTTTTTTCATAGGTTTCTATCTTCAAAACTGCCTGACAATCAAGGAAAGCAAGTTTATTTTCTGAATAGCCCTGAAAATCGGTTTTCTCACTCTGGATTCGCAGAACTCTGGACTTTAGCCTTTGCCTTGCCTTCTGGATTTCGCCAACTGCCGGCAGGATTCAGCAATCATGAGTTTGGCCTCCGGGCCTCAACCCCAAGACTCACCAATTACACGTTTGACCTTCGATCCTCGACTGACCCACCTTGTGCATTTATGCAAACATCTTCTAAACATTATAATTCTTTTTTAAACTGCACACATCCTTATGTTCATTGGTTGTTAATGCAAATAATGCATTTCACTGTAATTTTCAATCTACATATGATAACAGAATCTGGATCTCACGTGGATAGGAAAAGTAGATAAGGATATCAACCCAAAGTGGACATCTGGGAAGATCTCAGATGGGCATGTTGGTCAGCATGGGCCAGTTGGACTGAAGGGTCTGCTTCTGTGCTGTATTTCTCTAAGACTCAGTGAACATTAGGTTAACATGGCCAAAGCACGATCCACAGAAGGAAAAATCCCAGAAGATCAATAGGTGATACACAACCTGTCATCACCACAGTACAGAACATAATGCTCAACCTACAGGAACAGAGAAACGGAGCTGAGGAGGAACTGCATGTGCTCTGTTGCTTAAGATTTTTGATTTAAGCACAATGGTTAATTGCCCTCTCTCCATTTTACTGTTTCCTGCATCAGTGATAATGCATGTTCTTCAGTCTCCCCACAGCAGGCTGTCTGACCATGTGGCAGAAACAATAACTTAGCTGTGCTCTTCAGTTAGTAGACACTTCAAAAACTTAAATCCAACATGGAATACTATAGCACAGTACAGTCCTTCAGCCCATTATGTTATGCCAATACTTTCCCCCTAAATTTCCCCCTATACTTTGCACCTTAAAATTATGCCCCCTTCTATTAGACACTTCTGCCTTCTGGCTATCTACTCAACCTTTGCCTCTTATCTTGTACACCTCTATCAAGTCATTTCTCATCCTCCTTCACTCCAAAGAGAAAAGCTATATATATTTAAAAAGAGAAAAGCTATATATATTTAAAAAGTTAACTTAAATAAGTAGTGATAGAGGAGAGAAAAAAGTAGTGAGGTAGTGCTCATAGGTTCAATGTCCATTCAGAAATTAGATACCAGAGGGGAGGAGAAGATGGCGGCGCGACGCAGCTCGCAGCGGCCACTCCGGTGGTGATGTCTGTTATTTGTCAAGTAGGGTGCCGTGCACAATCCGATTTGATGGAGACGGATGTGAGAGCACAGAGGAACATCTGGTGAAACTTCTGAAATGCCTGCTTCGCTGCTGCTGCTACTGTGTGGTCCAGAATCTCCGGAGGAGAGGGCCCCGAGTCCTCGGCTTTGCTTGTTGCTCAGTGGCTGGGGAGGGGTCGAAACGTTCGGCAGAGGATGGCGCTTGGAGAGGCTGTGTCGGAGGGGCTGGTTGGAGGCTCGAAGTTTTCAGATGGACGGACTCGGTGTCGGCTGTGGTCGGCTGCTTCCGATGGTGCTGTATCGGCAAGCTTGCGGCGCTTGGAGGTTCATGGCAGGGAGAGTTCCTCCCTTCTGCCGCCTGCGTGAGATGATCAGTCTATCGGGACTTTGAGACTTTTTTTTACCATGCCCATGGTCTGCTCTTTATCAAATTATGGTATTGCTTTGCACTGTTGTAACTATATGTTATAATTATGTGGTTTTGTCAGTTTTAGTCTTGGTTTGTCCTGTGTTTTCTTGTGATATCATTCTGGAGGAACGTTGTATCATTTTTTAATGCATGCATTTCTAAATGACAATAAACGAGTACTGAATTTCCTCATAATCTAATCTAAGAAGATGTTCCTGGGTAATTGAGCATTGAGAGTGAGCCTTCAGGCTCCCGTACCAACCTCCCTGATGGTAGAAGTGAGAGGAGGGCATGCCCTAGGTGATATGGGTCCTTAATGATGGATGTTGCCTTTTTGAGGCATCTCTCCTTGAGGGTGTCCTGGATACTGGGGAGGCGAGTGCTCATGATAGAGCCGACTGAGTCTACAACGTTCTGCAGCTTTTTTCAATCCTATGTAGTGGACCCAGACGGTGATGCAGCCAGTTAGAATGCTCTCCACAGTACATCTGTAGAAATTTGTAAGTGTCTCTGATGACAAACCAAGTCTCCTCAAACTCCTAATGAAATATAGCTGCTGTCATGCCTTCTTTGCAGCTGCATCGGTATGTTGGGGCTAGTGAAATTGCTCACTCTTTCCACTTCTGATCCCTCTATGAGGACTGGTGTACATTCCCTCATCTTACCATTTCTGAGGTCCACAATCAGTTCTTTGGTCTTACTGACATTGAGTGCCAGGTTGTTGCTGTGACACCACTCAACCAGCTGATCTATTTCACTCCTGCATGTCTAGGGATTAGGAGGTTTCAAAGGAATTTGTGGAAGATTTTGTACTCTCCCAGACTGTGTTTTGAATCACTAGTGGGTGTGGAGACAGGATCTCCTGCAATGTTCTGCGTTCTGCGGTTCTGCACGACGGCACGTTTTCATTCTTGGAGCTCGCCGATCGGCCGCATTTCTGTATGTCCAGGTTCAGACTGAAGTCAGGCGGCTTCAGGGCCTAGGCAACCCTGTGAGCATGAGTTCCCGCTGGTGTCGTGTACTGAAGTGTAGCGGGTGCCAGAACATCGAAGGCACTGCGAGTGGCTGTCAGAATGTGCTGCATTTGGTCATCGATTTGCTGATTCTTGAGTCGGGGAACTCGAAATAAAAAGCACCGCTTCAGACTGACTGTAACATCAAAACAGCAACTGTTGTCTCCGCTGGTGCTGTGGAAGGAGCGATATCTGTCTTTCACTTGTTAGTGAGAGGGAGAGCCTGTGGCATGTTGAAATTTTGGAGTGAACAGTTACAGATGATGGACTGTAGACCATGGTCTCTCTCTGGGGGCTTTGCTGTCACTGGCATAGTGGGCAGTGGAAATGCTGATGCTTTATGCTAGAATAAGTGAGGGAGGGGGAGGGTTGATGTTGCTTGCTGCCACTTGTGCGAGGGATGGGGGCAGGGGACTTTAGGGTTCTTGTGTCTTTTCTCTGTCATTCATTCTTTGAGTTTTTTTCTTCTGTTTTGAGGACGTCTGCAGAGAGTAAGAATTTCAGGTTGTATATTGTATACATTCTCTGATATTAAATGGAACTATTGAACATTAAAGGAATGTTGGGAAGAATGCTTGAAATGAGCGTAGAAGGTTTCAAGTAGAATGCTAGAAAATGTAATCAGCACAGAAAGGTATTTGATAGGCAGCGGGGATGCAGGAGACAGAAGCCACAAGGGATTCTGCAGATGCTGGAAATCTGGAACAACGTACATAAGATGCTGGAGGAACTCAGCAGCAAAGCAGCATCTCTGGACGGAAATGATCAGAAGTCATTTTGGGTGGAGACCGTTCACCAGGACTGAAAAGGAAGAGGGGTAGATCTCAGAATGAGAAGCATGACAACGTAACAGTTTGCATATCTGTAAGGAGTTTGCACGATCCCCCGGTGACCACATGGATTTCCTCTGGGTGTTCTGGTTTCCTTGCACATTCAAAAGACTTACTGGATGAGTTAGTAGTTTAATTGGTCAAGTGAATGTAAATGGTTGGTGCAGTCTCCTGTCCAATTACCTCTTACTGTGCTGTATATCTAAATAAAATAATTTTTTTACGTGAGGGAGGAGAAGCTGGAAGGTGATAGGTGAGTCCAGATGAGGGGGAAGGTGGCTGGGGAGAGGTTGAAAGGGAATAATGTGAGAAGCTGGGAGATGATAAGTGGAAAAGTGAAAGTGGTAGGAAAATCAGACAAAAATCAAAGTTTCTGTACTGTTTAACACAGTGACTCTACACCCTATCAGCTGATGCTAAAAGTTCTACAAATTCCTCTCAGCAATATACTGGCCGAGTGTGATTCCTTGTTCTTGATCATGTAATAAGGAAGAGAAAGACTGGATCTCATAGCTGCTTCAAAAGTATGAAGTCATCCATCAAAATAGAAAATTAAAGTAACACACATCAAAGTTGCTGGTAAACGCAGCAGGCCAGGCAGCATCTCTAGGAAGAGATACAGCCTACATTTCGGGCTGAGACCCTTCGTCAGGACTAACTGAAGGAAGAGTTAGTAAGAGATTTGAAAGTGGGAGGGGGAGGGGGAGATCCGAAATGATAGGAGAAGACAGGAGGGGGAGGGATGGAGCCAAGAGCTGGACTGGTGATTGGCAAAAGGGATACGAGAGGATCATGGGACAGGAGGTCCGGGGAGAAGGAAAAGGGGGGGGGGAAGCCCAGAGGATGGGCAAGGGGTATAGTCAGAGGGACAGAGGGAGAAAAAGGAGAGAGAGAGAAAGAATGTGTGTATATAAATAAATAACGGATGGGGTACGAGGGGGAGGTGGGGCATTAGCGGAAGTTTGAGAAGTCAATGTTCATGCCATCAGGTTGGAGGCTACCCAGATGGAATATGAGGTATTGTTCCTCCAACCTGAGTGTGGCTTCATCTTTACAGTAGAGGAGGCCGTAGATAGACATGTCAGAATGGGATGTGGAATTAAAATGTGTGGCCACTGGGAGATCCTGATTTCTCTGGCGGACAGAGCGTAGGTGTTCAGCAAAACGATCTCCCAATCTGCGTCGTGTCTCGCCAATATATAGAAGGCCACATCGGGAGCACCAGACGCAGTATATCACCCCAGCCAACTCACAGGTGAAGCGTTGCCTCACCTGGAAGGACTGTCTGGGGCCCTGAATGGTGGTAAGGGAGGAAGTGTAAGGGCATGTGTAGCACTTGTTCCGCTTACAAGGATAAGTGCCAGGAGGGAGATCGGTGAGGAGGGATGGGGGGGATCGAATGGACAAGGGAGTCGCGTAGGGAGCGACCCTTGCGGAAAGCAGAGGAGGGGAGGGAAAGATGTGCTTAGTGGTGGGATCCCGTTGGAGGTGGCGGAAGTTACGGAGAATAATATGTTGGACCCGGAGGCTGGTGGGGTGGTAGGTGAGGACCAGGGGAACCCTATTCCTAGTGGGGTGACGGGAGGATGGAGTGAGAGCAGATGTGCGTGAAATGGGGGAGATGCGTTTGAGAGCAGAGTTGATGGTGGAGGAAGGGAAGCCCCTTTCTTTAAAAAAGGAGGACATTTCCCTCGTCCTGGAATGAAAAGCCTCATCCTGAGAGCAGATGCGGCGGAGACGGAGGTATTGCGAGAAGGGAATAGCATTTTTGCAAGAGACAGGGTGAGAAGAGGAATAGTCCAGATAGCTGTGAGAGTCAGTAGGCTTATAGTAGACATCAGTGGATAAGCTGTCTCCAGAGACAGAGACAGAAAGATCTAGAAAGGGGAGGGAGGTGTCGGAAATGAACCAGGTAATCTTGAGGGCAGGGTGAAAGTTGGAGGCAAAGTTAATGAAGTCAACGAGTTCTGCATGCGTACAGGAAGCAGTGCCAATCAGTCGTCGATGTAGCGAAGGAAAAGTGGGGGACAGATACCAGAATAGGCACGGAACATAGATTGTTCCACAAACTCAACAAAAAGGCAGGCATAGCTAGGACCCATACGGGTGCCCATAGCTACACCTTTAGTTTGGAGGAAGTAGGAGGAGCCAAAGGAGAAATTATTAAGAGTAAGGACTAATTCTGCTAGACGGAGCAGAGTGGTTGTAGAGGGGAACTGATTAGGTCTGGAATCCAAAAAGAAGCAGAGAGCTTTGAGACCTTCCTGATGGGGGATGGAAGTATATAGGGACTGGACATCCATGGTGAAAATAAAGCGGTGGGGGCCAGGGAACTTAAAATTATTGAAAAGTTTAAGAGCGTGAGAAGTGTCACGAACATAGGTAGGAAGGGATTGAACAAAGAGGGATAAAACCGTGTCGAGGTATGCAGAAACGAGTTCGGTGGGGCAGGAGCAAGCTGAGACAATAGGTCTGCCAGGACAGGCAGGTTTGTGGATCTTGGGTAGGAGGTAGAAACGGGAAGTGCGGGGTGTGGGAACTATAAGGTTGGTAGCAGTGGATGGGAGATCCCCCGAGCGGATAAAGTCGGTGATGGTGTGGGAGACAATGGCCTGGTGCTCCTTAGCGGGGTCACGATCGAGGGGTAAATAAGAGGAGGTATCGCGAGTTGTCGCTGTGCCTCGGCAAGGTAGATGTCAGTATGCCAGACTACAACAGAACCCCGCCTTATTGGAGGGTTTAATAGTAAGGTTAGGATTAGTGCGGAGGGAGTGGAGAACAGACAGCTCTTATCCTTGTAAGCGGAACAAGTGCTACACATGCCCTTGCACTTCCTCCCTTACCACCGTTCAGGGCCCCAGACAGTCCTTCCAGGTGAGGCGACACTTCACCTGTGAGTCGGCTGGGGTGATATACTGCGTCCGGTGCTCCCGATGTGGCCTTCTATATATTGGTGAGACCTGACGCAGTTTGGGAGATCGTTTTGCTGAACACCTACGCTCTGTCCGCCAGAGAAAGCAGGATCTCCCAGTGGCCACACAGTTTAATTCCACATCCCATTCCCACTCTGATATGTCTATCCACGGCCTCCTCCACTGTAAAGATGGAGCCAAACTCAGGTTGGAGGAACAACAGCTTATATTCCGTCTGGGTAGCCTCCAACCTGATGGTATGAACATTGACTTCTCTAACTTCCGCTAATGCCCCACCTCCCCCTCGTACCCCATCTGTTATTTATTAATATACACACATTCTTTCTCTCGCTCTCCTCTTTCTCCCCCGTCCCCATCACTATACCCCTTGCCCATCCTCTGGGTTTTTCCCCCCTCCCCCCTTTCCTTCTCCCCAGACCTCCTGTCCCATGATCCTCTCATATCCCTTTTGCCAATCACCTGTCCAGTTCTTGGCTCCATCCCTCCCCCTCCTGTCTTCTCCTATCATTTCGGATCTCCCCCTCCCCCTCCCACTTTCAAATCTCTTACTAACTCTTCCTTCAGTTAGTCCTGACGAAGGGTCTCGGCCTGAAACGTCGACTGTACCTCTTCCTAGAGATGCCGCCTGGCCTGCTGCGTTCACCAGCAACTTTGATGTGTGTTGCTTGAATTTCCAGCATCTGCAGAATTCCTCGTGTTTGTTAGAAAATTAAAGTATTTCTTTTCTGGTGAGAGACAGAGAGGTGTTTTTATACAAAGGGACCTGGATGGTCTTCTCTCTGGACCACCAGAAGTTAACAATGCAGGAAGAGCAAGAGACCAGGAGGGGTAGTGGCAGAGCGGTTTTTATTGATTGACCATTTGAGTACAAGGAAAAAGATGCATTGCACTGATTATTGGGAACCCTGGTGAAATCACATCTGGAATTCTGCACTCAAGTCTGGTCTCCTGACTGAAGGAAGTATATATTTGCAGTAGAGGGAGTGCAGCAAAGGTTCACCAGATTGATTCCTGTGAAGGGAAAGTGTTCAAAGTAAGTTTATTATCTGAGTACATATATGTCGCCATTTACAACCCTGAGATTCATTTTCTTGCAGGCATTTACAGTAAGTACAAAGCAATACAATAGAATCAATGAAAGATCGCATACAAGAAGGTGAACAACCAATATGCAAGAGACAACAAATTGTGCAGATACAAAAAGAAAATTAGAATAATAAATAAATAAACAATAAATATTGAGAACATGAGATGAAGAGTGGTTTATCCTGTGAGGAGAGATTAAGCAACTGGACTTTCATTCTCTTGAGATTAGAAGAATGAGAAGTGATTCCATCAAAACTTTTGAAAATCTTATGGGACCCAACAAGCTGGATAGAGGAATGATGTTTCCTCTGGTCCTGGGCCACATTTGCAGACTAAAGGTTGGGCAATTAGGGAGAGAAATAAGAAGAAACTCTTTCACCCAGAGCAACATAAAAAATTGGGGTTTTCTGCCCAGGAGAGCTGTGCAGTCTCAGGAAGTGATTATATTCAAGAGGGAGAGTGTAAAAAATTTGAATATTAAAGCTCTGAAGGGATGTAGGGTACTGCAGGAAAATGACACCGAAGGAAAGGATTGGCCATGATTGGCTTTTTTGCAACATGTACATTGGAACAAAGGATGATGAGCTGGAGATACGTCTCTACCGAAGGAGGTGTTAGGCGTTCTTTCCCTCTGCTGGCCTGCAGGTCACCCATGGACAAGGTGTAGCTCCTGCTGGGCTCCCCCCCCCCCCCCCGCAATCAGGGTCATGTAAAACCATGGGAACAAGTGGTGGATGGTCGTATGAGCGTCTGGTGCAGATCACAAGCCCTGGTTATGCGACCACTGATGCCAGGCAGACAAACTCTGAAGAGTATTGGGGTTATCCATCTTGTGAAGACACTGGGTTACCCATCTTGTAAAGCTGCTGTCCAGAAGAAGGCAATGGCAAATCACTTCTGTAGAAATATTTGCCAAGAACAATCATGGTCATGGGAAGACCATGATCACTTATGTCAATACAACGCAAGCACATAGTGATGATGATGTTGAAACATCAAAATATACAGAGAAAGGCATCACTTGTATCAATGACCAACACAACCTGAGGATGTGCTGGGGGCAGTACCAACGTAGCATGGCCACATCTCACTAACACGTGCATCTTTGGAATGTGGAAGGAAACCAGAGCACCCAGGGGGTTGTCTATGTGGTGACGGGGAGAATGTACAAACTCCTTACTGACATCAGTGGGAATTGAACCCCAGTCACTGGCACTGGAATAGGATGACTCTAACCCTAATGCTACCGTAGTGCCCTTTTATTTTAAAGGTTGGTGAAAGACAGATTGGGTTTGAGGGGCCGAATAGACTTCTCTTGCATCCTTTCATTGCTTTCCTTCTTATATGGTTGTGGAAAGCAGTAATCTTTCCGGCATTATTGTCACTCAGATTGGGTACACGGGGACTCACACTCCTACTGCCACCAGGTCATGTGGTGTTGATCAAGAATCACTGGTAGACTTCATCAAACAACTTCTCTATGTTCACCATAATAGGCAGGGTCTCCCAGTGGCCACCCATTTAAATTCAACTTCCTATTCCCATTCTCTCTACTGCCACCATGATGCCACACCAGGCTATCATGTCACTCTGGTGTTACTCTTTTTTCCCTTCCTCCCATGGTCCACTCTGCCCTCCTATTAGATTTCTTCTTCTTCAGCTCTTTGACTTTTCCACCTATCTCCTCTCATCTTCATCTCTCTTCTCCCACCTATCCACCTTCTCCCTTACCTGGTCTCACCTACCACCTGCCAGCTTGTACTTCTTCCCCATTCCCCCTTCTCACTTTCTGATTCTGGCTTCCTCCCCCTTTCTTTCCAGTCCTGATGAAGGGTCTCGGCCCGAAGCATTGCTGTTTCTTGCCCTTCGTGAAATAGAGTTCAGAAGGTCGAGGGGAGATCTCATTGAAACCTACCAAATATCAAAGTGCCCAGATGGAGTGGACGTGCAGAAGATGATTTCAATTGTGGAAGAGTCTAGGGCCAGAAGGCACTGCCTCAGATTAGAAGGATGTCCCTTTATAACAGAGATGAGGAGGAATTTGTTCAGTCAGAGGGTGGGGAATCTATGTAATTCCTTGTCATACATGGCTGTGAGGGCCAAGTTACTGGGTATATTTAATACAGAGGTTGATATGTTCTTGATTAGTCAGGGCGTCAAAGATTGCAGGGAGAAGGCAGGAGAGCCTTCTGGTTTAGAGAGTATGCATTATGATCAGAGATTAAGGGAGCTAGGGCTTTACTCTTTGGAGAGAAGGAAGATGAGAGGAGACATGATAGAGGTATACAAGATATTAAAAGGAATAGATAGAGTGGACAGCCAGTGCCTCTTCCCCAGGGCACCACTGCTCAATACAAGAGGACATGGCTTTAAGGTAAGGGGTGGGAAGTTCAAGGGGGATATTAGAGGAAGGTTTTTTACTCAGAGAGTGGTTGGTGCGTGGAATACACTGCCTGAGTCAGTGGTGGAGGCAGATACACTAGTGAAGTTTAAGAGACTACTAGACAGGTATATGGAGAAATTTAAGGTGGGGGGGGGTTATATGGGAGGCAGGGTTTGAGGGTTGGCACAACATTGTGGGCCGAAGGGCCTGTACTGTGCTGTACTACTATTCAATTCTATTCTATTCTAAGGCAGGAGAATGGTTTTGAGAAGAAAAATAAATCAGCCATGATGAAATGGCAGAGCAGACTCAATGGGCTGAATGGCTTAATTCTGCTCCTATTGTCTTTGAAGGGATGAAGAGTCTCAACCAAAACATTGACTGTCCATTTTCCTCCACAGTTGCTTCCTGACCCGCTGAGTGCCGCGAACATCAAGATTCTTGTTCCATATTCCAGCATCTTCAGTCTCTGATGTCCCCCTCTGAAACCACCAGGTCTTACTGCTCATGGAACCTTCCAATCAAAAATGGGAACAGCAACAATCTGCCACAATGTATTTCATGTTCCAATCAGATTGTTCTAGATATGGGTGTTTTGTCAATGTTATGCATATTCACTTGGTGTCCACCTGTATCATTCCTCCATAAAATATAGGTACGTGGACCAAGGAGCGATTCGGTGAAAATTAATTATTTGTTTATCACACAAGTATGGCGTTAGGAGTTGTCAGTGCAGAACAAGGCCAGATTAGATGCACGGACCACAATCTGGCCCAAGGGCCTGGTCCTGTTCCAAATGCAACAAGAATAGAAGAATACATGGGAACTGTGAGATGTCCTCAAAGTGGAAGATGTTAGTCATATGCTGACTTATATCTGCCAGAAACAGATGTGTTACTATTTTTCCTGTGAAGCGGATATTGTAAAAGGCTGGATCTTTAAGTTAATTACTGTCCTGTTCTCAGTATAGACACAATCCAGAACAAAAGATTTATATTTTATATGTTTGTTGCACCAGTAGAATGGTTTGCCCATCATTTTGAAACTACACTCAGTGGCCACTTTTCCAATCCTTTATTAAGAACCTCCAATTTAGACATGGTAATGTCCTGAAGAATGAAGTTTCAAAAGGAATGCAAGTTCTGATCTTATACATACACTCAGTGTTGTTATTAGGTAACTCCTATACCTAATAAAGTGGCCACTAAGTGTATGTTTGTGCTCTTCTGCTTCTGTAACCCATCCACTTCAAGATTTGATGTGTTGTAAGTTCAGAGATGCTCTTCTGTACACTACTATTTAACATATGTCTATTTGAGTTACTATCACCTTCCCATCAGCTTGAACCAGTGTGGCCATTCTCCTTTAACCTCTTTCATTAACAAGGCATTTTTGCTCACAGAGCTGCCACTCACTAGATTTTTTTTTCTTCTTAGTATCATTCATTGTAAGCTCCAGAGACTGTTGTACATGAAAATTCCAGGATTTCAGCAGTTTCTGAGATACTCAAACCACCCCATCTGGCACCAACAATCATTCCAAGGTCAATATATACATATTGATTACTGCAGTGACGACTTCACATTTGTTAAAAGGTGTTCTGGATCACTCAAAAAGGGATATGAGAAAGTCCAGAGAAATTAAGGTATTTTCCCTTTCTATAATTGTACAGGTGCATATCATTTATGTGTCTCTGCATGCTTTCTTCTCACTCTGTCGGGAATAAGCTACAGAAGCCTTGAGTACCACACCACCAGGTTCAGGAACAGTTATTACCCTTCAACCATCAGGCTCTTGAACCAGTGTGGATAACTTCCCTCACCTCAACTCTGAACTGATTCCACAACCTATGGACTCATTTTCAAGGACTCTACAACTGATTTTCTCAATTTTTTTAAATTTGCACAGTTTTGTCTCCTTTTGCACATGGGTTGTTTGTCGGCCTTTTTGTGTAGCTTTTCCTTGATTCTACTGTATTTTTTGTTCTACTGTGAATACCTGCAAGAAAATGAATATGGTGACATACAGTATATGCACTTTGATAATAAATTTACTTTGAATTTTGAATTTTGTAATGCATAGCAATGGGTCCTGGGGTCTATGCCGAAGATCAAAGCCCAAGGGTCTAATCTGAAGTCTGGAAGTCAAGATCTGTTTGCTGGAGTCCTAGGTTTGCGAATCTTCGCGTGTCTGCTGGGATAGTTGAGTTGTGTAGTTGAAGGTCCAATGTCTGTGTGCCTGAGTCTGCCTCCTAATCCAAGTGCACTGGAGGCTGGAGGCCAAAGACGATGGTCTGTATTGGGGTTAGAGGACTGTGCATGTACATGGAAGGGATGAAGGAATGGGGGCTTGTTTTGCTGCTGTCCTTTTGTTGCTTGTTGTGTTCTGTTTCATTGTGTTCTATGTTGTTCTGCTCATGGGCATGCTGTGTTGGCGCTGGAATGTGCGGCTGTCCCCAGCGCACCCTCAGGTGTGTTAGTTGTAAACGGAAATGATGCATTTCACTTTATGTTTTGATGTACACATGATAAACTTGAATCCCCAATCTTCACTCTCAGACCTTGGATCTTATATCTTATATCTTGAATCTTGGACTTTGGGTAGGTGTCGCTAATTCATGGTTATTGTGTTAATTATGCATGGCAACACACATTCTTCATCAGATTTATGCAAGTTTCTAATGCACTGTATATGTCATGGATAATTAGAAGTAATGAAACTGATAGCACATATTTATCTGATATATTTCATACAGGGGTTCCCAACCTGGGGTCCACAGACCTATTGGTTAACTGTAGGTGTCCATGGCGTAAAACAGGTTGGGAGCTCCTGCTGCTCAGTGTATGTGGACAGCACAGTAGCATAGTATCTGGCGCAACATTTTATAGTGCCAGCATCCCAGGTTCAATTCACACTGCTGTCTGAAAGGGGTTTATACGTTCTCTTTGTGGCATTCACAAAATGCCCATTTCTGCTATGACTTTAAATAACCTTTATGGGACAGTCTACTTGGAACAAGGAAACCTGTGTTCCCTATGGCTGCAAAGTTTTCCTTCCACATTCCAAAGATATACAGTGACACTTGTGGACTGTCCCCAGCACATCCTGCATTGGTTGTTGATGCAGACGATGCATTTCACTGTATGTGTCAATGTTTCAATGACAAATAAAGCTAATCTGATATAATGCATATTACTTTGTTCACTTTTCTAAAGGAATGGAAGATCTCTGTTATGTTTCCAATTCTTTCCAAGTCATTAGTTTTGTTATCCCCCTTGTGTATATCTGCTCATCAACGTGAGAAACAGCAGGAACAGTCTGTGCTTTTGCCACGTCAAACTATCCCCTCAGGCTGTGTTCTGGTAAGGTGCTGTTCACTCCTCCACTCGAATCAGAGTTGTTGTGCCCATAACTCTCAACAGAACTACTATCACATCTCATTTCCTCCAGTATCTGGACCCCATTTGTCAAGTGAATGCTAACTCAGCACTGAACTTGTGGGCAGCTGTGCATGGAAGCATTAAATGAGACAAAGGAGACTTATTTCATTTAGTCAGTTCTTGTAATAATTCACTGGAGTGAATAAGGTTTTCATCTCTTCTTGTTTGGGCCGTGCCCAAATTCATGTTCCAGAGAGCAGGAAAAGGTCACTGGTACAATTAACTTAGTAATCTGTTAGCAGTTGTATGCCTCAGCCAAGTGAATTCAGGTTGAGGATCAGTTCAGTCCAGATAAAGCTTTACAGTTCCACACTCTACATAGATGCAACCACAAGGAGAGTGCAGGAATATAAGAAACAGAGAGACCTCCGCAGCTTCGAAAGTATCTACAGAAGGTGCTGCCTCAAGAAGGCAACGTCCATCCTCAAAGACCCCACCGTCCGGGCCACGCCATCTTCTCGCAGCTACCAATGGGTAAGAGGTACAGAACCCTGAAGTCTCAAACCAGGCTCAAGAACAGTTCGTCTTGAGGAAGGGTCTTTTATAAAACGTCGACTTTTCATTTTCATAATTGCTGCTTGACCTGCTGAGTTCCTCCAGCATTTTGTGTGTGCTACTCTTGGTTTCCAGCGTCTGCAGAATCTCTTGTGTTTAACAAGAACAGCTACTACCCTTCAACCATTCAGTTCATACAGCCACCAGCAAAACCCTAATTCAGCAACACAATGGATACTCTGATACCTTTGCACTAAAATTGACTCTTTTTAAAATTCTAACTGTGTTTCTTCTTGTAAAAAATGATTTTTAATTTACGTTTAATCTATGCTTTTTATAAAATGCCATATGCCTGTGATGCTACTGCATCTGTATAGATATGTGCTTGTGGTTATGACAACTTAACTCAACTAACTTCACCAGAGCTGTGTGCCAGTGGCTCTACAGCACCACTGAGCTGCCCTGGGGCACTGATGTTCAGAGAATATGTAGTTCTTAACATCTCTATGCCTGCCATGCCCAATCAATACATACAGATAGGAATAATGTTTTACCAGGACGCTGCCTGGATTAGAGAGCATGAAAGTTCAATGTTCAAAGTAAATTTATTATCAAAGCACCAGATGCAACCTTGAGATTTGTTTTCTGGCGAGCACACTCAGTAAAATCCAAGAATTATAGTTGAATTAATGTAAGACCGTACTCAACAGGGTGAACAAACACCCAGTGTGCAAAAGACAGCAAACTGTGCAAAAGAAAGAATAGAAATAATAATAATAAATACATAAGGAATAAATATCAAGATGATGAGGCAAAGAGCTGTGGAAAGTGAGTCCATAGGTTATGGGATCAGTTCATAGTTGAATGAAGTTATCTGTACTGGTTCAAGAGCTTGGTGGTTGAGGGATAATAACTGTTCCTAATCCTGGTGGTGTGAGTCCTGAGGATCCTGTACCTCCTTCCTGATGGTTGAGGGATAATAACTGTTCCTAATCCTGGTGGTGTGAGTCCTGAGGATCCTGTACCTCCTTCCTGATGGTTGAGGGGTAATAACTGTTCCTAATCCTGGTGGTGTGAGTCCTGAGGATCGTGTACCTCCTTCCTGATGGTTGAGGGGTAATAACTGTTCCTGAACCTGGTGGTGTGGGTCCTGAGGATCCTGTACCTTCTTCCTGATGGTTGAGGGGTAATAACTGTTCCTGAACCTGGTGGTGTGGGTCCTGAGGCTCCTGTACATCCTTCCTGATGGTTGAGGGGTAATAACTGTTCCTAAACCTGGTGGTGTGAGTCCTGAGGCTCCTGTACCTCCTTCCTGATGGCTGTGGGGTAATAACTGTTCCTGAACCTGGTGAAGTGGGTTCTGAGGCTCCTGTACCTCCTTCCTGATGGTTGAGGGGTAATAACTTTTCCTGAACCTGGTGAATTGGGTCCTGAGGCTCCTGTACCTCCATCCTGATGTTTGAGGGGTAATAACTGTTCCTGAACCTGGTGAAGTGGGTACTGAGGCTCTGTACCTCCTTCCTGATGGTTGTGGGGTAATAACTGTTCCTGAACCTGGTGAAGTGGGTCCTGAGGCTCCTGTACCTCCTTCCTGATGGTTGAGGGGTAATAACTGTTCCTAAACCTGGTGGTGTGAGTCCTGAGGCTCCTGTACCTCCTTCCTGATGGCTGTGGAGTAATAACTGTTCCTGAACCTGGTGAAGTGGGTTCTGAGGCTCCTGTACCTCCTTCCTGATGGTTGTGGGGTAATAACTGTTCCTGAACCTGGTGGTGTGAGTCCTGAGGCTCCTGTACCTCCTTCCTGATGGTTGAGGGGTAATAACTGTTCCTGAACCTGGTGGTGCGGGTCCTGAGGCTCCTGTACCTCCTTCCTGATGGTTGAGGGGTAATAACTGTTCCTGAACCTGGTGGTGTGGGTCCTGAGGCTCCTGTACCTCCTTCCTGATGGTTGAGGGGTAATAACTGTTCCTGAACCTGGTGGTGTGAGTTCTGAGGCTCCTGTACCTTCAAGCTGATGGCAGCAGTGAGAAGAGAGCATGTGCTCGGTGTTGCTTTCCTGTGACAATGCTCCATGTAGATGTGCTCAGTGGGGAAAGGGCTTTACCGGTAATGGACTGGGCTGTATCCACTATTTTTGTAGGATTTTCCACTCAAGGACATTGGTGTTTCCATACCAGTCAATATATTCTCCATCACACATCTATAGAAGTTTGTATAATTTTTAAGTGGCACGCTGAATCTTGGCCAACTTCTAAGTCAAGGCGCAGCCGTGCTTTCTTCATAATTGCACTTACATGCTGGGCCCAGGATGTCCTCCAATATAATAAAACTGAGGAATTGAAGGATCAGAGGTACTGACCTGATTAACCCTAACCTAATCACAGGACAACTTACAAGAACTAATTAACCCTACTCAGTATGTCTTTAGACTGTGGAAGGAAACTGGAGCACCCTGGGAAAGCCCATGTGTTCCATGGGGGGGCACGGGGGGACATATAGAGGTCCTTTACAGAGAGGATCAGAAATGAACTCCAAATCCAGAACACCACGAGTAGTAATAGCGTCGCGCTAACTGCTACGCTATCGTGGCAACCATGTTCCAGGGTTGAGCGAAAATCCAATGAAATGGCTTCTGCTGTGGACTTGTGCCGGCAGGCAAAGTGGAGTAGATCAACGTCCTTTCTCAGGCTGGAGTTGTTGTGTTTCATCACCAAATCTTAAAACACTTCATCACTGTGGATGTAAGTACTGCTGGATGATAGTCATTGAAGCTGGTCACCACGTCCTTAGGCACTGATATAATTGAAGCCTGCTTAAAGCATGTGGGTACCTCAGATTGCCAAAGTGAGAGGTTAAAGATCTCACTGAACACTCCAGCCAGTTGATCAGCACAGGTCTTTAGTACGTGTCCAGGTAACCCATCTGAGCAGGATTGCTTTTGTGGGTTCACCTTCATGAAGGATGCTCTCACATTGGTCTCAGAGACTGAAATCACAGGTTCATGTCCCATGAGGATATGTTGAACAAACTAGGCTTTTTTCATGAGCACAGGAGTGTGGGGCGTACAAGATAAGAGCCATAGATTGAGTGGATAGCCTGAGACTTCTTCTCAGGGTGGAAGTTGCTAAAAGTAGGCATCATAATTTTAAGGTGATTGGTGGTATGTTTAGGGGGATGTCAGAGGTAAGTGATGGGTATGTGGAATATACTGTCAGGGGTGGCGGCAAAGGCTGATACATTAGGGATTTTTAAGGATCTCTTGGATAGGCATATGGATGAGAGAAAAATGAACAGTTATGCAGGAGGAAAGGGTTAGATTGATCTTAGAGAAAGTTAAAAGGTCAGCAGAATGTCATGGGCCGAAGAGCCTGTACTGTTTCATGTTCTATATCTAATAAATGGAGAGATTGAGCGGAATGCAATAAATAAACGTTTATAAAGACTATGCATGCTGGATGCAGATAAGATGTTCTGCTTGGCTCTCGAATCTCAGACCATGGAGAAAATTTCAGAAGAAGAGGGAGAGACTATTTGGGACTGAGGCGCAGAGAGATCTGTGGAATTCTTTGCCCAATGAAGCAGTGGAGGCTGGATAGATTATTGCACAGTAGGGGAATTAAGGGTTATGGGAAAAGGCAGGTAGGTGGAGATAAAATAGACAATAGGTGCAGGAGTAGGCCATTCAGCCCTTCGAGCCAGCACCGCCATTTACTGTGATCATGGCTGATCATCCACAATCAGTACCCTTTTCCTGCCTTCTCCCCATATCCCTTCACTCCGCTATCTTTAAGAGCTCTATCTAACTCTTTTTTGAAAGAATCCAGAGAATTGGCCTCCACTGCCTTCTGAGGCAGAGCATTCCACAGAACCACAATCCTCTGTGTGAAAAAGTTTTTCCTCAACTCCGTTCTAAATTGTCTACCCCTTATTCTTAAACTGTGGCCTCTGGTTCTGGACTCCCCCAACATTAGGAACATGTTTCCTGCCTCTAGCGTGTCCAATCCCTTAATAATCTTAAATGTTTCAATCAGATCCCCTCTCATCCTTCTAAATTCCAGTGTGTACAACCCCAGTCACTCCAATCTTTCAACATATGACAATCCCGCCATCCCGGGAATTAACCTCGTGAACCTCTGCTGCACTCCTTCAATAGCTAGAATGTCCTTCCTCAAATTTGGAGACCAAAACTGTACACAATATTCCAGGTGTGGTCTCACCAGGGCCCTGTACAACTGCAGAAGGACCTCTTTGCTCTTATACTCAATTCCCCTTGTTATGAAGGTCAACATACCATTAGATTTCTTCACTGCCTGCTGTACCTGCATGCTTACTTTCAGTGACTGATGAACAAGGACACCTATCTCCTCATGTATGTGAAGGATGTAAGAAACTAAGGCAATTCAATTCAATGTGTCCAAGGCCAGATCAACCATAATCTTATGTTCTTAGCTAATAAAAAGGCAAGACAGTGGCTATATTTCATTAGGAGTTTGCAGAGATTCGGTTTCTCACCTAAAACACTCAAAAACCTCTATAGATGTACCATGGAGAGCATTCTGACAGCCTGCATCACTGTCTGGTTTGGGGGGGTGGGGGTGGTGGGGGTTACTGCACAGGACCGAAAGCTGTAAAATTGGTCAGCTCCATCTTGGATACTAACCACCATAGTATCCAAGACATCTTCAAAGAGCAGTGCCTCAGAAAGATAGCATCCACTATTAAGGACCCCCATCACCCAGGACGTGCCCTCTTCTCAGAAAGGAGGTACAGAAGCCTGAAGGCACACACTCATTGATTCAGGAACAGCTTCTTTCCCTCTGCCATTCGATTCCTAAATAGATATTGAATCCATGAACACTACCTCATTTTTTTCTTTTTAAAATATATTTCATTTCTGTTTTTGCGCTATTCTGATTCGGACACAGTTCAGCAGATTGTAATAACCAGCCTCTCCTCTATGGAATTTGTCTATACTTCACATTGCCTCAGTAAGGCAGCCAACGTAATCAAAGATCCCCCACACCCTGTACAGTCTCTATTCTCCCCCCTTCATTGGGCAGAAGTTACAAAAGCCTAAATGCATTTACAGTACCACCAGGCCCAAGGACAGCTTCTATTCTATTGTTATCAGATTCTTGAATGTCTTGGATGGTAGGATGGTCTCCTGGCCTCACAATCTACCTCATTACAATCTTGCACTTTATCATTTACCTGCTCTGTATTTTATCTGCATTTTAGCTTTTACACTTTATTCTGCATTGTTATTGTTTTACATTGTTCTATCTCAATGCTTTGTGTCATGATCTGCTCTGCATGAACAATATGCAAGACAAGCTTGAAACTGTATCTCGGTACACATGGCAATAATAAACCAATTCTAGTGACCAGAGAGCTGAGTCTTTCCTGAGGTCAAATCTTGCTCTCTCCCGTGAGTAAATGCCTCATTCAGCAGAGTGGGCTAAGTGGATGAGGGCTTGCCTCTGAATCCACCTGTTTGATATTATGGCTTGAGTCACTTGCTGACTCTTTTAACAGCAGTTCCAAGAACATTGTTGTTGCAAAACAGAAGAGCTTTGGTCATGTTTTATTTCATAGTGTGATCGGCCATGTGAAAGGTTTAGTTCACTTGGAACAATTATATAAAGGAATCCTGGCAGACAAAAGCATAGCTAAGATGCACTTGCCCATAAAAGAGGCCCCCTTATTCAAAAGATGCTTGGCACAAAGGCAAAACTCAGTCTTTTGTGCATTCTGAAGTATATGTCTCGTTACATAATGTAGACGCGACAAGTCTGATGGTGGGGCTCTTTGGCTACAGGACGGGGAGGGACTGAGTTGTATGAGGAAGCCACTCAAGTACTGTGGCAATGCACCACCCTCAGGGGGCCACATGGGAGACAATAGTGCTTTTTAAATTCAAGTTCATCATCATTCAATCATATATATGTATACCACCGAATGAAACAACATTGCTATACGACCATAAGATCGTAAGATGTTGGAGTAGAATTAGGCCATTCTGCCCATCGTGTCTTCTAAACTCCAGGGACTGCAGGCCCAGTGCCATCAAACGCTTCCTATACATTAACCCTTTCATTCCTGAAATCATTTTTGTGAACCCCCTGTGGGACTCTCCAATACCAGCACATCTTTTCTTAGATAAGGTGCCCAAATCTGCTCACAATGCTCCACATGTGGTCTGATCAATGCCTTATAAAGTCTTAGCATTACATTCTTGCTTTTATATTCTTGTCGTTTCAAATTTGATGTTAAAATTGCATTTGCCGTCCTTACCATTGACTCAATTTGCAACTTAACTTTTCAAGTGGACTCCTAAGTCCATTTGCACCTCTTATTTTTGGATTTTCTCCTCATTTAGAAAATAGTCTATGCCTTGTTTCCTTCTACCAAAGCGCATGACCAAACACTTCCCTACACTATATTCTATCTGTCACTTCTTTGCCCATTCTCCCAATCTATCATAGTAGCACATTTGGACAGCAGTAACAGGATTGGTCTGAGTCAGCATGCATTTGCAAAGGGGAAATCGTGCTTGACTAACCCTTCTGGAACTTTTTGAGGATGTAACTATGAAAATGGACAAGGGAGAGCCAGTGGATGTAGTGTCCCTGGACTTTCAGAAAGCCTTTGATAAGGCCCTACATAGGAGATTAGTGGGCAAAATTAGAGCACATGATCACAGTGAATGGCGGTGCTGGCTTGAAGGGCCGAATGGTCTACTCCTGAACCTACTGTCTATTGTCTATTGTCTACTGTCTAGTGTCATTCTGCAGACTCCCTGCTTCCTCAACACTACCTGCCCCTCACCTATCTTTGTATTGCCTCCAAACTTGGCCACAAAGCCATCTATTCCGTCATCCAAATCGTTGACATATAATGCGAAAAGACACGGTCCCAATACCAACCCCTGCTGAACACCACTAGTCGCCAGCAGCCAACCAGAATAGGCCTCCTTTATTCCCCTTCTTTGCCTCCTGCCAGTCAGCCGATCTTCCATCCATGGTAGTATCTTTCCAGTAATAAATCACTCTTATCTTGTTAAGCAGCCTCAAATGCAGCACCTTGTCAAAGGCCTTCTGATAATCCAAGCAACCAACATCCGCTGGCTCTCCTTTATCTCTCTTGCCTGTTATTTCCTCAGATTTGTCAGGTAAGATTTTGCCTTAAGTTAATGCGGACCAAGGTGCTCAACACAGCACATAAAACTCACACACAACACATAAAGTAATATTACCACAAATAAATGAACAAATAATAAAATATAACCCAGAAGTTTGACATCTGGTGTTCAATTACTTTTTAGGAATGTAAAGAAACACTACTTAATGCATTAACGCATGAATTGTAAGAAATGAAAATGCATTGTGCAGTTTATTCTTGTAAATAATACACAGTATTTTTTATCATGAATAAAGTTTGTATTGATATATCAAAACTCTGGTGGTGACATATTCCATTTGATTGTCACAGGCTCTGATGAAAAAATGTGTAAGAGTTATTCAAATTTCTCATCAAATGTCATTTAGTAACAAATTTAATTATTTTGTTGGGAATTAAGTGTTCCATTTCATCCATCATTATCTTAGTAGAGTAACACTACCATGGGTGGTACAGTAGCATTGTGGTTAGCGTGAGGTTATTATAGTGCCAAAAACCAGGCTTCAATTCCATCAGTGTCTGCAAGCAGTTTCTATGTTCTCCCCTTGACCACATGGGATTCTTCTGAGTACTCTGAGGTAGTTTTGAGGAGGTAGAGTGGCTACAGAAGGACTTACACAGATTAGGAGAATGGGCAAAGAAGTGGCAGATGGACTACAATGTCAGGGATTGTATGGCCATGCACTTTGTAGGAAATATAAATGCACAGACTGTTTTCCAAATGGAGGGAAAATACAAAAAAACTGAGGTGCAAAGGGACTTGGGAGTCCTTGTGCAGGATTCCCTAAAGGTTAATTTCCAGGTTGAGTCTGTGGTGAGGAAGGCAAATGCAATGTTAACATTAATTTTGAGAGGAGTAGAACATAAAAGCAAGGATGTAATGTTGAAACTTTATAAAGCACTGGTGAGGCCTCCGTTGGAGTATTGTGAGCAGTTTTGGGCCCCTTATCTAAGAAAGGAGGTGCAGAAACTGGAGAGGGTTCAAAGGAGGTTCATGAAAATGCATATGCGATTCAGAAGAATGAGGTGTAACCTCATCGAAACCTATCAAGAGATGAAAGGCCTCGATAGAGTGGATGTGGAGAGGATGTGTCCTATGTTGGGAGAGTCTATGACCAGAGGACACAGCCTGAGAATAGAGGGGTATCTTTTTAGAACGGATATGAGGAGGAATTTCTTTAGCCAGAGAGTGGTGAATCTGTGGAATTTTTTGCCACTGGTGGCTGTGGAGGCCAAGTCTTTATGTATATTTAAGGCAGAGGTTGATAGATTCTTGATTAGTCATGGCATGAAGGGATAGAGGGAGAAGGCAGGAGATTGCAGTTGAAAGGAAAAGTGGATCAGCCATGATGAAATGGCGGAACAGACTTGGTGGGCCAAATAGCCTAATTCTGCTCCTTTAGCTTATGGTTTTATGTTCTTCTACTCCAGTGTCTTCCCACATTCCAAAGATGTACGGGTTAGTAGGTTAATAGGTCGCATGGGTGCACTTGGGTGACGTGGGCTTGTTGATCTGGAAGGGCCTGCTACCATGCTATATTCCCAAAATAAAAAAATACTCTGTGATCAATGGATTACTTTACAGTACAATGGAATTTGATTTTGATTCTAATTATATTCCTTCTTCTATAATTTATGTACAATTTTGATTTTCCTATATACCTGATGCAATGCACCTATGGTGCTGCTGTAAGTAAATGTTTCATTCTGTGTGCTTGTGCAGATGGCGATAAACCTGACCTTAACTTTAATCAATATAGCACTAAATAAAACTCCAGAACAGAGCAGGCTGAGGCGGTTTTCTCCTGGAAATAGAAGACTGAAGGTGATCTAATCTTTCAAGTTAGGATGGGATTTGACAGGATAAGGCTTCAGAAGGATGGGTGAAACTTTGTCTTGAGTTCCTCAACTTCTAAATTTAATGCTTTCCAAACTCCCCGAAATTCAGTGTTTTTTTGATATCAAAGCATCTGTATCTCCAAGGGGATTTTGAATATATTTACATGCTTACAGTACTTAGACCATAAGACCATTAGACATAGGAACAGAATTAGGCTATTCAACCAATTGAGTCTGCTCTGCCATTCTATCATGGCTGACTTCTCAACCCTATTCTCCTGCCTTTGACACCCTTACTAATCAAGAGCCTCTCAACCCCTGCTTTAAATATACCCAGTGACTTGCAATGAATACCACAGATTCACTACCATCTGGCTAAAGAAATTCCTCCTCACCCCTGCTCTAAAGGGTATGTCCTTCTATTCTGAGGTCGTGTCCTCTGTTGTTCCCTTCACATCCACTCTATCTAGGCCATTCAATATTTGGTACATTTCAATAAGAAGTTGTTTGCCATTGCCTCCTTCTGCACAGCATCTTTACAAGACGGGTGACCCCAGTCATTATCAATACTCTTCAGAGGCTGTCTGCCTGGCGTCAGTGGTCACTTAACCAGGACTTGTGATATGCACCGGCTGCTCCCATGTCTTCATGTGGCCCTGATCTGGGGGAGTGTGACGGCGGGGAGCGAAGCAGGTGCTACTCCTTGCCCAAGAATGACCTGCAGGCTAGTGGAGGGAAGGAGCGCATTACACCTTCTTTGGCAGAGAAGTATTTCTACCCCGCCATCCAAACATTTTGAATACCCTGATTAAAGAACCCATGAGTTTGTAGGTGGTGTGGTGTGAGGGCTGTATGTGTTTCCTCTTTGTGGAAAGTTCACTTACTTGTCACTTGTTGGAGTTGCTTTACTTTTATATATCAGCTTTATTTATCACATGTATCAAAACATATATATATATACACAGTATATCAAAACATCAAGACATACAACAACAACTAACACAGTCAGAGGATGTGCTCGGGATAGCCCATAAGTATCATCAGGCTTCTGGTGCCAACCAATTTCATGACATATATTAGTGATGTTTCAGGCCAAGACCCTTCTTCAGGACTGGAAAGGAAGAGGAAAGAAGCCAGAATGAAAAGTTGGGGGGAGGGGAGGGGAAGGAGTCTTAACTAGAAGGTGATACATGAAGCCAGGATGGAGAAGAAGGAAATTGATTGGAGAAGAAAGTGGACTATGGAATAATGGAACAATGGGGGGGGGGCACAAGGGGAGGTGATAGGCAGGTGAGGAGAAGAGGGAAGAGGCCACAGTAGAGAAGAGAATTAGAGGGAATGGGGAAGGAAAAATATTACCAGAAGGAAAAATTGGTGTTCATGCTATCAGGTAGGAGGATATCTAGATGGAATGGAAGTATTGCTCTTCCACAATGCTCATCATGGCAAAAGAGGAAGGCATGGACCAACTTGTTGGAATGGGAATGGAGATGGGAATCAAAATGATTGATAATTCGGGCATTCCACTTTTGGCAGATAGAACGGAGGTGCTCGAAAAAGCGATCTCCCTTCCTATGTCACATCTCACAAATGTAGAGAAGGCCGCACAGCAGAGGACCCCAACAGACTCACAGGTGAAGTGTGATAATAATTTGATTATACTTTTATTATCAAAGTATGTTTACCATTTACAACCTTGAGATTCACCTTCTTGTATGCACCCAAAATACAAAGAAACACAATAGAATCCACAAAATAGTAAGAATTGATGGGTACATGCTGAATTTCTGAGGAAGAAGAAGCATTGATAATCTTTCTTAGCTGTGATGTCAAACTGTTTGCACCAGGACAGGTAGTTGGTGATGTTAACATCGAGGAACATGAAGACCTCAACCTTCTCAACCTTACCACCGATGGAGATCTGTTGAAGATCTGTGACCTGTGATGTTTCAGTCCATTGGATTATAAGACATAGGAGAAGAATTAGTCCATTTGGCCCATCAAGTCTGTCCCATCATTCTATCATGGCTGATTTATTATCCCTCTCAAACCCATTCTCCTGCCTTCTCCCCATTTTGCAAGGATCAGTGTTGGGAGCTCCATTTATTACAATTAGCTCTACATAAATGCCTTAGGCACAAATGTATATCCAGGGTGCCCAAGACTTTTGCACGATCCTGTATTTGTCAACGTAGAGTGGAGAGTGAGTTTGTAAATCAGGTGGGAGCCAAGGGTGTTGGGAATGGCAAGGCTGAAGCACTGTGGGAGGGATGTGAGATAGATGGCAGAGAAGGAGTGCCGGGGCTGGTGATGATGACACACCAAGCCCTGAGTCACCAGGTAAGGGCATGTGATTCCAATCAACTGGTTTATTGATCATTAAAGAATGTCCCTCTAGTGCTTTCCACTCCCTCCCCTCTCCCTTCCCCTTTTCCCAACTATGATTCCCCTCTCCCTGCCCCTTCCCACTCTCAGTCCACAATAGAGACCCATATCAGAATCAGGTTTATCATCACTCACACATCATGAAATTTGTTTTTTTTTTGCAGCAGCAGTACAGTGCAATACTCAAAATTATTGCAGTACTATGCAAAAGTCTTCGGCACCCTAACTATATATATGTGGCCTAGACTTCTGAACAGTACTGTCCATAAATAATCTGGATGAAAATATGCATGGTCCGGATAGAAAGTTAGTCACTCCTTCAACTATGTTGTAATAATTGCATGTTTCTTTATTTTCAAGGCAAATGCTTGCCTCGTGTATTATATGGTGACAATGCAGAAGTAAAATACCGCAGATGCTGAAAATCTAAGGGAAAAACAGAAACTGTAGGAAATATTCAGTGATCAGACAGTATCTGTAAAGAGAGAAAGGGTGTTAATGTTTCAAATGAAAGACCTCTCTTCCCTGAAGGTGCTGAGGATGGTGTGGATCTATGGGGCTATGAAGGAGGGTATAGAGAAGGAAGATTTGCACAGGGTGGAGAGGAGATAGATTCAATGATAAAAGAGCAGCTAGTTTAAAGTATCGGAACCTAGAGTGATGAAAATGCAGAAGGATGACACATAAATGCCATAGCAAAGTAAGAGGGGACACTGACTGACCAACGTTGTTGAATACAATGTCTGGAAGTCTGTTAAGTGTCTAATCAGAAGATAGGGTGCAATTCAGTAGGCTTGCGTTGCTCTTTTCTGGAACAGTGTAGGAAGCTGAAGACAGAGATCAGAGATGAGACTGGATGAAGAATTAAAGTGAGATAATGGAGTGTTGGGGATCACACAATCATGCAAACTGCAAACACCTCTCCAATTTAGGAAAGACCAGGTTATCAGCAAACATCACATTCTAAACAGAAAAAGGCAAAAATTAATTGTTAGTTCAGCTTAAAAGAGTAGAGAGATATCTTATGCAATGTAGATCTCGGGATCAGAACTGATTAGCGGTTTAGGCCAGAAGAGATATACAGTAGGTTTGAGGTAGTGTTAAGCTTCACATAGTACAGGGGTTCCCAACCTTTTTTATGCCATAGACCAATACCATTAAGCAGAGGACCCATGCACCCCGGGTTGGGAACCGCTGACATAGTGGTAAGTGTGCTGTTATCTCAGGATCAGCAGCACAGATTCAATTCGCTCCACTGCCTTTGAAGAGTTTGTACATTCTCCCCGTGAACATGTTGGTTCCCCCCAGCTGCCATGATTTCCTCCCATATTCCAAAGGCGTACGGGTTAGTAGGTTATTCGGTCACATGGGTGCAACATGGACTCACTGGGGCAGCAAGAGACTGTTTCCATGCTGTATCTCTAAGTGGAAAAATAAAACAAAATAAACTGTCTTGACCTTAGCTTCAAAAGGGAACTTATTTTTTATTTCCACACCAGCAGCCCCCACTGCCTCCTGTGTGAGTTTATCCAGTTATTGCTGAGTAATATCTCAGTTTACACTGTGGACTAGTGCCTATTGAAGCTGTTCAGACTCATTTCATTTACGTACTGCAAAGTCTTCCCTTCCATTTGCCTGGTGTCAGAGTCAAGCTCATGTCTTGCAGGTGAACTGACATCATTGTAACGTTTCCAATTCCTCTGCGAAAGAGTTTGAAAATTATTTTTGAAAACGTTGGAAGTACAAGCAAACCAGCTGTGACAGGAGGGAAATCAGTCATCTGACTGACTCACTGACTAGCCGCCATGGGGGTTTAGACTGCAGGTTGAATTTCATATAAGCAAGCAATTTGTCAGCCTTCGGTTAAATGCTGAGTGGATCACTGTTATAGTGTCAAAGGAGCATTGCAATCTCTCTCCATCTTCAGGTGCACTTCCACAAGGGCTTAGTTACGTGCTGGTGTTGATTTTAGCTAATGGTTAGAGGAGGTAAATACATGTTCTCAACCAAGTCAATCATTGAGATGTATGGTAAAGCAATTTACACGTAACATGCCTTCTCTAGGAAATATGTTACATGGTTAGTCAGAAAGCACAAACCCGTGAAAATGATAGGCCCCTTAGGTGGAGTGGGACAAAAATAAACAATTTGTTTGGGGACATGGGGAATGCCCTGGTGACAAAAAAGAGCATTTTACCGTTTAAATGTAAAACATTAGAAATCCTTTGCTTCATCCGTTACACTTAAGTACTTGCACTGTTACAGCTCTGTAACCAAAACACAAACTGTCCCCAATGAAACAAACAGACACGCAGCAGCAGCTGCGGAGGTGATTTTCCTCAGCCAGATGTGATTCAGATGTTTCTGGTTTAATGTGTTTATTCGCAGTGTTGTAATTTTCTTTTTGTTGGTTTTGGAAATGGCTCTGGGACAGAATTGTGGACATCACACGCAAAATGCGTGTTACCCTGGGGCCACAGGAGACAGATGAGTGGGTGACTGTCAGCAGAGGGAAGGGAGAATGTCAGATAGTGTAGCTGTCCACCTTAACAGTAAATACTCATTTTGATACTATCATGGGGATGACCTACCTGGGGGAAGCGACAGTGGCTGTGCCTTTGACAGTGAGTCTGGCCTTGAGGCTCAGAAGGGTAGGGAACGGAAGAGGATGGCAGCAATAACAGAGGATTCTATAGTCAGGGGGACAGATGGGTGATTCTGTGGGTGCAAAAAACAAACACGGATGGTAGTTTGCCTCCCAGGCGCCGGGGTTCGTAATGTTTCTGAGCGCGTCCACAACATCCTGAAAAGGCAGGGTAAGCAGCCAGAAGTCGTGGTGCATATTGGTACCAACGACGTAGGTAGAAAAAGGGAGGAGGCCCTGAAAAGAGAGCACAGGGAGTTAGGAAGGAAGCTGAGAAGCAGGACCTCAAAGGTAGTAATCGCTCATGTGCCACACAACAACGAGGATAGGAATAGAATGAGTTGGCACATAAATGTGTGGCTGAAGAATTGGAGTGGGAGTAGGGATTCAGATTTCTTGATAATTGGGACCTCCGCTGGGCCAGGTAGCACCTGTACAAAAGGGGCAAGGGGGACCAATATTCTTGCGGGCAGTTAGGAGTGGTTTAAACTAAGATGGCAGGGGAATGGGAACCAGTATGATGGAGCTGAGGATAAACCAGCAGGTTTACAAGTACATGATGGATGTAACATGAATGTAAGAAAGGACAAGCCAATGACTGGGTACAAATACAGACAGAGCACGGACTTAAATTGTATCACAGAGGCTAAATTCAAAAAGGTGAAGAATGCAGGACTGAAGGTGCTGTATTTAAATGCGCGTAGAACTCGAAATAAAGTGGACGAACTCATGGTGCAGTTAGAGACTGGTTGTTATGAAATTATGAGCATCACTGAGTCACAGCTGAAAGAAGGCCATAGTCGGGAGCTTAATATCAAAGGATATACTTTGTATCGAAATGACAGGCAGGAAGACACAGGCGGTGGTGTGGCTCTGTTGGTAAGAGATGGAGTTACATCTTTATAAGGAGGTGACATGGGGTCAGAAAATGTTGAATCTTTGTGGGTGAAGTTAAGAAACTGCAAGGGTGAAAAAAACCATTATGGGAATCATATATAGGCCTCCAAATAGTAGCCAGGATGTGGGGTTAAGATTGCAAAGGGAATTGGAAAAGGCTTGTAATAAGGGGAATGTCACAATGTAATGGGGGACTTCAATATGCATGGGGTTTGGAAAAATCAGGTTGGTGTCGGATCGCAAAAGAGAGAATTCATTCAATGCCTACGAGACGGCTTTTTAGAGCAGCTTGTCTTTGAGCCTACTCGGGGGAAAGGCTATCTTAGTTTGGGTGTTGTGTAATAACCCAGATCTTATTAGGGAGCTTAGTGTAAAGGAACCCCTTGGAAACAGTGACCACAATTTGATTGAATTCATGCTGTAATTTGAGAGGGAGAAGCATAAGTCACATGTATCAGTATCACAATGAAATAAAGGAAATTATAGAGACATGAGAGAGGAGCTTGCCCAAGTGGATTGGAGGAGGATACTGGCAGGGATGGTGGCAGAGCAGAGATGGCTGAAGTTTCTGGGAATAGTTCACAAGGCACAGGATAGCTATGTCCCACAGAGGGAAAGGTTCTCAAATGGCAGGGGTAGGCAGCCGTGTCTGACAAGGGAAGTTAAGGACTGCATAAAAGCCAAGGAAAGGGCATATAAGGCAGCAAAAGTGAGTGGGAAGTTGGATGATTGGGAAGCTTTTAAAACCCAACAAAAGGCAACTAAGAGAGCTATAAGAAGGGAGAAGATGAAATCTGAGGGCAAACTAGCCAATAATATAAAGCAGGATACTATAAGTTTTTTCAGTTATATAAAGAGTAAAAGGGATGTGAGAGTTGATATTGGACCACTGGAAAATGATGCTGGTGAGGTAGTAATGGGGGGAAGGGGTCAAAGAAATTGCAGATGAACTTAATGAGTACTTTGCATCTGTCCTCACTGTGGAAGACACTAGCAGTGTGGTAGAGGTCCGTGAGTGTCAGGGAGCAGGAGTGAGTGCCATTGCTATTACAAAGGAAAAAGTGTGAGGCAAACTGAAAGGCCTTCAGGTGGTTAAATCACCTGGGCCAAATGGACTACATCCCAGAGTCCTGAGAGAGGTTGCTGAAGAGATGACGGATGCATCGGTCATGATCTTTCAAGAATCACTTGATTCTGACATGGTCCCGGAGGACTGGGAAATTACAATTTCACTCCACTCTTTAAGAAGGGAGGAAGGCACATCATGGTCTGGTATGGAGCAACCACTGCACAGGATCCTAACAAGCTGCAGAGAGTTTTAAACACAGCCAGCTTCATCATGGGTGTGAATTTCCCCACCAGTGAAGACACCTTCAAAAGATGATGCCTCAGTAAGGCAGCATCCATCATTAAGGACTTCTACCGCCCAGAACATGTCCTCTTCTGGTTACCACAGGAGCCTGGAGATACACCCTCATCGTTTTAGGAGCAGTGTCTTACCTCTGCCATCAAGTTTCTGAAGGGATAATGAACCCATCAATACTATCTCACTGTTTTTGTTCTCTTTTTGCACTATTTATTTAATTTTATTTTACCATTTAAATATGGCTCAATTGACTTCAATAAAACTAATTTTCTGAATTGGACAATAATGTACAGCACATCCTCTATCACACAATTCTTATCAGTGACTGAGAATGAATTTCTTAAGACTAGCCATTCAGGTAAACTTACTTTGGCCCCATGGTTCATATACAAATCACCTTTTGTAACAAATACAACAGGTACTGCAGGTGCTGGAAATCTAGAGCAATACACCCAATGTGCTGGAGGAGCTTAGTAGGTCAGGCAGCATCTGTGGATGGGAATAAACAGTTGACGTTTTGGGCTGAGACCCTTCTTCAGGACTGGAAAGGAAGGGGGAGGAAGGCAGAATAAGAAGGTGGGGAGAGGGGAGGAAGAAGTACAAGGTGGCAGGTAATTGGTGAAACCGGGAGAGAGGGAGGGGTAAAGTGAAGAACTGTGAAGTTGATTGGTGAAGGAGATAAAGGGCTGGAGAAGGGGGAATATGATAGGAGAGCACAGAAAGGGAAGGGATTGCAGCACCAGAAGGAGGTGATAGGCAAGTAAGAAGAGAAGGGGTGAGAGGGAAACAAGAATGCGGAATAGTGAGGTGGGAGGCAATTACCGGAAGTTCGAGAAATCGATGTTCACAACATCAGGTTGGAGGCCAAGATCGAATATAAGGTGTTGCTCCTCCAACCTGAGTGCGGCCACATCGTGGCAGTAGAGGAGGCCATGGACTGACATAGCGGAATGGGAATGGAAGTGAAATTAAAATGGGTGGCCACTGGGAGATCCTGTTTTTTCTGGCAGAGAAAGCAAAGGCACTCAATGAAGCTGTCAGCCTATCTACGTCAGGCCTCACTGATATACAGGAGGCTACACTGGCAGCACTGGGTACAGTAGATGACCCCAAGATTCACAGGGGAAGTGTCGCCTCACCTGGAAGGACTGTTTAGGGCCCTGAATGGTAGTGAGGGAGGAGGTGTAGGGGCAAGTGTGGCATTTGTTCCACTTGTAAGTGTAAGTACCAAGATTTTTATAATGCTGTTTACATTGTAAATACATGCTAGATTTATGTATTTAATCTCATTTTATTCCTTCTCTGCCCTTTAACCTCGATCTTTATATTTTATGTACTTCTTTATTCTGTATAATTATTGAATTTTTTTTTTGCATGTCGCACTCTGACCAGCACACCACAGCAAATTCTAAATAAATGTAAATGCATTTGGCAAATAACGCTGATCCGCGATCCTAGATACTCTCCTTTAGCCTTTGTTTCAAAGTGCAACCCAATTCTTCTGAGCACCATTCCGAGATCAAGATCAAGTGCAGTTACAACGTGACAGGCGGCTAGAGCAACGCTATTTAGAGCCGGTGACCCGAGTTCAATTCCGCCATTGTTTGTAAGGAGTCCCTTCATGTTCTCTGTGTGACCGAGTGAGTTTCCCTAGGTAGCCTTGTTTTTTCCTACATTCCAAAGACACATGGGTATGCAGGTGAATTGGTCACATGGGTGGTATTGGGCAGTGAGGGCCTGTTACTTTGCAGTATCTCCAAATAAAATAAGACAAAGCTTAATTTTACAAAGCATCAGTCCAGTAATGGATCACAAGTAACCAAGGCAGGAGGAGCAATGGAGATGGACTAAGTCAGGAAAGGAGCCTCGTATGAAATGGGTTTCTAACCCCTGTGGAAAACTATATTCTTAGTTTAACTTGTATGGACACAGAAGGAGGCTTATCAGCTTACTGGGTCCATGCTGGTTGCCAGCTCCTTCACGAGCACTAGCCTCTCCAGGTGCAGGAAGTTGTAAACTCAACCAGCTCCATCTTGGACACTAGCTTCAAAAAAGACCCCCATCACCCAGGATGTGCCCTGTTCTCATTGCTACCATCAAAGAGGAGGTACAGGAGCCTAAAGATATACACTCAATGTTTCAGAAACAGCTTCTTCACCTCTGTTATCTGATTTCTGAATGGACAATAAACCATGAACACTATTTTTAGTCTCTTTTTGCACTGCTATTTAACTTAATTTTTATATACACTTCTTACAGTAATTTACAGTTTTCATTATTATTACTGCAATGTCCTACTCCCATAAAAAAAAACAAATTTCATGATATATGCCAGTGATATTAAACCTGATTCTGATCCTAATGTTGAACAATTTTATCCCCACTCTCCTTTTTTCTCTATAACCCCGCAGCCTACTTTTCACAAACAAGAGAAAATCTGCAGATGCTGGAAATCCAAGCCATACACGGAAAATGCTGGAGGAACACCCAATGTGGCCTCCTGTATATCAATCAGACCCGACGTGGATTAGGAGACCACTTCACCGAGCACCTACGTTCTATTCGCCAGAAGAAGCAGATCTCCCAGTGGCCATCCATTTTAATTCCACTCCCATTCCCATTCCGATATGTCCATCCATGGCCTCCTCCACTGTCGTGATGAGGCTACATTCAGGTTGGAGGAACAACACCGTATATTCCGTTTGGGTAGCATCCAACCTGGTGGCATGAACATTGACTTCTCGAACTTCACCATTCCCATTTCCCTCACTCACCTTATCTCCTTACCTGCTCATCGCTTTGCTTTGGTGCTCCTCCCGTTTTCCTTTCTTCCATGACCTTCTGTCCTCTCCTATCAGACTCCCCCTTCTCCAGCCCTGCATCTCTTTCACCAATCAACTTCCCAGCTCTTTACTTCACCCCTCCCACTTCAAGTTTCACCTATCACCTGGTGTTACTCTCTCTTCTCCCCCACCATTTTAATCTACTCCTCAGCTCTTTTACCTCCAGTCCTGATGAAGGGTCTCCGGCTGAAACGTCGACTATACTCTTTTCCATAGATGCTGCCCGGCCTGCTGAGTTCCTCCAGCATTTTGTGTGTGTGGCCTTGGATTTCCAGCATTTGCAGATCGTCTCGTGTTTGTTAATTGGGGGGTTGCTGGGGCAGCATGGCTCAAAGGACTGGAAGGGCCTACACTGTGCTGTATTGCTAAATAAACAAACTTAAAAGGAGTTTATGGATGAGAGGGTTGGAAGGATATGGTCCTGGTGTATATCGATGGAACTAGGCAGAAGATCATGTCAGTCTGCGTTGGGTGGGCTGAGGCATCTGTAGTACTCTGTGACTCTAAGATGAATTCTGATTTGATGCATTGAGGAGAAAGGTTATTTAGCACATTATTAATTACTTGGGAAGGATGGAAATGAAGTTGAGAGTTAGGGGCATCTGTTCAATTCCAAAAGAATGGGCTTCGAGCCAATGAAACTTAGGGAAACTATTCATTTAATGGCTCAGAATGACTTGTGTTTATCATTGAATTGCACTTATACATTGGACATGAAACACAGATAAAGCATTTCAGACTATACTTTCTTATCTGGTAGCATTCCACTGCAGCTCAGGGCATTGGAGAATGGAGTTCAATTCCAGCGTTCCGGGTAAGGAAATTTGTACATTTGTCCCGTGAATGTGTGGGTTTCCTTTGGGTGCACTGGTTCCTCCCACAGTCTAAAGACGTACTGGTTATTGGGTTAATTGGTCATTGTAAATTGTCTCCAGTTAAATCGGTGGGTGGCACTGCTCAGTGTGCCACACTGCATCTTCAAATAAATAAATACATATAGGTGAAAGACTCCCTTTCATAAAGCTATCAAAGTTTGTTTAAAAATGCAATATATCCACTTTGTAGAACTAAATGGATTTCATTTCAAGGGCTGGAGAAATACCAAGATTTGTGGCAACTGGATATATTGGTGTGGATGAAAGGCTTTGGTTATTCTAAAGACTCAGCACTGTGAAGCAGCAGCCAACATACAGCCTTTCAAGGACAGAAAATCAGAAAATGCTGGACACATTCAAAGATATCTAAGGGTGTAGAATATTTTAAAATGTCACTGATCCCAAAGTAGAGTGCGCAGCAGATGCTATCAACCAATGGGATAACAGAGAACGTCAGCCAGCGATATACTGTACATAGGGAGTGCAGCAGACATTTTCAGCTGACAGTAGCCAACCCATCAGTTAATAATACCATACAGACATACAGATTTTCTTTAATAAGGATAGTTTATTTGTCAGATCTATATTGAAACATTGAAATATATAGTGAAATGTCAGTTCAATTACAAAGAAACTACAGTAGCACCTCTACTTCTATAAACTGTAACAGTTTGTGGAAATTTGGCATGACATCTAAAACTTTGACAAACTTCGACAGATGTGTAGTGGAGACTATCGACTGTCTGCATCACAGCCTGGTATGGAAACACCAATACCCTTGAATGGAAAATCCCACAAAAAATAGTGGATACAGCTCAGTCCATCGTGGGTAAAGCCCTCCCCACCATTGAGAGTTCCTACTCAGAGTGTTGTCACAGGAAAGAAGCATCGATCATCAGGGACCCCCTTCACCCAGGTCATGCTCTCTTCTCGCTGCTGCCAGCAGGAAGAAGGTACAGGATCCTCAGGACCCACACCACCCGGTACTGGAACAGTTATTACCCCTCAACTTATCAGGCCCTTGAAACAAAGGGGATAACTTCACTCAACTTCACTTGCCCCTTTATTGAAATATTCCCACAACATATGGACTCATTTTCAAGGACTCCTCATCCCATGTTCTTGATATTTATTGCTTATTTATTTATCATTATTATTTCTTTCTTTTTTGTATTTGTACAGTTTGTTGTCTTTTGCACACTGATTGAACACTCAAGTTCATGCAGTCTTTCATTGATTTTGTTATGGTTATTATTCTATTATGCATTTATTGAGTATGCCTGCAAGAAAATAAATCTTAGGGTTATATATTTTTATAATAAATTTACTTTGAACTTTTGAACTTTATCTTATGTGGGTTTTTTTGTGGTGTATTGAATCTAGAGTAACAATAGTTTCATTCTCTTTTAAGAGGCAATTTGATGATAGAAAATTGGAGGGCTATGTAGGAGGGAAGGGTTTATTGGAGTAGATTAAAGGGTCAGCACAACATTGTGAGTTGAAAGGCCTGTCCTATGTGCTATGTTCCCATCTACCATTAGGCTGAAGATACAAAATGATAAAAGCACATCCCACCCAGTTCAAGGGCAGCCCCTGTTATAAGATTATTGAATGGTGCCCTCATATGATAAAATGGAGTCTTGACTCACAATCTACCTCATTATGATCTTGCACCTTACTGTCCACATGCATTGCACTGAAAGTTCAAAGTTCAAAGTGCATTTGCACTTGAAGTATGCATGCAGCATACAACTCTGAAATCTATCTTCTCCAAACAGCAATGAAACAAAGAAAACATTGGAAGCCATTCAAAGAAAAAAATCAATCCCCCCACACAGTAAAAAACCAAATCGCACAAACAACAACAAGAACAACACCTCCCGAGCAAAAAAGAATTTGCGCAAACATCAACAAGAATATCAATCTTCCCACGCACAAAGAAAAACAAACAAATCGCACAAATGGCATCAAGAAAGAATGAGCGAACACACAGAATATAAAAACACAAAATCAAAAGAGCCCAATCGAACTACAGTCCAATCCATAAACCACAGATCCGGAAATCCAGCACTATCCTGCGACAGCAGTGAGCAAGTGAGAGAGACCATTTGGACACAGGGACCTCCCTTCAAGAGCAAGAGGGAGAGGAAGGCCGTGACATGCAGCCACCTTCTGCTGGCAGCAGCAGGCAAGAGGATGGTAGATGGTGCTGAAAACCCTCTTGGCTTCTGCACTTCCTTCAAGGTTTCAATCTCCCCCAAAGATTTAATCAGTGAGAACAGTGAGAAATGGAGTTGATCATGGGCTCGTGTCCCATCTCTGTGCTTCTTGACCTCGAGTCCGTTCACCTCCCGGAATCTTGTCAGAGACAGCAAAACTCAATCAGCCAGAAAACACACCATCAAACTGTAGAGCATAGTCTTCAACAGCAGCAGAACCACATTTAAAGGGAGAAGAAGTGCAGGAAACAGTTCTGTGGACTATCTGGAAGATGTTGCTTGAGGTAGTGTTATTCACTGTCACCATCTTGGATTTTCCATTATATTCTGCATTCTATTATGAGGGGTGATTGATAAGTTCATGGCCTAAGGTAGAAGGAGTCAATTTTAGAAAATCTAGTACATTTATTTTTCAACATAGTCCCCTCCTACATTTACACACTTAGTCCAGCAGTCGTGGAGCATACGGATCTTGGACCTCCAGAAAGCGTCCACAGGCAAAGGTGATTGATAAGTTTGTGCCTAAGGTAGAAGGAGATGAGTCATACAACTCTCATTACATGCACATGCAGTTCAATGCTTTGAGTGGTTATGCAGAAAGTTTGAAGTTAATAACTCATCTCCTTCTACCTTAGGCCACGAACTTATCAATCACCCCACATATTCTTTTACATTGTACTATCTCAACGAACTGTGAGATAATCTGATCAGTATGAATAGTGTGAAAGACGGGTTTTTTCACTCTTCCTCAGTACGTGTGACAAAAACAAACCAACTCCAATTCCAATTCCAATTCCGGTGGCAAGTGAATACTATACTATTGGAGGTGTTTTCTTTCAGATATGATGTTAAATCAAGTTCCTGTCTGCTTTCTTAGACAATCTGGAGCAGTTTACCACCACTTTCTCAAAGTGCAATTAATGATGGGCCATTAACCGGGGTGTAGGGTGACGAACAGTGATCAGGCTTCAAAACTAACTCCCTGCTGCTCTTCAGAGTAGTTCCACGGGATTATTTATTAATTCAATTCATCCTGTCGTGGCAACAGCTGTTTGCCCTCCTTTAGCTCTGAGTCAGAAACGTTGGCTTGCCTGTGTTTGACTTTCCAGACACCAATCTTCTCCACAGGCCAAAACCGCAGTTTTCACAGCTTCATTTTCCTGTCTTTCATGTGAGATTTCAACACTTAACTTCCCAGTTTCCAATATCCCTTGCTGGTGATGACATCCCAGATGAGGTGGGTGAATGAAGCAATTGCCAAAGTTCTTCTACTTCAAGCTAAGTAAGGTAGATCATTGGTTGACAACCTTTTTTTTCCTATTCATGGCCCACTTGTGACTTTCACTTACAGTGTCCATTAGCTGCTAAAGTTTCTTTTTGGTCAACTGTACAAATTATTCAAATATGCAGTCAGTATTTATGGTTTTTTTGTGTTCCTTTTTCAATCTTTTTATTAGCTTCATAAAATATAAACATGACATAATATTAGTACAAAGTTATTGAAAACACATTGTTATAATTAACATGAGTAACTATAAAACCAAATAATATTTAATTGACAAAACTCCCAATCATATAGGATACCAATGAATAATACAGAACAAAGAGAAATACCCAGACAAAAATCATGAAAAAGGAAAAAAAAATTAAAAAATATATAATAACCCCCCCCCCCAAAAAAAACTAATCTAAATAGAATTAATCAACTAAACTAAAAAAAAAGTCCTGGGCTGTTTTAACATCATAAAAAATGGGAGAAAAGAAAACCTTAGTGTCAACGACTCTGTTCTTCCCAACCAACATTACAGAGAAGTAAAATAAGTTTGGAAATGGTCAAATTACATCATATGAAAATGCTGAATAAATGGCCTCCAAGCCTTTTCGAATTTAATGGAAGGGTCATAAACCACACTTCTAATTTTTTCCAAATTTAAACATAACATAGTTTGTGAGAACCAGTGAAATATAGTAGGAGGGTTAATCTCTTTCCAATTCAGCAAAATGGATCTTCTCGCCATTAAAGTAAGAAATGCAATCATCCGATGAGCTGAAGAGGTTAAATGATTTGATTCTATCATTGGTAACCCAAAAATAGCAGTAATTGGGTGAGGTTGTAAATCTATATTCAAAACCGTTGAAATAATACCAAAAATATCTTTCCAATATTTTTTCAACAAAGGACATGACCAAAACATGTGAGTTAAAGAAGCTATTTCGGAATGATATCCATCACATACAGGATTAATATAAGAGTAATAACAAGATAGTTTATCTTTGGACATATGAGCCCTGTGCACTAATTTAAACTGTATCAACACATGATTAACACATACAGAAGATGAATTAACTAATTGAAGAACTTTTTCCCATTTTTCAATTGGTATAATAATCTTAAATTCTCTTTCCCAATCAGTTTTAATTTTATGAGATACATCAGGACATAAATTCATAATTATATTATAAATAATTGCTACAACACCTTTCTGAGATAGATTTAAATCTAAATTTTTTCCAAAATATCCATTGGATATAAGTGTGGAAAATTAGGAGAAACAGTAATTAAAAAGTTTCTAACCTGTAGATATCTAAAAAAGTGAGATTTGGGTAAATTATATTTACTAGATAGTTGATCAAAGGACATAAAACAATTATCCAAAAATAAATCATGAAATGGTACTATACCTTTGATTTTCCAATCAAAGTAAGCTTGATCCATAGTGGAAGGTTGAAAAAGGAAATTAGATATAATAGGACTTGCTAAAATAAATTGGTTCAACCCAAAAAAATTTCGGAATTGAAACCATATGCGTAAAGTATGCTAAACTATTGGGTTATTCATTTGTTTATACAGTTTAGAAAAAATGAATGGAAGAGAAGTCCCTAAAACCAAGCCTAAAGAAAACCCTTGTAATGAATCACATTCAAGATTTACCCAATGTGGACTCGAAATTGCATCCAAATCTCGTAACCAAAATTTTAAGTATCTAATATTAATTGTCCAATAATAAAATCTAAAATTCGGGAGTGCTAAGCCCCCCCCCCCGCCCTCTTTTTTGGATTTCTGTAAATGCCTTTTACCTAGCCTAGGATTTTTGTTCTGCCATATATATGAAGACATTTTTGAGTCAACATTATCAAAAAAAGATTTTGGAATAAAAACTGGAACCGGTTGAAATACGTATAGAAATTTAGGCAAAATAATCATCTTAATAGCATTAATCCGACCGATCAAACACAAAGATATTGGTGACCATTTAGTAAACAAGAGTTTAATCTGATCAATTAAAGGTAAAAAATTAGCTTTAAATAAATCTTTATACTTTTTCGTAATTATAATCCCTAAATATATAAAAGAGTCAGTAACCAATCCGTGGTCAGATTATTTCCTATTTGGCTGGTTTGAAAAAATGTACTAAGAATGAAATACTCTTGTTGGTTGATAAAATTAAAGAAATTGATAAAAAAAAATACGCTATTGCTCCTAGTAAGGAGCTGTACAGACACAGAGTTGAACTTCAATTGGAACATAGTTTACTATTAACATCCTCGATCGAAAATCAATTAATGAGAACTAAAAGTGAGTTTTATATTCATAGTGATAAATCGGGTAAATCATTAGCTAATCAATTGAAATTTGCTTCTGTTAAACGTCAAATTACTAAGATTCGTGAACATGATGACACTTTGACAGTTGATCATGATGGAATAAACAAAACCTTTCAGGAATTTTATACCTCTTTATATCACTCTGATTTTACTCATGATTTTAATATCATGCATGATTTTTTAAGTAAATTGAATTTTCCAAAATTATCACCCGAAGATTGCTTATCTTTAGAAACTCCTATTACAGAGGATGAAATAATAACTGCAATCTCATCAATGAATTCTGGTAAAGCACCTGGTCCAGACGGGTTTACAGTGGAATTTTTTAAATACTTCTCCTCTATCCTCTCTCCTTGGTTGTCTAGAATATTCAAAGAAGCAGTCAGTTTAGGTAAATTACCACAATTGTTTTATGAAGCCTCTATTTCCTTAATTCTTAAAAAGAATAAAGATCCTACTGATTGTGCATCATATAGATCAATATATCTTTTGAATATAGATTCAAAATTTTTTTCAAAAATTTTAGCAACTAGGTTAGAGAAGGTATTACCTCAAATTGTATCTATGGACCAAACAGGATTTATTAAAAACCATTATTCATCTTTTAATATTAAGAGGTTAATGAATATTGTTTATACCCCTTCATTTAATATTCCGGAATGTATTATCTCATTAGATGCTGAGAAAGCCTTTGACAGAATTGAATGACCTTATTTATTTAGTGTGTTCGAGAAATTTAATTTTAGTCTGATATTTCTATCTTGGATTAAATTGTTATATCATACCCCGGTAGCTTCGGTTTGCACTGATAATCAAAGATCTCTCTTTTTTCGTCTATCTCACAGTACTAGGCAGGATGCCCTCTTAGTCCTTTACTATTTAATGTCGCCCTTGAACCTTTAGCAATTGCTATCCGTGACTCGCCCAACATTTTTGGTATTATCTGCGGAAATTAAATACATAAATTATCACTATATGCAGATGATTTGTTATTATATATCTCTAATCCGGAGAAGTCAATTCCTGTTATTCTAGCTTTGTTAGCTCAATTTGGTAATTTTTCTGGTTACAAATTAAACCTTAATAAGAGTGAATTATTTCCCCTAAATAAGCAGGTTCCAATATTTATGTTTTAACATGTTAAAAGTATTATATAATGTTCAATCCCTGGAGCTGCCCGGAGTAGGCCGAAAGCCTCAGTCTCAGTTCATCATATTAGCAGGGCAAATCGCCTCGAAGCTCACAGACATGAAGCACAGTAGCCGGGTGTATATGAAAAATAATACTATTTTACACACACAGGTCAGTGGAAGGCAAACAGAACTAGCCTCCTGCTGCATACTCAGTAACTGGCCTTACTGCAGACAGACCTGCCTAATCTGCAGTTTGTGATTTAGGGGTGGATTTGGAACGAGGCTCAGTGGGCCACCCTGCAGGGTGTGAATGGTAATTTATTAGATTAGATTAGATTATGAGGACATGCAGTCCTCTTTTATTGTCATTTAGTAATGCATGCATTAAGAAATGATACGATGTTTCTCCAGAATGATATCACAGAAACACAAGAGAAACCGACTGAAAATCTGACAAAAACCACATACTTATTACATATAGTTACAACAGTGCAAAGCAATACCATAATTTGATAAAGAACAGACCATGGGCATGGTAAAAAGTCTCAAAATCTCTCGAAATTCCCATCATCTCACGCAGACGGTAAACCTCCAGCACCGCAAACTTGCCGATGCAGCATCCCGGAAGCATCCGACCACAGTCTGACTCAGAGTCCGTCCGAAAACTCCAAGCCTCCGACCAGCCCTCCGACACCGAGCACCGAGCACCATCTCTGCCGAGCGCTTCGACCCCGGCCCCAGCAACAGGCAACAGGCAAAGCCGAGGATTTGTGGCCTACCCCTCCAGAGATTCTCGATCGCACAGTAGCAGCGGCAGTGAAGCGGGCATTTCAGAAGTTTCTCCAGGTGTTCCTCCGTGCTTCTCGCGGCTGTCTCCATCAAATCAGGATTGTGCACGGCCCCTAGTTAACACATACGATATCATTCGTAACAGCCGCGCGCGCTGCCTCGCACTGCCATCTTCTCCTCCCTCCAATTATGCATGGACAAGTAGGAGCACAGATAACGATTAACGTGCGCACCCCTCCCCCACACACAGGCTAGACCGTTTTGCTGCCTCATTTGCATCATCTAGCATATTTTCTCATTCATTTCATTCAGGGTACCAATTAAAGTACATATATTCATTTCTTTTTAAGTTATATATCTTAATAATGTTTCATTAAAACAGTAAACTTATCATGGACAATTCAGAAACTCATGTGGCTCCCAGTTTCTTGTTTTTTTTTACTTGTGGCCCCTACGAAATCTGGCCCATGTTGAGAACCACTGAGGTAGAGCACTCACAGAGAAGGCAAAGGGAACGTTTCAAGGACTCCAACTTTTACATTGATCCAAAGTTTGGGGACAGAGTGGGAGTGACCGCACCCCGTAATGATTCCATCTAATGGAACCTTGGCAAGGCCGCAGCCTTGCTGGATGTGAGGGCGGCATTTGCTGAAGTTGAATAAGAGCACAGACATCTTCGGGGCATCAGCTATTAATCCTGCAAATTAAAGTGGTGGCAGAGAGTTCAAAGCACAGATTGTCCAAATCATCCCCTTACTCTCATAGAAAGCAGAATCATTAAACACAAAGGGCAAACAACAATGCTAACACTAACAAACTGCATGTAATTGCAGTGATGTTTCCTCTGGATAGCTCTGCAATCTATCAGACGATAGACAAGAGAGCTAGGCAAGACCTAGAGAGATCAAAAAAGATTTGTTTGTCAAAGCTTTGGAAGTTTATAGCAAAGTCATTTAAATGACTTAAATTTAAACCATTTATGGCCACACTTGTAAGGTGATTGGAGGAAATTATGGGCGGGGGGGATGTCAGAGGTAGGTGTTTTACATGGAGAGTAGTGTGTGCATGGAACACACAGTCGGCTGGTGGTAGAGGCAATGGCATTAGGGAGATTAAAGAAACTCTTACAAACATGAGGAAATCTGCAGATGCTGGAAATCCAAAGCAACACACACAAAGTGCTAGAGGGACTCAGCAGGTCAGGCAGTAACTATGGAAAAGTTGACATTTTGGACCGAGATCCTTCTTCAGGACTGGGAAAAAAAGAGGAGTCTTCTTGAGTTATTGCCTCAGAACAATGTTGGCCCACAATGTTGACCTTTAATCTACTCCAAGGTGAATCTAACCCAACAAGACTTCTCTTTATTTCCAGACCTGATGAAGGGTCTCAGCCCAAAACAGCAACTGGTTACGCTTTTCCGTAGATGCTGCCTGGCCTGCTGAGTTTCTCCAGCATTTTGTGTGTGTTGCTAAGGAACTCTTAGATAGGACATAGATGATAGAAAGATGGAGGGCTATATGGTATGGTAGATTGACCCAAGAGTAGGTTGAAGGTTAAAGGGCCTGTTCTGTTCTGTACTGTTTTACGGTCTATGTTCTAAGGCAATAATTCAAAAGCTGCCACACATATAGCTTATTCCACTATTTAAGTCTGACAGCATTTCCAGTCAGTAAAAAGTAGGCACAATATTATGGGCTGAAGGGCCTGTAATGTACTGCACTGTTCTATATTCAGTTGAATGGCTCAAATGGTGACCATTTGATCATGAAAAATGTCCTTGATGTAAAGGACATCAAGCAACCTACCTCAGACTCAATGAATCAGATACAGAATAAAAGAAACACTCATAATTGAGCAGTTAAGGCACCTGGCGCTTTGTGTAAGAACCACTAGTGTTACCCCAACCACTTCAGGACATTGACAACAGGAATACAACTTCCCACCATTCTTAACCTTTCCTGAGGTTGTTTCAGAACCCTGTCCATGGCTAAGGACTCAACAGTGATGGTTCACCCTTCAACCATCAGACTCCTGAACCAGCATGGGTAACTTCACCCACCTCAACTCTGAACTGATTCCGCAACCTATGGACTCACTTTCAAAGGCTCTACAACTCAAGTTCTCAATATTATTTACTGCTCTCTTCCCATTGCTGTCATCAGGAAGGAGATACAGGAGCCTTAGATCCCACACCACCGGGCTCAGAAACAGTTCTTACCCTTCAACCATCAGAATCCTGAACCACTGTGGATGACTTCACTCACCTCAACACGAACTGATGCCATAACCTAGAGGCTCACTTTCAAGGACTTTACAACTCATGTTCTCAGCATTATTTGTTTATTTATTTATTATTACTATTTGCACATTGGTTGTCAGTATTTGTACGCAGTTTTGTATTCATCCTATTGCATTTATAATTGGAGAAGATAAAATATGAAGGTAAGCAAACCAAATATATCAAAGAGGATGGCAAAAGTTTTTTTAAGATATATCAAGAGTAAAAGAGAGGCGAGAGTAGATACTAGACCACTGAGAAATGATGCAGGAGAGGTAGTAATAGGGGATAAGGAAATAGCAGGTAAACTGAATAAGTATTTTGCACCAGTCTTCACTATGGAAGACATTAGCAGTATGCTGGGAGTTTGGGAGTCTGGGGGGCAGAAGTGTGTGAAGTTGCCATTACTAGGGAGAAGATGCTTAGGAAACTGACAGGTCTGAAGGTGGATAAGTCAACTGGATCAGATGGACTACACCCCAGCATTCTAAAAGAGGTAGCTGAATCTTGCCTACTAATCTTTTGGAATTCTTTGAGGAAATAAGAAGCAGGATAGACAAAGGAAAATCAGTGGATGTTGTGTACTTGGATTTTCAGAAGGCTTTTGACAAGATGCTGCACATGAGGCTGCTTAAGAAGGTAAGAGCGCGTGGTATTACAGGAAAGATACTAACATGGACAGAACATCGGCTGATTGGTGGGCGGCAAACTGGGAATAAAGGGAGCTTTTTCTGGATAGCTGTCGACATTGAAGAGACCCTTAGATAGACACGTGGATGATAGAAGGAGGAGTACTGTATGGGACAGAAGGATTATGTATATTGATCTTAGAGTAGGTTAAAAGTTTGGAACAGTGTCATGGGCCAAAGGGCATGTACTTTGCTGCAATATTCTATGTCCTAACGTATAATTCTGAGAACGTTTATGAATTAAAAAATCTATTTCGAACACTTGAGTTGAACTTAATGAGAATACCACATATGTATACAATTAACATTGCATTGTAAGCAATGACTCTTCAATCTTTCTTCGGCTTTTAATTTAGTCTCCCCTTTGTGTTAGAATTCCTAAACTCGGCAGGAATTTGTAAGATCAGATCCGAGACTGATCTCCATCTCCATCACGATCACACAGGCCAGCTGGCACAGATACCTCACCTGGCCTTCAGCAAGCTGAAGGTTCCTCCACTGAGCCCATTGTACAGTAGAGTTCCTTACCTTTCATTGAAGTAATTGAAAACTAAATTATATTGCAGGGCTGAGAGGCAGACCCAACTGGGATACCAAATGGAAATATAATAGCGCTGGCAAAAATACTTACATTTACCTTGTTCCCCCAAAAGCATTTGCAGGAACGCACAACCCTCAATGAAATTGGATACATCTTCTAATGACACCTGACAACCCAATGGGGATTTTAACTCTGAAATGCCTTCTCCAAACTGGCAACAAGCAAATTGCTCCCCACGTACTAAACCACAGAATTAAGTAAGGAGCAAAGGAAGGAATCTGGTCCTGTTGGTTCAAGGGCAGCGAGAGAAATCAAAGTTCAAAAAAAGTTTATTTTCAAAATATGTGTATGTCACCGTATACTACCCTGAGATTCATTTTCTTGCAGGCATTCACAGTAGAACAATGAAATAAAATAAAATGAATGAAACCTGCACTCAAAGATTGACAAATAGTGTATAAAAGAAGATGAACTGTACAAATACAAAAATGCAAACAATAAATAATAAATAAATAAATACATATATGGATAGATAGATAGATGGATAAATAGATAGGTAAATAATACTGAGAACATGAGTTGTAGAGTCTTTGAAAGTGAGTCCATATGGTGTGGAGTCAGTTCAGTGTTGTGGAGAGTGAAGTTATCCACTCTGGTTCAGGTGTCTGACGGGTGTAGGGTAATAACTGTTCCTGAAGCTGGTGGTGTGGGACCTGAGGCTACTGTAACCTTCTCCTGATAGCAGCAGTGAAAACAGAGCATAGCCTGGATGGTGAGTGTCCCTGATGATGGATGCTGCTTTCCCGTCACAGCACTTTTTGTTGATGTTCTCAATGGTGGGGAGGGCTTTTCCTGTGATGAACTAAGATATATCTATCACTTATATATACTTAAATTAAAGTAGCAGTGCAAAAAAGAGAGCAAAAAAAGAAAAAAAAAACCTAGTGAGTTAGTGTACACGGCTTCATTGCCCTTAGAGAAATCTGACGGCAGAGGGGAAGAAGCTGTTCCTAAATCATTGAGTGTGTGTAGTCAGTCTCCTGTTCCTCCTCCCTGATGGTATCAATGAGAGGAGGGCATGTCCTGGGTAAAGGTGGTCCTTAATGATGGATGCCGCCTTTTTGATCCATTGATGAGGACTGGTGAATGTTCCCTTGACTTCTCCGTCCTGTTCCACAACCAATTCCTTGGCCTTAGTCTCGCAGAGTGTAAGGTTGTTGTTTTGACACCACTTGACCAGCCGATCTATCACACCCCCTGTACGCCTCCTCGTCACCGTCTGAAGTTCTGGCAACAGTAGTCGTGTCGCTAGCAAAGTTATAGGGGGCATTTGAGCTGTGTCTAGACACACAGCCATGGGTGGAGTGAAGGAATGCAGCTTTGAGATGTGATTGTCAGCAAGGAGGAGACATTATGTCCAATCTGCAATGATGGTAGTCTCCCAGTGAAGAGATTTACACCATTCAGGGCCATGTAGCCAGCAGGGTCATCATCCCACCCACCATTGCAAACATTCATTCCTCCATCGCCAGTGCACCTGGTGTCCAGCTTTTCCTTTACCCTGATGTTCCTAGGAATGTAGTGCCCTTGAACTAGTGGTGTGGGTCTTCAGTTTTATGTCCCTTCTATCTGATGGTAACAGTAAAAGGAGCAAATAATCCAGATGGTGGGGATTCTTGATGATCGATGCCACCACCTTGAGGCAATGCCTCCTGTCGATGCTCTCACTGGTGGCGAAGGATGTGACCCTGTGGTCTCTACTCTCTTCAGGCTCTGGTGTTCCTGTGCAATATTCACCCAACCTGTTTAATCTATCCTCATGTGACATTTCCCCTGTCCTGGCAATCGATCCACTTCATTGCATTCTCTCTACTGCAAGGGAAGCTCGATCTATGCGCAATATTCCAGGGCATTCCGGTACATCCTAAATCCATAAATGTTATCAAGAGAAGGACAATGGTAGAGAACCAATGGGAAAGCCACCACAAACAAGTTCCACTCTCACTCACCAATCTGAGTGGGGTTACTGAATGAAAGCAGCTGTTTAAGTTTCTATCGTAAAATACAATTGAAATTGATATAATGTGAAGAAGTCCATCGATGTCCATTGCTATTGGGACCTTTATTATTGCAGGATTTTCTCTCTGGAGCAGCAGCCTCATTACCGGCCAGCGTGTTGGTAAATATTCTGGACTTTGACAGCCAAAAGTTTGCAGTAAAGTGTTTGGTCAATATAAAAAATTGGATTTTTAAATTAGTTCTTTGGGATGCTTTTCCTGTTGTTAACATTTGAAACTGCTAAATTATAGTCCCGGTAGTAGTCTACCCTTGAGCAACTGCACATGCAATCAGTTAATGTAGAGCAGTGGTTTTATCATTGTATATGCTGTTTAATCGTGCCTTGTCCATACTAATTCATAATCGGACACACCCGTATTGGGAGCGGGGGCTCCAGTTGTTGATTTTAATGTGCAGATGTTTCCCCTGATGACTATCAAAAAGCAGGAAGTTCAGCCAATATGACAACAAGATTACCACATGCAGCAAGTATGATGTTAATCTCCTCAGTATTGGTCCATTTCACTCTTGTGACTGCACATGTGGGCCCTGTGTTCAATATAACTGATGTTCTGGATGAACAAAGTAATTATATATTGTTTGCTGGTTAGATTCAGGAAACATAGATTGAAATTTTTGGACCCTCAAGTTCCCATTTTCACTTCACATTATGATGTAGATCTACAGCATATTGTGGAGGAAACAGTGAATTTCATGAACTGTGTGGTATTATTGAGACAGAAACCATGTCAGGCCTAGACAGCATGGATGTGGAGAGGATGTTTCCTCTGGTGAGTGAGTCTAGGACCAGAGGGCACAACCTCAGAATGGAGGGACGACCATTTAGAGCAGAGATGAGAATGAATTTCTTTAGACAGAGGGTGGTGAATCTGTGGAGGCCAAGCCTTTGGGTATATTTAAAGCGGAAGTTGATAGGTTCTTGATTAATAAGATCGTCAAAGATTGCTGGGAGAAGGCAGGAGAATGGAGTTGAGAGGGATAGTAAATCAGCCATGATGATCTTATGTCAATAAATAAAATCCTGGGATACGGCACACAGATCTGATCTCTCTCGCAGTAGAGAGAATGCAATGAAGTGTATTGATTGCTGGGTCAGGAGAGATGTCATATGAGGACAGATTAAACAGATTGGGTGTGCATGGCAATTTACTTATTTACTTATTGACATACTGCTTGGAATAGGCCCTTCAGGCACTTCAAGCTACGCTGCCCAGTAACCCCCAGTTCAATCCTAGCCTAATCACAGGACAATTTACAATGACCTACCAGCCAGTACATCTTTGGACTGTGGGAGGAATCTCACACGGTCACAGGGAGAATGTACATACTCCTTTACAGGCTGCTGCAGGGATTGAACCTAGGTAAAGCACTGTAAAGCCTTTTGCTAACACCACGCTAGCTCTCCGCCCCAAAACATTTCTTGCCTGAATCTCTTTTGATCGAAACCAATTGCAGACTCGAGGACCCTTTCACAGAACGCCTCTGTTCAGTGTGCAATGGCCACCCCAAGCTCACATCTAATGCGCAAGAAGAGAAGCGTCTGAAGGGAGAGGTGGACACAGCCCGGTCCATCATGGTCACATCCTTCCCACCACTGACGGCATCAACAGGAAGCGCTGCCTCAAAAAGGCGGCATCTATCATTAAGAATCCCCACCTCTCCCTCTTGCCCTTGGGGAGGAGGCACAGAAGCTTGAAGTCCTGCACCACCATGTTGAAGAACAGCTACTTTCCTACAACCTACCTGCAGGAGCCTAACCCTAACTCAGCAATGGACTTCCTCTCTCTGTAGATCTCATCCACCCAGTCCGCCAGAGCTGACTTTACACGCTAGGACAGGCGTGTCCCTCTCTCACCAGGGTATGAGGCTGTCAGCTACCCTCACCTGGTTTAGCCCTCCCATTAAACTGGCGTACCAGTGTGTGGCTGCTGTCGTATGCAAGCAGCTACTTGGAGCCACAGGTGGGAGCTGAGTGTCTGGTCAGAACCAAAGGTGAGCGAGCTGTCCTGGGATGGACACAACAATCCCCTTCACCAGAGGTGCCACCCCTCCCTTGCGTAATATGATTCTAATTGTGTGATCTACACTGCTATCTTGTCATCCTCCACACTATGTTGTATATTTTATACATCGTTGACGTTCTCTGTGTTGTCTGAATCTACGTGCCTGAGATGCTGCTGAAAGCAAGATTTTCATTGTGCCTGTATCTCACCATGTGCACATGATGATAAACTTCACTTGTTAATAAACACAAAGGGAATCTTCAGCAACACACGCAAAATGCTTCAGGAACTCAGCAAGTCAGGCAGCATCAGTGGAGGGAAATAAACAGTCAATGCTTCAGGTTGAGACCCTTTGTCACAAATTGACAGTGTTGTTTATTTCACAAGAGTGATCTCATTGAAATATATAAAGTTCATGTGGGGCTTGAGAGGGTAAATGCAGGAGTATCCAGAGCCGAGGGGGAACTGTCACACACTGAAAATAAGGGGTTGGAAATTCACTGGAATGAAGGGAAGGAATTTCTTCACTCGGAAGGTACAGAATCTTCATAATTTTCCAACAAAGAAAGCTATAAAGGTTCATTACCTGAGCATTGGGTGCTTGTCAGTCTTTTTTTAATGTGCTCTTTGGGGTCTTGTGTTTTGTGGCTGCCTGTAAGGAGACGAATCTCAAGGTTGTACAAACGCATACATACTTTGATAATAAATATACCTTGAACTTCGAACTTTGATATCTCATTGGCAGAGATCGAGTTGTACATGTGAGAATTGGGAAAAATTGTACAGGAAAATGTGCTGATGATCTTAACATATGAGGATGGCAGTGCAGATACGGTGGGGTGGGAACCTAGAGCCTAAACAGTAAGGGTCTCCGCCCAAAACGTTAACTGTTTATTTCCCTCCATAGATGCTGCCTGACCTGCTGAGTTCCTCCAGTATTTTGTGTGTTTTCCCATTTCTTATGCTCGAATATTTTATGTGAACAGACTGAGTGGCAGAAATGAACATTACACAGAGAGCTGGTTCATGATGAAGTAAGAAACTCTATGAAACACATTATAAAGAGAGTCAGATGAAGCACTTATGCCTGAATTCAAATGACCCATGTCCCTTCCATCTGGGAAGATAATCGGAAACTGCATTGTTTGCTTTGCAATCTATCCCATGTAATGTCACAGAATGTTACGTACGTTCAGTGGCCACTTTATTAGGTACACATGTACTCTACCACGATAAAGCAACACCAACTCCAATGGATAGGCCATGTCATTTGGATGTCTAACTCAAGTCTTTCCAAACAGATCCTTCACTCCCAGTTCAAGGAAGGTCAGCAAGCCCCTGGTGGGCAATGGAAACATTTCAAAGATAACATCAACAAAACAGATTGAAAAAATTCAACATTACATCAAAAAACTGGGATCCACTCAATAGATACACTTGGAGGAAATCTGTTCAAGAGGGAGCTGCACAACATGAGAACGACCTCTGCTGTGCTACAGAGAACAAGTAGCATCTGTGAAAGGAGAGAATGAACAAACAAAATACCCAGCCATTAACCACAGCCACCACTTATTCATGTCCACGCTGTACCAGAATACATGGATCTTGGATCAGCCTCTACAGCCACCTGAGGACCCACCAATAGACAACACCTTGAAAGAATACCTTACTGAACTCAAGTGAGTGCACTGCATGACATACATGTACACCTCTCATTAATGCAGATATCTAATCAGCCAATCGTGGCAGCAACTCAATGAAGAAAAACATGTAGACATGACTTTTCTGGGTGGCTGCCGGTGACCAGTGGTATTCCTCAGGGGTCAGTATCGGGACTGTTACTTTTCACATTGTTTGTCAATGATTTGGATAATGGAATTGAAGGCTTTGTGGCAAAGTTTGCGGATGATATGAAGATAGATGGAGGGGTAGGTCATGCTGAGGAAGCAATGCGATTGCAGCAGGACTTAGACAAATTGTAAGAATGGACAAAAAAGTGGCAGTTGGAATACAGTGTTGGGAAATGTATGATAATGCATTTTGGTAAAAGGAACAACAGTGCTGACTATTATCTAAATGAGGAGAAAGTTCAAACATCAGAGGTGCAGAGAGACTTAGGAGTCCTCGTGCAAGACTCCCAGAAGGTTAATTTACAGATTGAGTCTATTTATTTCAAGGGGAATAGAATATAAAAGCAAGAAGATAATGCTGAAAACTTGTAAGACACTAGTCAGGCCACACTTAGAGTATTGTCAGCAGTTTTGGGTTCCATATCATTGGAGGAGTCCAGAGGAGGCTCATGAGGATGATTCCAGGAACGAAGGGGTTAATATATGAGGAGCTTCTGGCAGCTTTGGGCCTGTACTCACTAGAATTTAGAGGAATGCATGGGGATCTCGTTGAAACCTACTGACTGTTGAAAGGACTAGAAACGGTGGATGTGGAGAGGATGTTTCCGATGGTGAGGGTATCCAGAACAGAGGTAAGGAAGGATTTTTTTTCGCCAAAGACTAGTAAATCTGTCAAATGCTTTGCCACAGACTGCTGTGGAGGCCAAGTCCGTGCGTGTATTTAAGGCGGAAGTTGATCATTTCCTGATCAGTCAGGGCATCAAAGGATATGGCGAGAAACCAGGTGTACGGGGTTGAGTGGGATCCCGGATCAGCCGTGATGGAATGGCAGAGCAGACTCGATGGGTGAATGGCCTAATTCTGCTCTTGTGTCTTCCGGTCTTATGATCAAGAGGTTCAATTATTGTTCAGAGAACACATCAGAATGAGGGAAAAATGTGATCTTAGTGTCTTTGACTAAGTGATTGTTGGTGCCAGGTTTGAGTATCTTAGAAACTGCAAATCTCCTAGGATTTTCACGCATAACATTCACTAGAATTTTCACTGGAATGGTTCAAAAAACAAAGAGAACATACAGCAAGCAGCAGTTCTGAGGGTGAAAACACTCGAGGAAAGTGGCCTGACTGGTTCAAGCTGGCAGGAAGGTGACAGTAACTCAAATATCCACGTGTTACAACAATGATGTGCAGAAGAACATCTCTGAATGCACAGCACATCAAATCTTGAAGTGCATGGGCTACAACAGTGAAAGATTACACAGGGTTCCACTCATGTGGCCATTTTGTTACATATAGTCCTGTATCTAATAATGAGGCCACTGAGTATATTTGAAACTCACACACATGATAAACATAGAAACATAGAATAGTACAGCACATTACAGGCCCTTCGGCCCACAATGTTGTGTCGACCCTCAAACCCTGCCTCCCATATAACCCCCCACCTTAAACTCCTCCATATACCTGTCTAGTAGTCTCTTAAACTTCACTAGTGAATCTGCCTCCACCACTGACTCAGGCAGTGCATTCCACGCACTAACCACTCTCTGAGTAAAAAGCCTTCCTCTAATATCCCCCTTGAACTTCCCACCCCTTACCTTAAATCCATATCCTCTTGTATTGAGCAGTGGTGCCCTGGGGAAGAGGCACTGGCTATCCACTCTATTTATTCCTCTTTATATCTTGTACACCTCTATCATGTCTCCTCTCATCCTCCTTCTCTCCAAAGAGTAAAGCCCTAGCTCCCTTAATCTCTGATCATAATCCATACTCTGTAAACCAGGCAGCATCCTGGTAAATCTCCTCTGTACCCTTTCCAACGCTTCCACATCCTTCCTATAGTGAGGTGACCAGAACTTGACACAGTACTCCAAGTGTGGCCTAACCAGAGTTTTATAGAGCTGCATCATTACATCGCGACTCTTAAACTCTGTCCCTTGATTTATGAAAGCTAACAACCCGTAAGCTTCAAACAGAAGGAATTCTGCAGGCGCTGGAAATTCAAGCAACACACATCAAAGTTGCTGGTGAATGCAGCAGGCCAGGCAGCATCTCTAGGAAGAGGCACAGTCGATGTTTCGGGTCGAGACCCTTCATTAGGATGAAACCCATAATCTTTCTTAACTACCCTAACTACCTGTGAGGCAACTTTCAGGGATCTGTGGACATGTACTCCCAGATCCCTCTGCTCCTCCACACTACCAAGTATCTTGCCATTTACTTTGTAGTGGGATTTCAAGAGAGATGACCAAAAGCTCAGTCAGAAAGTTCTTAAGAAATCTCAGCAACAAAGTGAAAGAGGCAGAAAGACTTTGGGTGGGAACTCGAGAGCCGAGAACTGCTGACAGCAGAACCACCGATGGTGAAGCAATTGATCAAGAGGCCAGATGTTTCAAAGATCAGATATCTTGTAGGGATGTAAGGCTGGCGGTCGCAGAGAGAGCTGTGGAGACAAAGGGTTTTGAAATGAAAGATGAAAAAAAATTAAGATCAATGCATTTCCCAACTGGGAACCAAAGAAGATCAGTGAATACACGAGAGATGGATCAATGGGCAAGATTAATATCAGATAGTTCATACCAGTGTTGGTTTTGACAGCTGTGTTTAATTGCATAATAATACCACATTTATCAATATTTCTACAGCTGAAATTTAATGGATTACCTAATAACTGGATGCAGTACCCGAAAAGATTTAATGTTTGTATTAACAATATGGTTGCAATAGGTGCTTCTTTCACAGTATTAATAACCTTGGCAAACCAGAATGAGGAAATTTAAAATCTACAAACATGAGAAAATCTGCAGATACAGGAAATCCAAAGCTACACACACAAAATGCTGGAGGAACTCAGCAGGTCAGGCAGCATCTATGAAAAAGAGTGAACAGTCAACATTTTGGGCCGAGACCCTTCATCAGGACACAGACGGATCTCAGCCCGAAACATCGAGTGTTCACTCTTTTGCATCGATGCTGCCTGACCTGCTGAGTTGCTCCAAATTTAAAATCTATGTGGTTTTGTCAATATTAAGAAATATCTTGAGATTAGGTGCAAAAGTACTAATTTCTTTCAACCATCAGGCTCTTGAACCAGAGAGAAGTTCATTCAACATCACTTGCCCCATCACTGAACTGTTTCCACAACCTATGGACTCAATTTCAAGTATGCTATATCTCATGTTCTTGATTTTTAAAATTTATTTTTAATATTGTTATTATTATTAATACATTTTGATTTTTTCTCAGCTCCAGCTGGCAGAACCTGATGTACGGGCATAGCTAAGCACACTCATTTCTGAATTGCTAGGAACTTTCGGACTATTCTAGCTGTGTTTAGTATTGTGGCTTTCTGAAGATTTACATAGATATTTTTGTGTAGCCCCTATTGTTAAATGCTAGTGCCTAGAGGCACAGGACAAGATAGGCCAAAGCCAGCATGGTTTCCTGAAAGGAAAATCCTGCCTTACAAACCTACTGCAATTCTTTGAGGAAATTACAAGCAAGGTAGACAAAGCAGATGTGGTGTACTTGGATTTTCAGAAGGCCTTTGACAAGGTGCCGCACATGAGGCTGCTTAGCAAGATAGGAGCCTGTGGAATTACAGGGAAGTTACTAGCATGGGTGGAGCATTGGCTGGTTGGTAGAAAACAGATTGGGAATAAAGGGATCCCATTCTGGCTGGCTGCCGGTTACCAGTGGAGTTCCATAGGCATTGGTGTTTGGACCACCGCTTTTTATGACATATATCAATGATTTGGACTCCAGTATTAATGGATTTGTGGCTAAATTTTCCAATGATACAAAGATACGTGGAGGAGTGAGTAGTGTTGAGGAAACAGAGAGACTTAGATAGTTTAGGGGAATGGGCAAAGAAGTGGCAAATGCAATACAATGTTGGAAAGTGTTATGGTGTTATTTAGATGGGGAGAGAATTCAAAATGCAGAGATGCAAAGGGACTTGGGAGTCCTTATGTAAGATACCCTAAAGGTTAACCTCCAGATTGAGTCGGTTGTGAAGAAGGCGAATGCAATGTTGGCATTCATTTCTAGAGGTATAGAATATAAGAGCAGGGATGTGTTGTTGAGGCTCTATAGTTATACAGGCATCCGTTAGTCTCATAAGACCATGGATTTGCGCCTTGGAAGGTTTCCAGGGCGCAGGCCTGGGCAAGGTTATATGGAAGACCAGCAGATGCCCATGCTGTAAGTCTCCCCTCTCCACGCCACCGAGGTTGTCCAAGGGAAGGGCATTAGGACCCATACAGCTCGGCACTGGTGTTGTCACAGAGCAATGTGTGGTTAAGTGCCTTGCTCAAGGACACAACAAGCTGCCTCAGCCAAGGCTCGAACTAGCAACCTTCAGATCACTAGACGAACGCCTTAACTTGGCCATGCGCTAACACTCTATAAGGCACGTGTGAAACCACACTTAGAGTATTGTGTGCAGTTTTGGGCTCCTTATTTTAGAAAGGATATACTGACATTAGAGAGGGTTCAGAGAAGATTCACGAGAATGATTCGAGGAATGAAAGGGTTACTGTATGAGTAACATCTGGCAGCTCTTGGGCTGTATTCCCTGGAGTTCAGGAGAATGAGGGGGATCTCATAGAAACATTCTGAATGTTAAAAGGCCTGAACAGATTAGATTTGGCAAAGTTATTTCCCATGGTAGGGAATTCTAGGACAAGAGGGCACGACTTCGGGATTGAAGGACGTCCATTTAGAACTGAGATGCGGAGAAATTCCTTTTCTCGGAGGGTAGTAAATCTGTGGAATTTGTTGCCATGAGCGGCTGTGGAGGTCAAGTCATTGGGTGTATTTAAGGCAGAGATAGATAGGTTCTTGATTAGCCAGGGCATCAAAGGGTATGGGGAGAAGGCAGGGTTGTGGCGATGACTGAAAGAATTGGATCAGCCCATGATTGGATGGCGGAACAGACGCCATGGGCCAAACAGCTTACTCCTGCTCCTATATCTTATGGTCTTACAGTGAGCAGTGACTTTGGGATGATACCAGTTGTAGATATTATAATAATTATTATTTCTTTTGTATTTTCACAAAATGTTGTCTTTTATACACCGGTTGTCTGCCCTTTTGGTGTAGTTTTTCATGCAGGGTTCAGTGCTGGGACCGCAGCTGTTTACAATATATATTAATGATTTAGATGAGGGAATTAAAAGTAACATTAGCAAATTTGCCGATGACACAAAGCTGGGTGGCATTGTGAAATGTGAGGAGGATGTTATGAGAATGCAGGGTGACTTGGACAGGCTGGGTGAGTGGGCAGATGCATGGTAGATGCAGTTTAACATGGATAAATGTGAGGTTATCCACTTTGGTGGTAAGAACAGGAAGGCAGATTATTCTCTAAATGGAGTCAAGTTAGGAAAAGGGGAAGCACAACGAGATCTAAGTGTTCTTGTTCATCAGTCACTGAAAGCAAGCATGCAAGTACAGCAGGCTGTGAAGAAAGCTAATGGCATGCTGGCCTTCATAACAAGGGGAATTGAATATAAGAGCAAAGAGGTCCTTCTGCAGCTGTACAGGGCCCTGGTGAGACCACACCTGGAGTACTGTGTGCAGTTTTGGTCTCCAAATTTGAGGAAGGACATTTTTGCTATTGAGGGAGTGCAGCGTAGTTTCATGAGGTAAATTCCCGGGATGGGGCACTGTCATATGTCGAAAGATTGGAGTGACTGGGCTTGTACACTCTGGAATTTAGAAAGCTGAGAAGGAATCTTATTGAAACATATAAGATTATTAAGGGATTGGACACGTTGGAGGCAGGAAGCATGTTCCCGCTGATGGGTGAGTCCAGAACCAGAGGCCACAGTTTAAGAATAAGGGGTAGGCCATTTATAACGGAGTTGAGGAAAAACTTTTTCACCCAGAAAGTGGTGGATGTATGGAATGCTCTGCCCCAGAAGACTGTGGAGGCCAAGTCTCTGGATGCTTTCAAGAAAGAGATGGATAGAGCTCTTAAAGATAGCGGAATGAAAGGTTATGGGGATAAGGCAGGAACTGGATACTGATTGTGGATGATCAGCCATGATCACAGTGAATGGCGGTGCTGGCTCGAAGGGCCGAATGGCCTACTCCTGCACCTATTGTCTATTGTCTATTATGTTTATTGGAGTTTTTGAGTATGCCCCACAAGAAAATGAATCTCAGAGTTGTATATGGTGACATACATGTACTTTTTCAATAAATTTACTTTGAACTTTGAACTTTAAATCAATTATTTTCCTACTGTGACAAGAAAAGAGATTTGGTGCCCAGTGCACAAATTGACCAACTATAAAGAGGAAATTAGTTCAAGCCAAATTTCATTACCGTTAATGACAGTATTGTGTTGATTGTGCCGGATAATCCAGATTTAGATTAGTTATTGTCATAGACACCTGGGTGCAATTAAATTACTTGTTCCCATGGAGCTTACAGAGTAAACAGCTATACATAGTGGCGATTGGTAAAGCAACCACACAGTGATAAGCACAAAACAACAGAGCGGTGGGAAGTCTAGCAGTGTAAACTGAGGCGGTGCAAAGAAAATCCTAAAGTGACAAAAGTAGATCAGGTAGAATTACGAGCTGCACCACAGGATGGGAATGTGAAGAGGTGACTGGCCCAGAAGTTTGATAGCATCGGGGAAGAAGTTGCTCTTGAGTTTGATGATACGGGCTTTCAGGCTCCTGCACCTTTTGCAGAAGGCAGAAGAGGGAAAAGGAAAGGACAGGGTGAGAGACATTCACCTTCAGGTTTCTGAATGGTCAGTGAATCCATGAACACTCGCTCACTATTTTTCTTCTCTTTTTGCACTGCTTATTTAATATTTAAATACGTTGTTGTTCCTTTCTGCTCCTATGGCACATTGGGCGACAACATTTAGCATTTGTCTGTTTTTTCATGAGGCCCAGTTGCTAGCTCAATGCTCAACCCAGCACGGTTGGGAAGTGTGCAAGGAGCCGGCCAGATTCAAACCCAGGACAACTCGCCTACAAGTCCAGTGCGGACGCCACTACACCGCTGGCCGGTTATTTAAATACATATTAGATATATTTTTATCACTGTAATTTATAGCTTATTGTATGCATTGCACTGTACCGCTGCTGCAAAACAATAAATTTCACAACATATGTCAGTGATAATAAACTTGTGTCTGATTCTGATACTGTTAACATTCCTGATGCAATGCACTGTGTAGATTAACTGAATGGAAGGAAATGAACAAGCTTGCGATGGACTGGGAAATGTTTACCACTCTGCAAGTTCTATCAGTCCTGAACAGAGCAGTTACCGTACCGGAAAGTCTGTACACTTCTATAGGGCCATCTGTAGAGGTTCAAGAAATCCTCCTTCACCAAACTGAATCTTCTCAGATGCTTCAGAAAGTGAACGTACTGACATGCTTCCTTCATCACCGTGTCAGTGTAGAGGGACAAGGTGAGGTTGTGATGATGTGGATGCCAAAGAACTTGAAACAGTCAACCATCTCTCCAGCAGCTTTGTTGATGAGAAACAGACTGTCTTCACTCCCCTGCTTTCCTATGATAATGATCTGCTCCTTCATTCAGGACTAGATTGAAACCATGAGACAAGGTTTGCAACCTCATTCCTGTATTCCACCTCATCATAAGAACATAAGTCCATAAGATATAAGAACAGAATTAGGCCATTTGACCCATCAAACTCTGCCTTAAATATACCCAATGACTTGGCTTCCACAGGCACCTGTGGCAATGAAATCCACAGATTCACTCTCTGGCTGAAGAAATTCCTCCTCATCTCTGTTCTAAAAGGACGCCCCTCTATTCTGAAGCTTTGTCCTGTGGTCTTAGACTCCCCCACCATAGGAAACATCCTCTTCACATCTACTCTATCGAGGCCTTTCAACAAGCAATGGGTTTCAGTGAGGACACACCTCATTCTTCTGAACTTCAGTGAGCAGAGGCCCAGAGCCAACAAACGTTCTTCATATGACAACTCTTTCAATCCCAGAATCATTTTCGTGAAACTCGCTTGAATCCTCTCCAACGTCAACACGCTCTTTCTTAGATAAAGGGCCCAAAACTGCTCAAAGTACTCCAAGTGAAGCCTCTCCATTGCTTTATAAAGTCTCAACATTACATCCTTGCTTTTATATTCTAATCCTCTTGAACTGAATGATAACAGTGCATTTGCCTTCCTCACCACAGACTCAACCTGCAAACTAACCATTAGGGAATCCTGCATGAGGACTCCCAAGTCCCCCCAGCCCCCAGGGCATGCTCTCTGCTGCCATCAGGAAGGAGATACAGGAGCCTCAGGATTCACAACTCCAGATTCAGGAACACTTATTACCCCTCAACCATCAGGCTCTTGATCCAAAGGGGATAACTTCACTCAACTTCACTTGCCCCATTGTTGAACTGCTCGCACAAACTATGGACTCACTTTTGAGGACCCTTCATCTCATGTTCTCAGTATTTATCGTTTACGTAAGTATTATTATTCTTTCTTTTTGTCTTTGTACAGATTTTTGTCTTCTGAACTCTGGTTGAATGCCCAAGTTGGGCGATCTTGCATTGATTCTGTTCTGGTTCATATTCTATAGATTTATTGAGTATGCCCACAAGAAAATGAATCTCAAGGTTGTATATTTTGACATATATGTACTTGATACTAAATTTACTTTGAACTTTGAACATTTGAACATAGATATGATAATAATCTAGCATGGCAGCTCAGGCATCTTGAATCGAGAGACAAATACTTTCATGAGTATTCATTAGTGACTTGCTAACTAAGCCATAGGTTAAATCTCTCTATGGTGGCTCCTGGTTCTGCTGTTTATCTAAGGCAGGAATTCCTAACCTTTCTTATGCCATGGACCCCTACCATTAACCATGGGGTCCATGTACTCCAGGCTGGGAACTCATGGTCTAAGGAGAGGCAAATTCTGACAAGCAACACTGATCAAGTCAAAGTTTGAATTTGCTCTGTCAAATTATGAAGATTTTTTTTCTTTTGCCCGTTTCCTGCTCCCATTATTTATTGCTATTTATTTATGGTTGCATTGCACAGTTTGTTGCCTTCTATACTCTTGCTCTTTCATTGATCTTGTTTACAGATACCATTCTATAGATTTTAAAAATGTAAACACGAGGAATTCTGCAGATGCTGGAAATTCAAGCAACACACATCAAAGTTGCTGGTGAACACAGCAGGGCAGGCAGCATCTCTAGAAAGAGGTACAGTCGACGTTTCGGGCTGAGACGTTGACTGTACCTCTTCCTAGAGATGCTGCCTGGCTTGCTGCGTTCACCAGCAACTTTGATGTGTGTTATTCTACAGATTTGTTGAGTTTGCCTGCAGAAAAAGAATCCTAGGGTTGTATGTGGTGATATATATGTACTCTGATGATAAATTTTACTTTGAAGGGCCACTCAGCATTAGAGCTCTCCAATCATGTAATCCTTCCAGCAACTGCAAATGAATGGTTCATTCTCATTAAAATAAGAAATCTATAGACTGATTAACCTGCTATCAGTATTAGCGAAACACTTAAAGTTGTTAGGAACACACAAAGTGCTGGATGAATGGAGGAACTCAGCAGGTCAGGCAGTATCTATGGAGAGGAATAAACAGTCAACATTTCAGGCCAAGACCCTTCAAGGGGAAGAGGCCAGAATAAGAAGGTGGGGAGAGGATGGAGTACATGCTGGCAGGTGATAGGTCAAACCATGTGAGGGGGAAGATGGGAGGTTGGGGGAAAAGGGTTGAAGTAAGAAGCTGGGAGGTGATTGGTGGGAATAGGTACAGGAATGAAGAATGAATCCGATAGGACAGGAGATCGGACTGTGGGGAAAAGGAAGGAGAAGAGGCGCCAGAGAGAGGTGGTGGGAAGGTGAGGAGAAGAGAAGTAATAAAAGAGGAGCCAGAATGGGGAATGGATAAAGAGAAAGGGTGAGGTGGAAATTACCAGAAGTTAGAGAAATCGATGTTCATGCCTTCAGGATGGAGGCGAACTGGAAGGAATAGATAGATAGATGGATGGATATTTTATTGATCCCAAAGGAAATTACAGTGTCACAGTAGCATTACAAGTGCACAGATATTCAAATGTCAAAATATTACAAGAGAAGTAACAAAGAATAAAAACATAAATTACCTCAAACAGTCTAACAGGAGGGGGTCATCACTTCCCCTGCTATAGGTTGACTCATTATAGAGCTGAATGTCCGAGGGTAAGAATGACCTCATATAACGCTCTTTGCAACAGTACAGTTGTCTTAATCTTTTACTAAAAGTGCTCCTCTGTTCAGCCAAGGTGGCATGCAGAGGGTGAGAAACATTGTCCAGAATTGCCAAGATTTTCTGTAGGGTCCTTTGTTCTACCACAACCTCCAGTGTGTCCAGTTTAACTTCTATAACAGAGACAGGCTTTCTAATCAGTTTATTGAGCCTGTTGTCATCACCCATGTTGATGCCATTGCCCCAGCACACCACCGCATAGAAGATTGTACTGGCGACAACAGACTGGTAGAACATGTGAAGGATGGGCCTGCATACTCCAAAGGATCTCAGTCTCCTCAGGAAGTAGAGACAAATCTGGCCATTCTACATAACCTCTGTGTTGGTGCTGCACTCAAGTCTGTCATCCAGGTCCACTCCCAGATACTTGTAGGTCCTCACCACATCCACGTCCTCTCCATCAATAGTAACAGGAAGCAATGCAGGCTTAGTCTTCCTAAAGTCCATCACTATCTCCTTTGTCTTACTGATGTTGAGCTGCAGATGATTCAGCCTGCACCATTTAACAAAGTCCTCCACCAGGGCCCCGTAATATGAGGTGTTGCTCCTCCAACCTAGATGTGGCCTCATTGTGATTGCAGAGGAGGCCATAGACTGATATGAAGGAACGGGAATGGGAAGTTGAATTGAAATAGGTAGCCGCCAGGAGATCCTGCCATTTGTGACAGACAGAGTGGAGGTGCCCGACCTTAGAGCTATTATAAAGGATGGCATAACAGGACACTCCGGAGATATCAATGGGATCAGACAAGATTTGGGATTCAAGATTATTTCATCATGTGCAGCAAAATGTGCCATTTGCGTTAACACCCAATATACCTAGGGGTATGCTGGAGGAGGCCCGCAAGTGTGTCACACACATTCTGCCGCTAACATAGCATGTCCACAACGTTCAGCAGAACAACACAAACGGCAGCAGCAACAACAACAAGACAAGCCCCTTTCCCACCCACTCATTCACTGACACATCCAGTCAGGCCTCCAAGCCCAGGACAGTCTGCCTTTATCCCAAGCAGAGTCATCGAGCCGTTGACCTCCGGACAACTCAGGGGCTATTTTAACTTTCCAACATACAGAGTATTATTGCATCTGAATAATTACAAGATGTTTAAAAATCAATTTTTGTAATTCATATAAAATTAATGATTATAAAACAATCCCCTAATTAATTTATTATTTTCGTCTTTGATTCCCTAGTTACAAACACTACTAGTGTAAGTCATCCTGATGCTTTTGAAGACATGGACATTCTGAGAACACTTCCCTGCAGAGGCTCCTTATGATCAGAGATTAACTAACGTAACATAGCAACATTAGATTTAAAGCCTAAACTAATGGTGAGAGGTGTTTTGTGTATTTTTAGATTTATTTTTTTCCATGCAGCGAAGAATGCAATTCTAAATAAGGCCTGGAAAAACAGACTGTGAACATTGAACACAAGTCTAGTAAAAATACTTCAGCTCTCTTGGGGAAAGCAAAGCAACAGAGACCAACACATTAGAAGCATTCAATTGTTGTACCAACATTACAGGAGCTTGGCTCTAATGTGACTTGATTTCCTGCTGACTAATTAGATTCCCTTGTTAAATTCAATAGCAATCTGCAGTTTTAATTTGTAATTTGAAAACTGATTTGTTTTCCTGAGTGAAGCAAGGTAACAACAATTTTGGGTTGTTTTGCATCCTGGAGATTGGCAAGCCATTTACGGGTATAATCATTCTTGCTTTTCTGATAAAATTTCTGCATTGAGGCACATGGAATGATGCCAGTTCCTCTACAACCCATTTTATTGGAATTTGGCCTTGCAACACATTGCCCAGAATAGGTGACTTCCTGGCCAACATGGACTTGGCAGCACAAGATCCCATTAGACCACTCCCTGGCTTACCTCATTCCTTACAAGTGCCCAGTGAGATGACCATCCCCTCCCCACACTCTCATCCCTCCTTCTCCTGATCCCTACCTAGTCCTGGTGCCGAAATATTGTTCAGGCTGTGCTGTACATTGTTATGTCATATAGCCATCGTCTTATAGCACTGAACCAGGCCCTTCCATGCTAATCAAAATTTAGGCTAGGGGCAATCTCAATGACACCTATCAAATTTTGAAAGGTCTGGATAGGGTGGATGTAAAGAGGATCTATGGTGGGGGCAGTCCAGGACCAGAGGACCCAGCCTCAGAATAGAGGGTTGTCCATTTAGAACATAGATGAGGAGGAATTTCTTAACCAGCCTGTGATAAATCTCTGGAATTCTTTGCCATGGACAGCTGTGGAGGCCAAGTCATTGGATATATTTAAAGTGGAGGTTGATAGGTTCTTGATTAGTAAGACTGTCAAAGGTTACGTGGAGAAGGCAGAAACATGGGGCTGAGAGGGATAATAAATCAGCTGTGGTGGAATGGTGGAGCAGACTCAATGGGCTGAATGGCCTAATTCAGGGAGGAGAAGATGGCGGCGCGACGCAGCTCGCAGCGGCCGCTCCGATGGTGATGTCTGTTATTTGTCAAGTAGGGGGCCGTGCACAATCCTGATTTGATGGAGACGGATGTGAGAACACGGAGGAACATCTGGTGAAACTTCTGAAATGCCTGCTTTGTTGCTGCTGCTACTGTGTGATCCAGAATCTCCGGAGGAGAAGGCCCCAAGTCCTCGGCTTTGCTTGTTGCTCAGCACCTGGAGCGGGGTCAAAGCACTCGGCAGAGGATGGCGCTGGGAGAGGCTGTGTCGGAGGAGCTGGTTGGAGGCTCGAAGTTTTCGGACGGACTCAGAGTCCGCTGCAGTCGGGTGCTTTCAATGGTGCTGTATCGGCAAGTTGGCAGCGCTTGGAGGTTCATGGCAGGGAGAGTTCCTCCCTTCCGCCACCTGCGTGAGTTGATCGGGACTTTGAGATTTTTTTTTACCGTGCCCATGGTCTGCTCTTTATCAAATTATGGTATTGCTTTGCACTGTTGTAACTATATGTTAGAATTATGTGGTTTTGTAAGTTTTAGTCTTGGTTGGTCCTGGGTTTTCTTATGATATCATTCTGGAGGAACGTTGTATCGTTTTTTAATGCATGCATTTCTAAATGACAATAAACGAGGACTGAGTGTCCTCTTAATCTAATCTAATCTAATATTTTATGTATTTATGATCTTACAGTCTCATTTAAAGATTAGCTTTATTTGTCTGACCCGGCTGGTACCGTAGTGGCATCAGCGTTGGAAAAGGAAAAGGAAAGGTACGTCGCATCTGGAGTTTCTCCAGCTAGCGGACAATTTCCGTCCACGCCTCTCTGACGTAGTGGGGATTCACGTACGAGGCAAGTTACAGCAGTGGTTTGCTATTGCCTTCGGCCGCGAAGGTCCCGAGTTCGAATCCAGCCAGCCGGCTCCCCTGCACACTTTCCATCCGTGCTGGGTTACGAGCTGGTGATCTCTTTGGAAACTCACGCGGCCGAAGGCAATAGCAAACCACTGCTGTAACTTGCCTCGTACGTGAATCCCCACTACGTCAGAGAGGCGTGGACGGAAATTGTCCGCTAGCTGGAGAAACTCCAGATGCGACGTACCTTTCCTTTCCCTTTATTTGTCACAGGCACATCAAAACATCGAACCCCGATCACTGATCACTGATCACTGCTACTGTAAAGGATTGCACGAACCACTACACTACTGTGCCATTTGGCTCATATCCCTCTCAACCAGTGGTTCTCAACCTTTTTTATGCCACGGACAAATATCATTAAGAAAGAGGTCCATTGGCCCCAGGTTGGGAACCCCTGCTCTAGACTCTACCTATCCATGTACATGTCCAATTGTCTTTTATAAGTTATTGATTTTTCTGTACCTGCCTCAACCACTTCATCTGGCAGCTCATTCCATAAACGGACAACCCTCTGTATGTATAAAAAGTGGTCCCTCCTCAGATCCCTATTAAATCTGTCCCCTCTCATCTTAAACCTATGGCCTCTAATTCTTGATTCCCCCAACCCAGGGAAAAAGGCTGAGTGCATTCACTCTGTCTATGCACATCGTGAAATTATGGTGCGTGCGTGCGTGTGTGTGTGTGTGTGTGTGTGTGTGTGTGTGTGTGTGTGTGAGAGAGAGACATGCGCACAAAGCCAGCAACACCTCTACTTCTTTAGAAGTTTGGCAATGATTTGGCATGACACCTAAAACTCTGACAAGCTTCTATAGATATGTGGTGGAGGTGGAGAGTATATTGACTGGTTGCATCATGGCCTGCTATGGAAACACAAATGCCCTTTAATGGAAAATCCTCTGGATCAGTCCATCATGGGTCAAGCCCTCTGACCAACTGAGCACATCTACATGAAGCACTGTCGCAGGAAATCAGCATCAAGGACTCTCACCACCCTGACGATGCTCTCTTCTCACTGCTGCATCAGGAAGAAGGTACAGGGACCTCAGGACTCACAGCACCAGGTTCTTAAACTAAAGGGGGTAACTTCAAGCAGCTTCACTTGCCCCATCACTGAACCGTTCTCATAAGCTATGGACTCATTTTCAAGGACTGTTCATCTCATGGTCTTGATATTTATTGCGTATTATTATTTTTTTTCTCAGCTCAAGCTGGTACAGACATAGCAAAGCATACTCATTTCTCAATTGCAGGAATTTTCGGACTATTCTAGAGGTGTTTAATATTGTGGCTTTCGGAAGCTTTACATAAATATTGCTGTGTTTATCATATTAATAATTTAATGCTGTTGGGATGATACCAGTTGCAGATATTACTATCAGAACAATGTATACCTTGTTCATGTTCCATCGTCTTTAAATTTCCTCTTTTAATTCAGCATATTTCTGGTGTTTTTCACATTGATTTCTGTATGTTATGTGTGTTTAGAATGGCTATATCTGTTAAGTAAGTTGTTCTTGCTTGTTTATCCTGTATTATTATATCCGGAAGGTTATTATGGATTGTTCTCTCTGTAATAACCGATTGGTCATAATATACTGTAATTTGTGGCATTCTAACTCTAAAACTGGATCAGGCTTGTATTTATAGTAAGGTGTGGTTTCTTTTATGGGTTTGTATTTTAAAGCAAGATTTTGGTGAATGACATTTGCCACTTGATTGTGCCTGTATAAGTAATCAGATTCTGTTAAACTATTACAGGATCCTGTAAAGTGTTAGATTGTTTCTGGTTTTTCTCTGCATGTTCTACATTTATCATCTTGAATTTGTCGGTCTTTTGTTATGTATTTTTGATATTAAGAAAATGTTGTGTTAACCACCTGGTCCTGTATTGCTACAAGGAAGCTTTCTGTTTCTGGAAAGAAGTCTCCAACTCTGATCCAGGCACTTGACGCTTCCTTGTCAACATCTAGTCTGTTCAGATCATGGGGATGTTTTCTATGGAGGGTCATGCTCTTCCACTGCTTAACTTTTTCTTCAATAGTGATAATGTGTTCATTTTTCTGTGTTGTGCTGTCATTTAAGTTTAGTGGTGTATACTTCTTATCAGAATTGCATATGCTCGCATGAAGTACTGAATCTTGTTTTCATTGATGAAAGTATATCCTTAGACGTTTTATCTGACTGCTGTGGAAATTACTTATTGCTTATTTTTAATTTTTATTATTTTTTTTTCTCAAATCAAGCTGGTAAAGCCTGTGGTACAGACATAGTCAAGCACACTCATTTCTCAATTGCTAGGAATTTTTGGACTATTCTAGTGGTGTTTAGTATTGTGGATTATTATTATTATTATTATTACTATATTATTATTATTATTGTTTGTATTGCATAGTTTTTTGTCCTTTGCACATTAGTTGTTTGTCCGTCATGTTTGGTGCAGTCTTTCATTGATTTTACTGTGTTTCTTGTACTTACTGTAATTGCTCACAAGGAAATGAATCTCTGGGTTGTATATGGTGACATATATATACTTCGATAATAAATTTACTTTGAGCTTTGAACTGTGTGTGTGCATGTGTGAGTCTGCACGCATTGTTTTCTGATGTGTTTCAAATGTGAGTCAAAAAGCTGCGGATACTGGAAACACTGGAAATGCTCATAATGCTCATCAGTTCTTGCAACATTCACAGGATGAGAAACCGAACCAGTGTTGCAGATAAGTTTGGATGGAAGTTCAAAGTTTAAAGTAAATTTATCATCAAAGTACACACAAAGACTGACAAACAGCCAATGTGCAAAAGAAGACAAACTCGAACTACAAAAAATAATTAACTAACTAATTAATAGATCAATAGATAGATAGAATGAATAAATGAAATAATGGAGGACATGAGTAGTAAAGTTCTTGAAAATGAGTCCATAGGTTGTGGAACCATTTCAGTGTTGAGGTGAGTGTTGTTTCATTAAACTGAAAATTCAGTTCTGTTCTCTTTCTGTAGTTGCTGTCTGACCTGCTGAGTTCTTCAAGCACTTTATGCTTTTTTATACTAAGGCTGATATTGTTTATCTTGGTAACAAGAAAAGTGAACCTGAGGAGAGAGTAACATAATTGGCCTTGAAACTATTGGTGGTTAATACAAGGAAATTAGAACTTTGTGGTTAAGTAATTGCCGATAATCCGAGAGTCTCAGATCCCTTTCCATGACCATATGTAAACATATTTTCACTTTTCCCTTCTCAGTTTTTTAAGGTTAGAAGCAATATCTTGTCTTATTAGATTTTACTTTTAATTATTCCATTATTGGGAATTAAATCATTGCCTACTGCCAGGATTTAGTTCCGAATTTTGGCCAACATTTCAGGATTTTCTATTCTGATATGTAACGACCAGAAAATAATAGGAGGCATTTTAAAACATCGTGGATTCTTTGAAACTAAGGTTATTTAGAACATTGAAGAATTACTATCGGCTGATGGAGATCAGTAACCATTCTGGGTGAATATGTTTTCATTGATTTCAGATCTTTAAGATCATCCTAAAATCCAATACGTACTGCGATTGTGTGAGAAAATAAAACAGGTTATTGGACTGTAATGTGGTAACATTCCTGTTTGAGATAGCAGTGATATTTCTATAACTGACCTCAATATGAGTTGCCCATTCGGGTGTATAAAACTTGCTTTGGTCATTCTATTGTTTACCTAGCTGTAAGTACTCACACTCCTCACAACTATGACACCAGTAGCTAGCTGGAGATGATGACACTTAGAAAATATTAAAAGAATTACATGAGGGAATATTCTGTCTTATTCTGGCTTCTTCCCCCTTCCATTCCTGTCCTGATGAAGACTTTCTGCCCAGAACGTCGACTGTTTATTCCTCTCCGTGGATGCTGCCAGACCTGCTGAGTTCCTCCAGCATTTTGTGTGCTGCTTTAGTTGATCGATTCCATTTTAAAGAGGGCAAAATAATACTTAGGAATATCTGAAAAAGTATAAATAATATCTGGTTCTTCGGCTTGTGACAACATCTTACAGTAACGTCAGTGAAAGGGTGTTAATTGATTGAATTTTCAAGTCATCTTTGGGAGGGCTTCCGAAACGTAGCGTTGTTGTTGTTTGTACAGTTTAGTAGGTTAATTGGTCACATGGTGCACGGGCTTATTGAACTGGATGTGCCTGTTACTCTGTTGTATCTCTAAATAAAACCATCCCACCGTCTTGATTTATAATCTAGAATATCTTGTTACTTCCTTGCTAAGTGGAAGCATTGGCGCGGGGGGGGGGGGGTTCACTGTAGTGTAGTGGTTAGCACAACTTTTTACAGTACCAGCAACCCAGTTCAGTTCCTGCTGTTGTCTATAAAGAGTTTGTACGTTCTCCCCGTGACTGCGTGTGTTTCCTCTGGGTGCTCCAGTTTCCTCCCGCTGTCCAAGCCTGTACCGGTTGGTAGGTCAGTTGGTAATTGTAAATTGACCCATGATTAGGCTAGGGTTAAATCGGGGGAATGCTGGGTGGTGTGGCTTGAAGGGCTGTGCTGTATCTCAATAATAAATAAGTAAGTAAGAGTTACTGCAATCGCTTTACAGTACCAGCAATCAGAAGATCGGGGTTCCATTCCCACAGCAATCTGTAAAGAGTTTTTACTTTCTCCTTGAGGCCGCATGGACTTCCTCCCACATTGCAAAGCATTATGGGTTAGGGTTAGTAAATTGTGGGCATGCTGCGTTGGCAACAGAAGCATGGCGACACTTGCGGGTTGCTCCCGTGGACTGTGCCGTCCACTGACACAGAATAACACGTGTCACTGTCTGTTTCGATGTAAATCTAACCAATAACGCTCATGAAGCTAAGGGCTGTGTTGAGCAATGTTCAGCAGAAAAGTGTTGAAAGGTTGGCACAACAGGCAGGTCTGCAACCACACAGCTCCAGGGACACAGCTTCAATGCCGATCACAGGTGCATCCTCTCCATGTCCATGTAGACTTCTCCTGAGTGCTCTGATTTCCTTCCACATTCCAAAGTTGTGCTTAACTGCGTGCTATGAATTAACCCTTGCTGCTCAGTGGCAAGAGAAGCAGAGGGGAGTTGGGCGAGAGAGAAAGAATTAATTTCAAGAGAAAAGGAGGAATTAGATTAATGGGATTTCCAGGACTGGCTCAGCATGTTAAATGGCCTCCTTCAGTGTGTTGGTATGTAGGAAAGGAACAAGATATTCTTGACTACAAAATGACATGAAGGCTGGATGTTATAGAACAAACAAATTAATTAATAACAGGGTGTTCTATTCAGTAATCTGTTCTATGGCCATTTAATTTTATTTCTGTCAAGCCAGCTGATTAGTTAAATTAATGAGGGTTGACTGATAAGATCATGAACTGCAGAGCTTTGTTTTATGAATATGAAGTTAATATTACCAAACAAAACTAAACTAAAACAAACAGCATTAACAACGCTCCTAAACCGAGGTACTCAATTCCTAAAACTATAAACTAGAAGGGAAGCAGACTCAATTGACACTTTTAAACACCAGCTCAAAACCTATTAATTTAACCTTGCTTTTAACTAAAATCATTTTGTCTTTTATTTTCATGTTTGTACTTTATCTCATTGTAAAACACTTTGAACTACATCGTCTGTATGAAAAGTTTTTATTACTATTATTATAAGTTACAATGCCAGTGATCACTGTCAGGTTTCAATTCTCCCTCTCCCTCAATGTCACAAAAACAAAGGAGCTGGTTGTGGACTACAGGAGGAATGGAGACAGGCTAACCCCTACTGGCATCAAAGGATCTGGGGTTGAGAGGGTGAACAGCTTTAGGTTCCTCGGCATCAACATCACCAAGGATTTCACGTGGTCTGCACATACCAGCTGTGTGGTGAAAAAGGCACAACAGCGTCTCTTTCACCTTAGACGTTTAAAGAAGTTTGGTACGAGCATGGTGTGAGCAGAACTATTTTATATGTGAAAAAGACTAAGGAGCTGGTGGTAGACCTGAGGAGAGCTAAGGTACCGGTGGCCCCTGTTTCCATCCAGGGAGTCAATGTGGACATGGTGGAGGATTACAAATACCTGGGGATACAAATTGACAATAAACTGGACTGGTCAAAGAACACTGAAGCTGTCTACAGGAAGGGTCAGAGCCGTCTCTATTTCCTGAGGAGACTGAGGTCCTTTAACATCTGCCAGGTGATGCTGAGGATGTTCTACGAGTCTGTGGTGGCCAGTGTTATCATGTTTGCTGTTGTGTGCTGGGGCAGCAGGCTGAGGGTAGCAGACACCAACAGAATCAACAAATTCATTTGTAAGGCCAGTGATGTTGTGAGGATGGAACTGGACTCTCTGACGATGGTGTCTGAAAAGAGGATGCTGTCTAAGTTGCATGCCATCTTGGTCAATGTCTCCCATCCACTACATAATGTACTGGGTGGCCACAGGAGTACATTCAGCCAGAGACTCATTCCACCGAGATGCAGCACAGAGCGTCATAGGAAGTCATTCCTGCCTGTGGCCATCAAACTTTACAACTCCTCCCTTGGAGGGTCAGACACCTTGAGCCAATAGGCTGGTCCTGGACTTACTTCCTGGCATAATTTACATATTACTATTTAACTACAAACCCCATTTCCAGAAAAGTTGGGATATTTTCCAAAATGCAATAAAAACAAAAATCTGTGATATGTTAATTCACGTGAACCTTTATTTAACTGACAGAAGTACTAAGAAAAGAATTTCAATAGTTTTACTGACCAACTTAATTGTAATTTTGTAAACATACACAAATTTAGAATTTGGTGGCTGCAACACACTCAACAAAAGTTGGGACAGAGGCATGTTTACCATTGTGTTACATCACCTTTCCTTTTAATAACACTTTTTAATCGTTTTGGAACCGAGGATACTAATTGTAGTAGATTTGCAATTGGAAATTTTGTCCATTCTTGCTTGATATAAGACTTCAGCTGCTCAACAGTCCGTGGTCTCCGTTGTCTGATTCTCCTCTTCATGATGCACCATACATTTTCAATAGGATACAGATCTGGACTGGCAGCAGGCCAGTCAAGCACACGCACGCTGTGTCTACAAAGCCACGCTGTTGTAGCCCGTGCAGAATGTGGTCTGGCATTGTCCTGCTGAAATAAGCAATGGACGTCCCGGGAAGAGACGTCGCCTTGATGGCAACATATGTCTCTCTAAAATCCTAATATACGCCTCAGAGTCAATGGTACCTTCACATACATGCAACTCACCCATGCCATGGGCACTGATGCACCCCCATACCATCACAGATGCTGGCCTTTGCACCTTTCGCTGATAACAATCTGGATGGTCGTTTTCATCTTTGGCACGGAGAACTCGACGCCCATTTTTTTCCGAAAACTAGCTGAAATGTGGACTCATCTGACCACAGCGCACGGTTCCACAGTCTTTCGGTCCATCTGAGATGAGCTCGGGCCCAGAGAACTCGCCGGCGTTTCTGCATAGAGTTGATGTATGGCTTCCTCCTTGCGTAATACAGTTTCAAGTTGCATTTCTGGATGCAGCGACGGACTGTGTTGAGTGACAATGGTTTTCCAAAGTACTTCCGAGCCCAGGTGGCTATAATTGTCACAGTAGCATGACGGTTTCTTAGGCAGTGCCGCCTGTGGGCTCGAAGAGCACGCGCATTCAACAGTGGTTTCCGACCTTGCCCTTTACGCACAGAGATGTCTCTGAATTCTCTGAATCTTTTCACAATATTATGTACTGTAGATGTTGAAGGACCTAAATTCTCTGCAATCTTATGTTGAGAATTGTTCCTTTTGAACTGACTAACAATTCTCTCACGAATTTTGGCACAAAGGGGTGAGCCACGACCCATCCTTGCTTGCAAAGACTGAGCCTTTGATGAGCACTACTTTTATACCCAGTCATTGCCTTGAATCACCATTTTGGTTGACCTTCCATTGCCCCTCCCCTCCTTCCAGTCACAGACTCACGTCTTGGTTCTCTCTTCTATTTCCCTACACCTACGTTTGTTCATTATGAGACCATAAGATATTGGAGCAGAATTAGGCCATTCAGCCCATCGAGTCTGCTCTGCCATTCCATCATGACTGATCCTCGATCCCACTCAACCTCATACACCTGCTTTCTCGCCATATCCCTTGATGCCCTGACTGATCTGGAAACGATCAACTTCCGCCTTAAATATACCCACGGACTTGGCCTCCGTGCAGTCTGTGGCAGAGCATTCCACAAATTCACTACTCTGTGGATAAAAAGAAAATCCTCCTTGCCTCTGTTCTAAAAGGTCACCCCTCAATTTTGTGGCTGTTCCCTCTAGTTCTGGATCCCTCACCATAGAAAAGATCCTTTCCACGTCCACACTACGTAGTCCTTTCAACATTCAGTAGGTTTCAATGAGATCTCCACTCATTCTTCTAATTTCCAGTGAATACAGGCCCAAAGCTACCAAACACTCCTCATATGTTAATCCCTTCATTCCTGGAATCATCCTTATGACCCTCCTCTGGACTGTCTCCAATGACAACGCACCCTTTCTGAGATTCTGTTGACAATACTCCAAGTGCCTGTGACTAGTGTCTTATAAAGCCTCAGCATTATCTCCTTATTTTTATATTCTATTCCCCTTGAAATAAATGTCAACATTGCATTTGCTTTCTTTACCACAGACTCTACCTGTAAATTAACCTTCTGGGAGTCTTGCACAAGGACTCCTAAATCCCTCTGCACCTCTGATGTTTGAAACTTCTCCCCATTTAGATAACAGTTAGCACTAATGTTCCTTTTACCAAAATGCATTATCATACGTTTCCCAACACTGTATTCCATCTGCCAATTTTCTGCCCATTCTTTCAATTTGTCTAAGTCCTGCTACAATCGCATAGCTTCCTCAACACTACCTACCCCTCCATCTATCTTCGTATCATCCACAAACTTTGCCACAAAGCCATCAATTCCATTATCCAAATCATTGACAAACAATGTGAAAAGTAGTGGTCCCAATACTCACCCCTGATGAACACAACTAGTGACTGGCAGCCAACCAGAAAAGGCCCCCTTTATTCTCACTCGCTGCCTCCTGGCCATTCCTCTATCCATGCCAGTATCTTTCCTGTAACACCATAAGACTTTATCTAATTAAGCAGCCTCATGTGTGGCACCTTATCAAATGCCTTCTGAAAATCCAAGTTAATGACATCCACTGCCTCTCCTTTGTCCACCCTGCTTGTTACTTCCTCAAAGAACTCTAACGGATTTGTCAGGCCAGATTTCTCTTTACAGAAACCATGATGACTTTGACTTATTTTATCATTGGTCTCCAAGTACCCTGAAACCTCATCCTTAATAACACACTTTTCCAACCACTAAGGTTAGGTTAACTGGCCTATAATTTCCTTTCTGTTGCCTTCCTCCCTTCTCAAAGAGTGGAGTGACATTTGTAATTTCCCAGTCCTCCGGAACCATGTCAGAATCAAGTGATTCTTGAAGATCATGACCAATGCATCCGTCATCTCTTCAGCAACCTCTCTCAGGACTCTGGGATGTAGTCCATCTGGTCCAGGTGACTTATCCATATTAAGACCTTTGAGTTTGCCTCACACTTTTTCCTCTGTAATAACGATGACACTCACTCCTGCTCCCTGACACTCACGAACCTCTGCCACACTGCTAGTGTCTTCCACAGTGAAGACAGATGCAAAGTACCCATTAAGTTCATCTGCCATTTCTTTGTCCCCCATTACTACCTCACCAGCATCATTTTCCAGTGGTCCAATAACAACTCTCACCTCCCTTTTACTCTTTATAAAACTGAAAAAACTTCTAGTATCCTGATCTATATTATTGGCTAGTTTGCCCTCTTATTTAATCTTTTCCCTTTTATAGCTCTTTTAGTTGGCTTTTGATGGATTTTAAAAGCTTCCCAATCATCCATCTTCCCACTCACTTTTGCTGCCTTATATGCCCTTTCCTTAGCTTTTATGCAGTCCTTAACTTCCCTTGTCAGCCACGGTTGACCACTCTTCCCATTTGAGAACTTCTACTGTGGGACCTACCTATCCTGAGCCTTGTAAACTATTCCCACAAACGTCAGCCATCTTTACTGTGCCATCATCCCTGCCAGTTTCCTTCTCCAATCCACCTGGGCAAGCTCCTCTCTCATGCATCTGTAATTCTCTTTATTCCACTGTGATAGTGATGAATGTGACTTATGTTTCTCCCTCTCTAATTACAGTATGAACTCAATCATATTGTGATCACTGCCTCCAAAGGGTTCTTTTACATTAAGCTCCCCAATAAAATCTGGGTTATTACATAGCACCCAATCTAATATAGCCTCTATGTGCCATGTTGTATGATGTGGGTGATCATGACCACGATTGTGCTTGACAAATTTTTCTGCAGAATTGGTTTGTCATTGCCTTCTCCTGGACAATGTCTTGACAAGATGGGTGACCCTAGTCATTAACAATACTCTTCCAAGATTGTCTGCCTGGCATCAGTGGTTGCATAAGCAGGACTTGCGATATGTACCCGCTGCTCAGACAACCATCCACCACCTGCTCCCATGGCTTCACGTAATCCTGATCAGGTGACTAAGCAGGGGCTACCCCTTGCCCAAGGGTGACCTGCAGGCTAGTGCTTGAAAAGGAGTGCATTACATCTCTTTTGGTAGAGACTTATCTCCACCCCGCCACACACCCCACATCTTCACTTTGTTTTATTTCTACAGACCCCTGTCTTGTCACCCTGAAACATTAACCATTCTTCTGTCCGCATCAGCTCTCCATTAGCTCACACATTTTTGGTTTTCCAACATCTGGACAATTTCTTTTGTACTCTTTTCGAGCACTGGTTTTAAAGTTTAGAATTAAAATTGGAGTTGGTTTATTAATGTCACATGTATGAAAATCTTAGTTTTACAAGCAATCGAAACAAATCATTCAAAGCATAAGTACAATGAGGTAGTACAAAGAGAAAAGCAATAACAGAATGCAGAATATTGTGTTACACTGACAGAGAAAGTCCAGACAATATGATGCAAGCACCATGGCAAGATAAATTGTGAGATGAAGAGTTCATCTTCATCGTATAAGAAGCTTGTTCAAGAGTCATAACAGAGAGATAGAAGGTGTCCTTGAGCCTGGAGGTAAATACTTACAAACCTTTGTATCTTCTGTACAAAGGAACAGGGATGTTTTATGAGGCCTTGGTCAAACCACATTTGGAGCACTGTATGCATTTCTGGGAAAAAAAGAGGAGGTTCAGGAGAATGATCACAGGAATGAAAGGGTTAACATATGAGGAGCTTTTGATGGCTCTGTTTCTGTACTTGCTGAAGTTGAGAGGAATGACGATGGGGAGGTGGGGTGAGTGGGGAGGTTGATCTCATTGAAACCTGTCGGATATTGAAAGGTCTGGATAGAGTGGACGTTAAGGGGATGTTTCCAATAGTGGGGAGTCTAGGATGAGAGGGAACAGCCTCAGAACACAAGGGCATCCCTTTAGAATAGAGATGAGGAGGGATTTCTTTAGCCAAATGGTGATGAATCTGTGGAATTCATTCCCAAAGATGTCTGTGGTGGCCAAGTCATTGGGTATATTTAAAGCAAAGGTTAAGAGGTTCTTGATTAATAAGGGTGTCAAAGATTACGGGGAAAAGAAAAGAGAATAGGGTTGAAAGGGATAATAAATCAGCCATGATGGAATGGCAGAGCAGACTCAATGGGCCAAATGTCCTAATTCTCCTTCTATGTCTTATAATCTTATGGTCTTATGACACAAGTTTTTAGGACATTTATCAAACTTTTACCATAGTCTTCTAAACTGAATATACATGACAGGATTAAAAGCAGTTCCTGGATAAAAATAGTCAATTGCCAACATCCAAGTTAATAAACACCCATCATCGTCAAAGCAGTAGCTATCAGAGGTGCTTATTTTTCTGGTAATAATTCGGCGAATGCCTGAAATTCTGCTTCAAAAATCCTGTGCAATTGAAGTTTTTTCACGGCACTGCGTGCCTATCTGCTTTGTTCCATGAGATGCCTCGCTCCCCCAGAGATGTCATTGTTCACATATAAATAGCACTGATTTGAGAATAGATTCTATTGTTCCCGCAAAAATAACAAGAATCAGAGCCAATCTCATCTGTTTAGCCCAGAAGGGGACACAAGTGATTCAGCCTGCTGGAGTGATTACCAACAAGGAGCCAACATTGACTAAAAAATTCAGTAAATAAAAGCATTAACAGAGGAGAGACATCACCTTGTTCAGGGACGACCATGTGGAAAGGATAAAAGAGAAAATAAACTCAAATTTGGAGCTCGAGGCAAATACACTAGAGGCTTTTAAGGGATGTTTAGATAGGCACATGGATGTAAGGAAGATGGAGGGATATGGACATCGTGTAGGTAGGAATAGTGTTTGGGTGTTTTTGATTTGCTTTTTAGCTGGGCTGGCACAACATTGTGGGCCAAGTGACCTGTTCCTATGCTGTACTGTTCTATGTTCAGCTGGTGATTAAGCTTTGCTCATCTTGGTCTTAAAAACCTGAAGCTTCACGAATACTGGAAAGGTAAGAAATTGGGTGGTAATGGTACTTTGTTTCAGATAGAGTCACACATCACAGAAACAGGCTCTCTCACCCGCCATGTTCATGGATAGCTATTGTACTGTGTAAAAGTCTAAATCACATATACATAGCTAGGGTGCCTAGGACATTGGTTCAATACTGTATTTGCCAATGTAGCGTGGAGAGTGAGTTTGTAAATCTAGCAAGAGCAAAGGATATTGGGAATGGTGAGTGTGGAGCACTGCAGGAGGAGTGAGGGACACCCTAGCTATATACACAATATGTACCATAGGCTTTGGGACAGTATTGGATATTGATCCATGACCACAACCTTAGTAATTCAGGTGCTCATCCAGGTGTGAGAGGACCAGTTTCCAATGGTTCTGTTGTCTACATTAAATCATGAATTGAAGACTTTGCTCTATTGGAATACAAACAGCTGGAAAAAGTCTATTCAATCACTGAAGTAAATCTGAAATGTTCCCACACAAGAGCAGGGTGACATGGTGGAGATACGTCTCTGGCTAAAGGAGGTGTAAGGCACTCCTTCCGTCCGCTAGCCTGCAGAACACTCTTGCACAAGCTTACACATCCGCACCACCCTCCGGCCCCGATCAGGGTCAGGTGAAGCCATGGGATCAGGTGGTGGATGGTCGTATGAGCAGCCGGTGCAGATCACAAGTCCTGGTTATGTGACCACTGACGCCAGGCAGACGATCTCTGAAAGAGTATTGATAATGGCTGGGGTCACCCATCTTGGAAAGACACTGCCCAGAAGAAGGCAATGGCAAATTATTTATGTCAAAAATTTTGCCAAGAACAATCGTGGTCAAAGGACTTTGATCATGCACATCATAAGACAGGGCACATAATGATGATGATCACACAAAATGCTGGAGGAACTCAGCAGCATCTAAGGAGAGGGATCAACAGTCAAAGTTTTGGTGCAAATCGCTTCATCAAGACTGAAAAGGTGGATGAAGTCAGAATAAGAAGGTGCGGGGGGGGGGAGGTGGAGGAACACAAGCTTGCAAGGTAATCGGTGAGACCAAGTAAGGGGATAAGGTGGGTGGGTGGGGGAAAGGGATGAAGTAAAAAGCTGGAAAGGGATAAGTGTTTTCTCACAGGGGTCAAACGTCTACTTACTCTGACTCTTAACCCTTTCTTTTCCGGTCCTGATCAGGTTTGTCTTGGTTGCTTCTTTGGGGCAGAGAAAGAGAGATGTGGAAGGAAACCAGAGGAGCCAAAGAAATCCACATGGCCCTGAGAGAACCCACACACACGCAAGGTCAGAGTTCGATCCCAGGGCCCTGTTCAGAGACAGTAGCAAGAAATGTCCTGAAGGAAGCCTGCCAGACACTGAAAATGCATTGAACTACAGTGCTGCCAGAGATCCGACTGTATATTCTGATTGCAGCATCCAGGCATGCATTGTATGGAAGTTGCTGCTTTCTTGGCTCTTCTTTACTTAGTATCTCAAATCAAAGTTCAAATTTCAAAGTGCAAAGTTAATATATTATCAAAGTACATGCTACAGCCTTGAGATTTTGTTTCTTGTGGACGTACTCAGTAAATCCAAGAAGCACAATAGAATCAACGAAAGACCATACCCAACAGGACGGACAGACGGCTGGTGTGCAAAAAACAACAAACTGTGCAAATACAAAAGAACATAAATGAAGCAATAATAATAAATAAATCTGCAATAAATATTGAGAATATGAGGTGCAGGAGGAACAGAGTGGACAGCAAAACATCATGATTTTTCAACAGTTTTATTTTTACACAGACCCCAGATTATTCCTTGCACATACATGAATCAGTACTCAGAAAATACTGCCTCATTACGCATTATACCCTTGAGGTTCTGCTGTGTTCTCTGGGACTTGATATGTTATTGGATTATTATTGTTACATGTACAGAAATACAGTGAAAAGCTTGTCTTACATTCTGTTTATACCCATCAAATCATTACACAGTACATTGAGGTTGAACAAGGTAAAACAATAATAGAGTGGGGAATAAAGTGTAACAGCTTCAGAGAAAGTGCAGTGCAGGTAAACGATAGACAGCAGGATTATATTGAGGTAGATTGTGAGGTCAAGAGTCCATCTTATCATACTAATCCCTTCACCCACCTCTACCCACTAACCCACCCTCCACACCCCCAAACACCACTACTTTATCATTTCCTGTCAGTCACCTTATGTGCTTTATGTACCCAACAGCACTTTACGGACATACAATCAATCTATGTATATAAGCTATTTTATATATTTATGTATATTTATTGTGCGTTTTTTTATTTTTGTGCTCTTTATCTTTTTGTGCTGAATCAGATCCAGATTAACAAGCTCTCTCGTCCTCATAGCTGCTGGCACAGATTTGCATTCTCTTTTACACCTGTGTACTGGCAATTACATTGAACTATCTTGAATCTTGAATGTTAAGAAGCATTTAGTCATCAGATTAATTATCTTGTTCAGAGGAGGGGAATGTTTTCAATAAATTTCCTCCCATCCAGCTGATTATAATTCCAGCTCCGTATGTTCCTTCTCCCAACTGCCAATTCCCCTTCCTCTGGTCACAGTGGGATGCCTGGAGGAATGGTCATTAACCAAAGAATTTGCTTAATGCTCAGTAAGATTTCAGAATCTTGTCCTGCTTAAAGATTGAGCAACCTAAAAATTGCAGACAAGACTGTCACCACAACATCATCATAAAGTGCCGTGACGTATGACGTGGGCGATTATGGTCTGTGACATGATTGTTCTTGGCAAGTTTTCCTACAGAAGTGGTTTTTCCATTGCTTCTTCTGGTCAGTGTCTTTACAAGACGGGTGACCCCAGCCATTATCAATACTCTTAAGAGATTGTCTGCCTGACGTCAGTGGTTGACAACCAGGACTTGTGATATGCATCAGCTGCTCACACAACCATCCCCCACCTGCTCCCATGGCTTCAGATGACCCTGGTCGATGGGGGGCTAAGCAGGTGCTACACCTTGCCAACGGGTGACCCGCAGAGAAGCGGAAGGAAGGAGCACCTTACACTTCCTTTAGTAGAGTCATATCTCCACCCCGCCACCCAACTCTCCACATTACCATGATGTTAATATTGTATATATGGTTTGGGGATGGGTGAGTCCTAGGCTGGATATCCTGCTCACTTAAGGAAGGTGAAGGGTCTCCATAGCCTCTCCTTTCCAGGTGTAGTGATCGCCGCAGGACCACTGTTTGGCTTGCCATGCAAGAGGTCACTTGCATATGGCCTCTCCTACATTATTGCGCCTGTAGCAACGCCTTCACATGCTGTCCCTGTTCTTACTGAGTTTGCTCTGTCGTGGCGCGACTTAAGTGTCCAGCGATATAACTGGGCAGGCAGGCTGGGCTCATTAGCCTTGGTTGGCAGCCAGCCTAGGAGAAGGACAATTCCGATTCCAAACCCAGGTAGATGGGACTTGTTAGCCTTGCCAGGCAATCTGTCTAGAAGAAAGAAAGCTCCAATACTCAACTTACAGTCTTGCAGTCGTAGCTCACTGTGCCATTATGGAACGTCCCCCGGCCTAAAGGGTGGAATCAGTCCGCGCGCACCGATCCCCACTATAAACCTATGCAGCCCTGGCGGGAAGAATAAAAACCTACAGCGATAGAGAAAGGGTGCCTCTATAGTTACCAACGATCGTGCTGTCGCTCCTGAAGACCCTTCATTCCTCCTGATCTTCGCAAGCAAAGAACCAGCCATCTATCATAAAATATGGTTTGCCACATTGCAAAGGGTGAGGAACATGTTGACGCCTTCACAAAGAAGACATGCCAACAGCAATACCTCATTCGGAATTTGAGGAGATTTGGTATCTCACCAAAGACCTCTGTAAATTTTGATCTCTAATGTACAGACGTGCTGTACATTGGAGATCATTCTGATCTGTTGCATCACCACCTAAATTGGTGGTTCCAAAGCACTGAATCAAAAGAGTCCACAGAGTTTTGTTAGCTCAGTCAGCTACATCACAGGGACAATCGTCCCACCGTCAAGAAGATCTTCAAGAGGCAGTGCCTCAAGAAGGCAGCATCAATGCCAAGAGTATTGATATGCTAGGGTATTTCAAAGTAAAGTAGGAGGTAGTATTGGGTCCCTTAAAAGTGCATTAAGATGGATAAGTTCTCAGGGCATGATGAGATATATCCCTGGTTATTGAGAGAGGTAAGTGAAGAGATTTATAGGACCTTGACATATATCTTTGTATCCTTTCTAGGAACAGGCAATATCTCGATGGAGTCGCGAGAAGCTAATATTCCATTATTCAAAAAGGGAATCAGGGATTCTACAGATCGGTGAGTCTCAAATCAGTGGCAGGGAAGTTACTGGAGAGAATTCTTAGGGATAGGATTTATGAGCATTTGGAAAACCATAACCTAATCATTAGAGCCAGCATGGCTTTATGTAGGGCAAGTCATTATTACTAACTTGATTGAGTTTTTATATGAGGTGATGAGGGTGTTTAATGAAGGTAGAGCCATGGAGGTTGTCTATATGGAAAGTCCCATGTAGGAGGCTCATCTAGAAGATTAAGATGCATGGGATCCATGTGAATTGGCCATTTGGATCAGAACTGACTTGCTCATAGAAGATAGGGTCGTGGTTGAAAGGACTTATTCTAGTTGGAGGTCTGTCCTTAGTGGAGTTCTGCAGGGATGTGTAGGACCTCTGCTGTTTGTGATGTATATAAATGACCTAGATGAGTTTGCAGATGATACCAAGAGTGGTGGTGTTGTGGATAGCGTAGAAATCTGACAAAGAATACAACATGATATAGATCAGTTGCAAATATGGGTGGAGAAATGGCAGATGGAGCTTCACCTGTCCAAATGTGAAGTTTTGCACTTTGGTAGGCTAAATGTAAAGAGACAATAAACTGTTAAGGGCAAGAGCCTTAATAGTGTTGATGAGCAGAGGGATCTTGAGGTCCAAATTCATAGCTCCCTGATAGTGGCTGGACAAGTTGATAGGGTAGTTAAGGCAGTTTATGGAATGCTTGCCTTTATTAGTCGAGGCACTGAGTTCACAAGGCAGGATGTTATGTTACAGCTTTATAAAACTCTAGTTAGGCCACATCTGGACTATTGTGAACAGTTCTGTTACCCCACTATAGGAAGGATGTTGAGGCTTTGGAGAGGATGTAGAAGAGGTTTACCAGGATGCTGCCTGATTTAGAGGGCATGAGCTATAATGAAATGTTGGACAAACTTGGGTTGTTTTCTCTGGAGAGGTGGAGACTGAGGCAAAAGGTTTATAAGATAATGAGAGGCATAGATAGAATAGACAGTTGATGTCTTTTTCCTAGGGTTGAAATGTCTAATAGCAGAGGGCATGTAGTTAAGATGAAAGGGGTTAATTGCAAAGGTTACGTGAGGGGTTTTCAGGTCAGTTCATGAGCCTGATGACAGTGTGTTGAACCTGAAGAAGGGTCTCAGCTGAAATGTCGAAGGTTTATTCTTATCCATAGATGCCACCTGAGCTGCTGAGTTCCCCCAGCATTTTCTGTTTGTTATTCTGGATGTCCAGCATCTGTAAAATCTCTTGCATTGTACTTTGTGGTGGGGGTCTTCAAGCTCCTGCACCTCACACCTCAAGCACACTCAGCTTGTTTGAGCAGCTGGAGTATCCCCCATCACCCAGGACATTCCCTCTTCTCAGGGCTACCATCAGGGAGGAGGTACGGGAGCCGGAAGACATGCACTCAACAATTCAGGAACAGCTTCTTCCCCTCTGCCATCCGATTCCTGAACCCATGAACACTGTCTCGTTATTTATTTTTCTCTTTTTGCACCACTTATTAACATTTTTTTAGGCCTCTGCTAGTTGGGGTCGACCATGGATGCTGCATCCAAGCTGTCTAGATATTCACGTTATGGAGAGCATATTCCCCCTCTCTACGCACCCCAAAGGAACAGCAGAGACTGATAGGGTTTGGCACCAGCAGCGTCACAGGAGTTGCCAGTCAGTGTTAAATAGTTAACGTTAAACTGTGTGCCTTAGGCACTCCAGCTCTGGATTTTTCCCTCGGGATTTCCTCCTGATGCCTTCCCCCTGAGTGGGTATAGCCACAAGGCAGTGCAGGTTTGAGATCAGAGTTTTCCTTCTCTTAGGTGAGCTGCCAACCACGGCTGACAAGCTCCATCTGCCTGAAGTGACTGGTTTCAAGGTGCCAGTAACCCACCTTTGCCCCTTCTCCTTCAGTAGAAATGGTTCTGCTGGGCGAAGTAGCTCAGCCACACAAGAAGGCCAGGAGCTGGACTTGGTTGTCAGAGGCTGTCTGGGGCACACACCAGTAGGAGTATTTAATAGGAAGTGGGAGCTTATCTCCATTACTACCCCCCAGTTATGACAACCTTAAGGGACCTACTTAATTTAACTTTCTTTATATATAAATGTAATTTACAGTTTTTATTTTTATGTATTGCAATGTACAGCTGCCGCATAACAACAAATTTCGTGACATATACCGGTGATTCTGATTCTGATTGTGGACTTCAGGAAGGGTAAGACAAAGGAACAAGTACCAATCCTCAGAGGGGGATTAGAAGGAGAGAGAGTGAGCAGTTTCAAGTTCCTGGGTGTCAAGATCTCTGAGGATCTAACCTGCTCCCAACATATCGATGTAGTTATAAAGAAGGCAAGACAGCGACTATACTTCATTAGGAGTTTGAAGCGATTTGGCATGTCAACAAATACACTCAAAAACTTCTATAGATGTACTGTGGAGAGCATTCTGACAGGCTGCATCACTGTCTGGTATGGGGTGGGAGCTACTGCACTGGACTGAAAGAAGCTACAGAAGGTTGTAAATCTAGTCAGCTCCATCTTGGGCACTATCCTACAAAGTACCCAGGACATCTTCAGGGAGTGGTGTCTCAGAAATGCAGCGTTCATTATTAAGGACCTCCTGCACCCAGGGCATGCCCTTTTCTCACTGTTACCATTAGGTAGGAGGTACAGAAGCCTGAAGGCACACACTCAGCGATTCAGGAACAGCTTCTTCCCCTCTGCCATCCAATTCCTAAATGGACTTTGAAGCTTTGGACACTACCTCACTTTTTTTAATATATAGTATTTCTGTTATTGCACATTTTTTTAATAATCTATTCAATATACATAATTGGTTTACTTGTTTATTTATTATGTTTTATTTTATTTATTATTATTTTTTTCTCTCACTCTCTGCTAGATTATGCATTGCATTGAACTGCTGCTGCTAAGTTAACAAATTTCACGTCAGATGCCAGTGACAATAAACCTGATTCTGAATTAACCCCCCTCAGGTCAGCAACCTTTCATTAGTTCCTATTTCTCTCCCTGTGGATGCCACTGACTTGCTGAGGATTTCCAGGATTTTGAGCTTTTATATCAAAGATTTCACTTTAGAGAGATTTGTTCCAGTCCCCTGATGATCTACTGCGATCAGTGCCTTACTTTGATCTTTTCCATGCTTAGAGTTTTCTACTTAAAGGCATCCAGCAAAGGATGCTCCCAAATTAATACTGCCAATAATTAGTGGTTTGGGTCTGGTTTAAATCCAGGGAATTGTTAACCATATCCTGAAAATCTTGAAGGTATTCTTGGAACTGTTCTTGTAGCTTCAGAAAACACTACAGAGAATTACGGACACAGCAGAGAATTATGGGCACAGCTCAGGACATCACACACCACCATCTTATTTGGAGAATTGTGTCCCGGGGGAAGGACGTTGAGGTAAAATCTGATCTCTCTTTGGTCCTCTGCTTTTAAAAAAAGAACACCTGATTTGATTCTCTGGAATACTGCTGGAAGAAATCCGGTAAAGCCCTCACTAATCAAGAACCAATCAACCTCTGCTTTAGATATACCCAACGATTTGGCCTCCACAGCTGTCTATAGCAATGAATTCCATAGATTCACCTCCCTCTGGCTAAAGAAATTCTTCCTCGCCTCTGTTCTAAAGGGACATCCTTGTATTCTTGTACCCTCAGGTACCAGGCTCCCCGACTATAGGAAACATTGTCTCCACGTCCACTCTATCTAGGCCTATCAATATTCAGTAATTAAGAATTTACTGTGGTGTGTTGGCATGTCATGCAACAAAAAACACCATTTGACAATGATAAAGAATAAAGAGTTATGTGAAAATGAAGTTAGAATTACTGATATGGAATAAAATACATAAACACCAGCATGTATTTGCAATGTAAGCAGCATTATAAAAAATAGTTTAAAGTGTTTAAAGTGTGGTGTAATCACCTCAAAAAAAGTGGCATCCGTCATTAAGGACCCTCATCAACCAGGACATGCTCTCTCCTCTTTGCTACCATCAGGGAGGAGGTGGAGGAGGTACAGGAGCCTGAAGACACACACTCAATGATTCAAGAACAGCGTCTTCCCCCCTGCCTCAATGAACCCATGTACACCACCTCATTTTTTTTTTTGATTTTGCTCTGTGTTTGCACTACTTATTTAGTTTATTTTTATATATTTTTCTTACTGTAATTACAGTTTTTATTATTATGTATTGCACTGTACTGCTGCCGCAAAACAACAAACTTCACAACATATGCCAATGATATTAAACCTGATTCTGATTCTGATTCTGAGGTAATAGAGAGAAGGCTGGGGGTGCAGCTAGAATGGTTGATCAAATTAACTGCCTGGGGGCAGTTAATGTTCACAGTCAACATGACTTATGCATTTGCAGTCGGCCAATTTGGCCTGAGTTTGTGGTTCTCACACAGTCCGTGGGAGAGGAAAGAACATTAATGAACAATTCTTGGATTGTTTTAACACATTTGAAATCCTAAATTTCCAAAGGGAGTGGCAACTCCTTTTTTTGTGTATTTTAGACCAGTTTTCAAACATGTTAAAAGAACTCCTTTCTCCCACACAATTCAGAGATGGTAAACCAGATCCAGGTGTCAGTGAATTAAAAATCAATCATGCCGCACCTTTGAAAACAAAAACAGACTGAAAATGCTATTTAAGATTCAAGATTCATTTATTATCAGAGAATATATAAATTGTACAACCTTGAGATTTGCTTTTTCAGCCACCTATACGAGCTGTTCTGCGATTAACAAACTTTTCATTGGAATTTACCCTGAAAATTTCAACAGGCAGAAGATGTAAGACATAACGGGCATTGCAAGTTGATGGGGTTGTAAACAGACTTATTGACACATTGGCCTATATAAATCAGGGCACTGTGTACAAGACATAGGAAGTTATATTGAATTTCTTTCCAGTCCTGATAAAGGGTCTCGGCCCAAACTGTCCACTGATTATTTCTCTCCATAGACTCTGCCTGACCTACAGCATTTTGCGTGCGTTATGTTCTGCACCCATCATATAAATATAGTTGTAAAGAAAGCATGACAGCACCTTGACTTCCTCAGGAATCTGCGAGATTCAGCATGATGTCAAAAACCTTGGAAACTTCTGTAGATATGTGGTGGAAAGTATACTGACTGGCTGCATTACAGCCTGGTATGGGAACACCAATGCATGAAATCCTACAAAAGGTAGTGGATTTGGCCCAGTACATCACGGGCAAAACCCTCCTAACCGCTGAGCACACCGATATGAAACATTGCCATAGAAAAGCAGCATCCATCATCAAAGATCCTCACCACCCAGGCCATGCTCTTTTCTAGGTGCTGCCATCAGGTAGAAGGTACAAGAGCCTCAGGACTCTCACCACCAGGTTCAAGAACCTTTACTACCCCTCAACCATCAGGCTCTTGAACAAAAGGAGATAGCTACACTCATTTAAGCACTCTGTTATCTTGTTATTTCATGTTCATTATTTATTGCTACTTATTTACACCTGCATTTTCAGTTTGTTCACAGTTAACAGTTCCTGATGTTTACAGTTTACAGCTACTGTTCCATAGATTTGCTAAGTATGCCCGCAAGAAAAAGAATCTCAGGGTTGTATGTGGTGACGTGTGTGTACTCTGATAATAAATTTTACTTTGAACTTTGAATGTTGAAGTATGCCTCAGTATGATTTATTTATTATTATTATTTAATTTTTTGCTTGTCTTTTGCACATTAGTTGATTGTTTTCTTTGGTTGTATAGTTTTTCATTAATTCTATTTTATTTCTTTGTTCTACTGTAAATACCAGCCTGTACTCACTGGAGTTTGGAAGAATGAGGGGGGATCTCACTGAAACCAATTCAATTTGAAAGGCCTGGGCAGAGAGGACCTGGAGAGGATGTTTCCTATAGAGGAGGAGTCTCGGACCAGAGGACACAGCCTCAGAATAGAAGGATATCACTTTGGAAAAGAGATGAGAAGCAATTTCTTTGGCCAGAAGGTGGTGAATCTGTGGAATTAATTGCCACAGTTGGCTGTGGAAGCCAAGTCATTGGATATATTTAAAGCGGAGATTGATTGGCTCTTGATTAGTCAGGGCATCAAAGTTTATGGGGAGAAGGCAAGAGAACGGGGTTGAGGGGGAAGATAAATCAAGAGCATTAATAGGGTGGTTAAGAAAGCATATGGTTTGCTGGTCTTTATTAGTTGAGACATTGAGTTCAAAAGTCAAGAAGTTATGTTGCAGCTTTATAAAACTCCACTTGGGATTCATCTGGAGTATTACAGTTCTGGTTGCCCCACTATAGGAAGGATGTCGAGGCTTTGGAGAGAGTGCACGCGAGGTTTACCAAGATGCTACGCGGATTAGAGAGCATGTACGAGAGGTTGGACGAACTTGGGTTGTTTTCTCTGGAGCACTGAAGGCTGAGGGGAGGATCTCATAGAGGTTTATAAGACGATGAGGCATAGGTGCAGTAGACAGACAATATTTTTTTCCCAGGGTTGAAATGTCGAATTCCAGAGGGCATGCATTTAAGGTGAGAGCGGATAAGTTCAAAGAAGATGTCAGGGGCAAGTTTTTTTTAAAAACAGCGAGTGGTGGGTGCCTGGAATGTGTTGCCCGGGTGTGTTGACAGAGACAGATATGTTAGGGAAATTTAAGAGATGTTTAGATAGACACATGAATGTGAGGGAAATAGGAGGTTATGCACACTGTTTAGGCAGAAGGGATTAGTTTAGTTGACTATTTGATGACAAATTTAATTGATTTGGCACAACCTTGTGGGCGAACGGCCTGTTCCTGTGCTGTACTCTTCTATGTTCTAAGATGGCCATGACTGAATAGCAGAGCAGACTCGATGGGCCGAATGCCCTAATTCTGCTCCTATGTCCTATGATCTTAAGGTTTTATTGTATCTTGCACATTTGCTGCCATTCAGTGAAAGATTCCTTCGGATATCAAGGTTCCACTGGAACACACACAAATCGCTGGAGGAACTCAGCAGGCCAGGCAGCATCCATGGAAAAAAATAAACAGTCGATGTTTCAGGCTGAGACCCTTCTTCATAACCCACCCATGAAGAAGGGTCTTGGCCCGAAATGTTGGCGGGTTACTCCAGCGTTTTGTGTGTGTGCTTTGGATTTCCAGCATCTGCAGTCTTCCTTGTGTTTGATTTCCACTGGCTTTGGCGCTTCCAAGTGTTGACAGACATCTTGACCTTTTTCTTATAAACGTCCTTACATCATTGACCTTTCAGCATTTGTGCCTCGAACTTACTGCTACTAATGGGTGTAACAGCACATACTGATTTTCTCGGCATTATCACACACAATGATTTGAAGCTAACATTTGATTTTCGAGAGCTGAACTTCTGAGGCCCTCCAGAGAGTCAATTGTCATGGTTGTCATAGCAATCTCCAAGCAGCAGCATAAACATCATGTTAGGTGCTGGAAAAGATCTGCATCCACGCATCAATCTGCCTTATCTAGTTTCAGCGTCAGGGAGTTTGAAAGCCCCAGATGACATATTGCATTGTGGATAGATTGCACAAAAAGGTGGAAGTTACTGATGTAAGTAACATTTATGATCTCTCATTATTTATTGCACAGGTGGCTCTCTAAAATCCAACTGTGATTTTTCTTCTTTAATGCCTTTTCAAAGGAATCATTGACAGAGGACTAAAGTTGTTGGGGATTTGGACTGAGTTCAGATGGAATCGGTAAAAGAAAATGATAGAAAAATCTGTGCACCCTTCAATCCCAGACTCTCCCTAAAGTTTCAACTGAATAAATCACATACAGAACATCAGGGCCCGTCCATTCTCTCTACAGATGTTGGCTGGCCTGTTTCATAATACCAACGATTTACTGGATATTCATTTCAGATTTCCTGGTGATGGCTTTTAAGTCTTACTTCATATGTAGCAGAAAATTGTATTTGTCATCTCATGATAACTTCACTCAACTTCACTTCATTATTGAAATGTTCCCACAACTTATAGACTCACTTTCAAAGACTCTTCATCGCATGTTCTCAATATTTATTGCCAATTTATGTATAATTATTATTTCTTTCTTCTTGTATTTGTACAGTTTGTTGTCTTTTGCACACTAGTTGTCTGCTCCGTTGGTGCAGTCTTTCATTGATCCTATTATAGTTATTATTCTATTATTAATTTATTGAGTATGCCCACAAGAAAATGAATCTCAGGGATGTATATGGTGACATATATGTACTTTGATACCAAATTTACTTTGAACTTTGAACTTCGTTTAACTTCTGCATTCAGAATCAGGTTTAATATCACTGGCATATGTCATGAAATTTGTTGTCTTTGTGCCACCAGTACATAGCAATACATAATAATAGGGAAAAATGTGAATTTCAGTAAATATATAAATATTTATATATATAATAGTTGCATTGTAATTAGTGCAAAAATAACACATTAAAAAATAGTGAGGTGGTGTTCATGAGTTCAATGTCCATCCCAAAATCAGATGGCAGACGGGAAGAAGCCGTTTCTGAATCGCTGAGGGTGTGCCTCAGGCTCCCGTACCTCCTCCCTAACGATAGCACTGAGAAGAGGCCATGTCCTGGGTGATGAGGGTCCTGAATGATGGACTCAATGGACTCACCTTCTTGACACACCACTCCTTGAAGATGTCCTGGATACTATGGAGGCTACTGCCCATGATGGAACTGACTGAGTTTACAACTTTCTGCAGCTTTATCTGATCCTGTGCAGTACCCCCACCAACATACCAGATGGTGACACAGCTAGTTAGAATGCTCTCCATGGTGCATCAGTAGAAACTTACGAGTGCCTTTGGTAACATACCAAATCTCCTCAAACTTCTAATGAAATATAGCCGCTATCATGCCTTCTTTGTAGCTGCATCGATATGTAGGGCCCAGGATACAATCTATAACATAAGTAACATCAACTGCATTTCTTTCAATAATTTCGCTCCATTCCAAAAGGAAGAGAGAAAAGGGAATCCGATCAGGAAGTTGGGGCAAGTGCAACCCTAGAAATCGATACTTGATATAAGTTACCTCCACTCCGTGGCCACCTTATTAGATACCTCCTATACCAAATAAAGTGGCCACTGACTGCATGTTCATTGTCTTCTGCTACTGTAGCCCATCCACTTCAAGGTTCAATGTGTTGTGCATTCAGACATGCTCTTCTGCACACCACAGTTGTAACTTGTGTGGTTATTTGAGTTACTGTCACCTACCAGTCAGCTAGAACCAATCTGGCTATTTTTCTCTGACCCTCTCTCATTAGCAAGGCATTTCACCCACAGAACTGCTGCCCACTGGATGTTTTCTCTTTTTTTGGTTTCACACCATTCTCTGTAAATCCTAGAGACGGTTGTGCATTAAAATCCCTAGATATCAACAGTTTCTGAGATACTCAAATCACCTCGTCTGGCACCAACAGTTATTCCTCAGTCAACATCACTTAGATCACATTTCTTCCCCATTCTGATGTTTGATCTGAACCTCTTGACCATGTCTGCATGCTTTTATGCATTGAGTTGTTGCCATATGATTGGTTGATTAGATATTTGCATTAACAAGCAGGTGTATACGTGTGGATCATTTAATACAGTCATTTTGGATCATGAAACTGTATTCTAGATAAGGGTGGTCCATTGGTGTGGCAGGTAAACCTGCTGTCTCACAGATCCAGTGACCTGGGTTCATTTCTGACCACGGATGCTCTCTGTATTGAGACAGCAGATTCTCCCTGTGACTGTAGGTTTCCTTCAGGTTTTCTGGTTTCCCAGTGAAGAGATGCCGATAGAATAATCCTACACCACCAGATTCAGGAACAGTTATTACTCTTCAACCTCCAGGCTCCTGGACCAGCATGGATAACCTCTCTCACTTCAACACTAACATGACTCTACAATGGTACTGCAGATCTGAACTCTATGTACAGTTCCTATTGAGGGCCATACCCGACACATACCAGACTCATTTTTTCATTTTAACATGTGCATTCCTCCACTGCTTGTCAAAGATTTTTGAACGATTGCTTTGGCATGGATGACAGCATTGTACACCATGTACCAAGTGTTCAAAGTTCAAAGTAAAATTTATATCACAGTACGTATATGTCATCACACACAAAAAAATTATTTTTCCTGCAGGCGTATTTAGCAAATCCATGGAACAGTAACTGTAAACAGGGTCAATGGACAACACACTGTGCAAATGCAGATAGAAATCAATAACAATAAATAATGAGCGTGAAATAACAAGATAAAGGAGACCTTAATTGAGTTTAGTTGTCCTCTTTTGTTCAAGATCCTGATGGTTGAGGGGTAGTAACTCTTTTGGAACCTGGTGGTGTGAGCCCTGAGGCATTTGTACCTTCTACCTGATGGCAGCAGCGAGAAAAGAGTGTAAGGGGGTTTCTTTTTTTAATGTCACTGCGTAGTCTAATTAAAATGGCTTCTTTGTTATGTTAACTGCTGAGAAAGTCCTCCCGCTAGCAGTTTGTTTGGATCACGTTACTGATAAGAATATGTTACGAACCAATTGGGATAGTTGTTATGCTTTTGGTGTGCCTGAAGATATTGTATGAGTGGGGTTTTGGTGCAGAAGGCGGGAGAGAGAGAGACAGAGGATGGACCAGGTGCTGTGAGTCCGCTAACGGGGTTGGACCCCGAGGAGGGCGCTCAGCGAGGAGATGGAGACAAACTCGTGTGGAGCGTCTGGTCGACCACCGTTGTTGGTCCCAGGCGGCCGGTCGAGGTGGTCCGAGGGGTCGCAGGGTGAAGAAGAAGGGTCCTGAGCTCCAACTGCTTGTGCACGAAGAGATTGAACTTTGATAAGTGTGGCCCCTTTTATTTTCCTTTTATATTCATTTTCTATTAATTATATAGTTCCAGTAATATCTATAAACTATAAATCATTTAATTGCATCTGGTGTATTGTCTGTTATTTGGGCGGGGTGGTGTACATCACATAGCATCCACACAAACTGATTACCCAGTTTGGCGGGGCTGAGAGCTATTTCCCTAGACGACAGTGAGCCAAGCGACCCTGAGGCTGGCCAGGGGGGCTACAAGAGCATGGCCTGGGTGGTGAGGATCTATGAAAATGGATGCTGCTTCTCTCTGGTAACATTTCATGTAGATGTTCTCATGGTTGGGAGGGTTTTGCCCATGATGTATTAGGCCAAATCCATTACCTTTTGTCGGATTTTCCACTCAAAGGCATTAGCAGCCAGTCAGCACTTTCCACCACACATCTATAGAAATTTGCCAGGGTTTAAATGTCATGCCAAATCTCAGCAAACTCTTGAGGTAGTAAAGGCACTGTTGTGTCTCCTTCACAATTGTATTTATTTGATGGGTCCAGGACAGGTACTCTGAGACAGTGACACTTGGGAATTTAAAGATACTGAGCCTCTACACCTGTGATCCTCTGATGATTACTGGCTCATGGACCTCTGGTTTCCCTCTCCTGAAGTCTACAATTAGATCTTTGGCCGTATTGACATTGAGTGAGAGGTTGTTGTTATTACACCACTCAGCCAAATTCTCAATCTCCCCCCTGTATGCTGATTCATCACCCCCTCTGATACAACCCTCAACAGTGGTGTCATCAGCAAACTTGTACTTAATGTTGGAGCTGTACTTAGCCACACAGTCACAGACGTGAAGCGAGTAGAGCAGGGGGTTAAGCACACATCCCTGTGGTGCTCCTGCGCTGATGGAGATTGTGGAGGAGATGTTTATTCCAATCTGAACTGACTGGGATCTGCAAGTGAGGGATTCCAGGATCCAATTGCTCAGGTCCTGGAGTTTACAGATTAATTTTGGGAGGATGATTGTATTAAATGTTGAGCTGTAATCAATAAAGAGCATCGTGATGTATGCACTTTTGCTGTCCAGATGTTCCAGGGTTGTGTGAAGAGCCAACAAGATAGCATCTGCTGTGGACCTGTTGCTTCAGCAGGCAAATTGGAGTGGATTCAAGTCTCCATTCATTCAGGAGCTGATATGTTTCAACACCAGCCTCTCAAAACACTTCATCACTGTGGATGTAAGTGCCACTGGGTGATACTCATTTAGATAGGTCACCACACTCTTCTTGGGCACCAGTATGATTGACGCCTGCTTGAAACAGGTGAGTATCACACACTGTCAAAACGGGAGGTTGAAGATATCTGTGAACACACAAGCCAGTCGGTGAGCATAGGTCTTCAGTACCCGGCCAGGTACTCTGTCCAGACGAGATGCTTTCCTTGGATCCTCTCTCTTGAAGACAGCCCCTACGTCATCTTCAGATGCTGAGTGGAGCTAAATAGTGGGAATCCCAGTCTCTAGACAGCGATGCCAATATTTAGGAATTTAAAAGTTAAAGGATTTAAAGACTAGCTCTTTATCTTGTCACATGTAGATCAACACACACAGTGAAATATGTTGTCAGCATCAAAGATAAGCACAGACCGAGACGAGCTAGGGCGAGCCTGCAAGTGTCACCATACTTGCAGTTCCAACATAACATGCCCACAACTTACTAACTCTAACCCGTACGTCCTTGGAATGTGGGAGGAAATGAGAACACCCGGAGGAAACCCACATGTTCACAGGGAGAATGTACTAACTCCTTACAGACAGCGGCAGGAATTGAACCCTGATCACAGAAGCTGTCAAGCCTTTCGCTAACAACTACACTACCATGCTCCCCAGAGACGCACTCAGTTCCAGGGCTATTCTTCAAGATGCAGCTTATGAAATTCAATTTCATGGTACCTTCCAAGTTCAGCTATTTGATCAAATTTACATCCATAAGTTACCTTCTCTTGTTAGTGGCAGTTATAGTGCAAACTCAAGGTTTATACAGGTATTTGGGAGATTTTTTTCTGTTTCCACAGTTACTACAGTGCTGGTAATTCCTGAAGATCAGTCAAAAATTCGTGAAAGGGCAGGACATTGTGTAAAAAGCAGGAAGTGCTATGTCTGTATTTAATGGTGCTGGAAATCTAGAACTTCACATAGAATGTGCTGAAGGAATTTAGCAGGCCAGGCAGCATCTGTGGATGGAAATAAACAGTCGATGATTTGGGCAGAGAAGGGGGAAGAAGTCAGAATGAGAAGGTGAAGGAAGGAAGAAGTACAAGGTGGCAGGTGATAGGTGAAACTGGGAGACGGGGAGTGTTGAAGTAAAGAGCTAAGAAGTTGATTCATGAAAGAGATAAAGGGCTGGAGAAGGGGGAATCTGATAGGAGAGGACAGAAGGCCATGGAAGAAAGGAAAGGGAGAGGAGCACCTGAGGGAGGTGATCGACAGGTAAGAAGAGAAGGTGTGAGAGGGAAACAAGAATGGGGAATGGTGAAGGAGACAGGGCTGCCGTGCTGCTAGAGCTCATCGGAGCACCGCTCCGGCACCCCTGTAAAAAAAAAGTCAAAATAAGCAAGCGTGGAATTTAACAGCAGCCATATATTAAATAGAGGGAGAGGGGTTGGTGGCTGGTGGGGAAAATACCACTAATAACATAAGGATAGAATATTTGTTCATTTTTGGTGAAATCCTGGAGTTGTGACTGTTTTTTTATTGAGGAATTTGTGAAATTTGTCCTCGTTCAACACGTCGTTTTCCAGCATCCCCTGCTGTAGCCTCTCGCTATTTCACAGATCCTCAGTCTCTCTCCAGCCAAGGGACGACTGTACACAAGCGTGAGCATTTTTCCGCTCTTTCCAATGGGTACCATTGGATTACAGCTAGGAGCTATATTAAGCAAGGAATGAACATCGAAACCTAAAGTTAAAAGTTGAAAATAATGAAAGAAAAATTCACTGCTCGCTTATCTTCAGCCTGATTTTGATGAAATAGTCAAGGTAATCATCCAGAATCCTCTTCTACACCTGGATAAAGTGAATTTAGTTTTTTTTTTACAAACCAAATGGGAAAAAAACATTTCTAGGCTATAAGCTAGTTTTACATCATTTCAACTATCATTAATAGCGGATCAACCCCTTGGCCGAGCTCCACCAACTACAGTTGATTGGAAAGAGGCTCTTTTTCTCTTAGTGTTGACAGGAAAAAGAGTAACTTAGTGAGACAATGAACGAGACAAAATACATTTCCAAACCTCCCAAATGGTTGATCTCCTTCCCTGTTAACATTTCTCACTTCCAAAATATGATATTTTCTATTCCTATAGATACGATTATAATTTATGTAAAAATTCAAGCTTCTTTCACTTTGTATATATTTAAAGGCTAAACAGGATCTGTATTGGTCTAACCATGTAATACCCGGTGTGTGAGGATATTGTGAGTATCGACACACACAGGTACACTTCCTGTCCAACCATTTCTGCAAAAGAAACGGTATGAGGCAGAGTTGCCAACCTACCGCTTTTGATACTAATATTCACCAATATTCATGGCTTTACCAATAGTTCATCATACTTGATTACTTGGTTCCAATTCAGGTAGCTAAAATTGTAAAAAACTTATTTGCTTTATTTCTGTTATTTTTATATCTGCTTAGGAACCCTGCTGAGCGCTGTGGGGCCCTGCTGTCTGAACATAGAACATGGAACATAGAATAGTACAGCACAGTACAGGCCCTTCGGCCCACAATGTTGTGCCGACCCTCAAACCCTGCCTCCCATAAAGCCCCCACCTTAAATTCCTCCATATACCTGTCTAGTAGTCTCTTAAACTTCACTAGTGTATCTGCCTCCACCACTGACTCAGGCAGTGCATTCCACGCACCAACCACTCTCTGAGTAAAAAACCTTCCTCTAATATCCCCCTTGAACATCCCACCCCTTACCTTAAAGCTATGTCCTCTTGTATTGAGCAGTGGTGCCCTGCTCTTTGACTGAGACTGTGTCTGCTCTGACTCAGTTGTATTAGTAAGGCTACATCTGTGGTGGTTCATGGATTACCCATAAATACAGAAGTAAATTTTTCTCACTAACAGCCCTATGGCTTCTAAGCAAACAATGTTAACTTCTTCCTTTCGTAAACAAGCTGAGGAGTGTAACAAGAATAACGTACAAGAGACTGATAACAGTAAAAGTGACAAAAGCTGTATTTCACCTGCTTCTAGTTGAAATTTTCGAAACCGGTCCAAATGCAGTTCTGAAAGTAATGGTCCTTCGAAGTCAGGCTTGTATCCCTGTTCAGATGTTTGGACTGAAGAAATGTGGAAGAAAAAGAAGGAAACTTATCCTTGGTTAGACTTCAAGGATGATAAACTTGGGTGTAAAGTATGTGCAATTGGAAACAAAAGTAATCTAACACTTTTCACTTCTAAGGGTTTGAGGCTGTCAAATGAATGGCAGATGTACCAAGTATCCCATTATGGAGCCAATCGAAGTACACGCTTGAAGTCTCTCAGAAAAAAACTATCAAAAGCTCACACTGCTGCTCGAAGTGTTGAAAATATAGCTAGTGAAAATGCTGTTGGAAAATTATGTGACACCATGAATGCTTCGCATCTAAAGGCAACTTGTTCAATTTTTCATTCTGCATTATTATTTAGCTCAGAATGACAAGTCCATACTCTGATCACTTTGGCTTATTGGAACTTCAAAAAATTAATGGTATTGACATTGGAACTGGACTGCATTCCCGCACTCGTGCTACAGAGATCATTAATCACATAGCCATTAATATGAAAAAGAAAATTTGCCAGCATATCAGGCAGATAAATGGCAAATTTTCTGTTCTCATTGAGGAATCAACAAGCCTGAGCATTAAGACCACCCTAACAGTTTATTTGAAATGTGAAAATGATAAGGAAGATGATCCCCATTTTATGTTTTTAGATCTAATTGAACTGCCTGATCAGAAAGCTGCAACTATTGTTAAGCATCTATTGAACTGTCTCAATAACCATGGGTTTGATGACTCTTACTTGAAACAGAATCTTGTAGCATTTGCTAGAGATGGGGTAAGCGTAATGCTTGGTGTCACATCTGGTGTTGCTACAATTCTCAAGGAACATTGCCCTGATGTGATAATTTAGCACTGTCTTAATCACAGATTTGAACTTGCAGTAGGTGATTCGATGAGAGAAGGTCATGGAATAAATCATTTTCAATCATTTATGGAGAAATTGTACTCTGTTTACAATAGATCACCTCTAAATCAAAAGGAACTGTCTGAATGTGCCTCTCAACTAGAACAACAAATTTGCAAAATAGGCCGTGTTCTGGTGGGTAGCTAACTCATTTTGAACAGTTGCAGCAGTGTGGTAAAATTATGAAGCAATGAGGGATGAAACAAGATCTGGGAGTGACAGAAAAACCTATGAAGGTCTGTTGAAAAGACTCTTCAGAACAGTTTGTATTGGACTTAGCTCTAATGTATGACACATTGCATGAACTTGGTTTACTGTCAGAGTGTTTACAGAAACGCACTACTATAATTGTTTATGCAGACGAACTGATCCAACGGAGCATAAGATCACTGCACGGACTGAAAGAGCAACCTGGTACAAAAACTCTAGAAGCTCAGGAAGCAGTTGAAAAGGGGAAGTTTGTAGAAATTACCTTAACAAGCAACAACAAAATTGTCTCCATTAATTATCTACAGTTTCTTACCAGTCTTATAAACAATTTGCAGCACCGTTTGTTCATGGCAACATTCTTGAAAGGTTTTCAAACTTCTAAACCTCAAAGTATGTATAAATCCCTGCTAAATGAAATGTGTGTCCTTGATAAAGATAACTGGCCTGCTGAAATACTGCCTAATTATGGAGAAGCTGCAATATCAGCTCTCTGTAAGTGGTTTAAGCTTTCTTCTTCTTCTGTAATAAGTGCCCTCAGAGATTATGTAGAGGATCGCGGACGCCACATCCTCCAAGATTTACGCCCATTACTGAGCTGTTCACAAGTTATTCCTATTAGTACTGCTGAGTGTGAGAGAGGATTCAGTCACATGAACTTGATAATAACAACAACACGCTCATGGATTCTCATAGATCATGTATTAGCACTTATGTTTGTTCAACTACACGGACCTCCTCTAGTTCAGTGGAATCCTGAGATCAGCAGATGACATCAGGACAAGAGTTACTTCAGACCCCCGAACACATATTATGCCTGACCCTTTGTGGAAATTATTGTGAAACTTCTCATTGGTGGCATTTGGTAAGTACTTTTAAATTGGTAAAATACATGATTAACGTCTTTTTCTTTATTTGCTTGATAATTATATTTTATGATAATTAGTGAGTGCAACCGTGCAATACTTTGTCATATTATTAAATTAAGTATTATAAGTTTTATTGCCAGTTATACACTGAAATGTAGTGATAGGCTGTAATCTTGTTAATGTCTTAACTATCTCTATATTTGTGTGGAGCTCTGGATTTCATATATTTCTTTCATCTTGGTTTAGTGCTTGACATTATAAGAAGTACTATTCATATATATATATGTCACACCCAATTTGTGTACCTGCTCATGACATGAATGGGGCAAGGAAGTTGCCCAGTACATGAAATGAGCAGGTACACAAATTGGGTGTGATATACGAGGGGTGATTGATAGGTTTGTGGCCTAAGGCAGAAGGAGTCAATTTTAGAAAACCTAGCAATTTTCAATTATCTGAAACAGAAATACCACGAAAGTTACTAACTTCAAACTTTCTGCATAATCACTCAAAGAGTTGAACTGCACGTGCATGTAACGAGAGCTGTATAACCTTAGGCCATGAACTTAACAATCACACCTAAAAAATTAGCACTGCACCCCTGGAAGGAGAGGAGTGGGAGGGTAACTACCAGAAGTTTGAGAAATTGATGTTCATGCCATCAGTTTGGAGGCTACCCAGACAGAATACTGTATAAGGCGTTGCTCCTCCGGCCTGAGTGTGGCCTCATCGTGGCAGTAGAGGAGGCCGTGGACTGACATGGCAGAATGGGATTGGGCAGTAGGGTTGAAATGGATGGCCACCAGGAGATCTCGCTTTTTGTGGTAGATGGAGTGATCTCCCAGTCTACTCCAGGTCTCACCGATATACAGGAGGCTACACCGGGAGCATCAGATACAATAGATGAACCAACAATGTTGCTTGTTATACAGGCACTGTTCAAATATTAATACAACAACACATTTCTGGATTCTTTCCCCTTCCTTTTCAGTCCTGGTGAAGAGTCTCGGCCCCAAAATGGCGACTATTTATTCACCTCCATAGAAACTTCCCGATCTGCTAAGTTCCTCCAGCAATGTGTGTGTTTCTCTTAAAATCCTATGTCCTATTAATTCACTTTCAAGGATTCTGCAACTCATGTTCTCGATATTATTTATTGCTTACTTAGTGAATCTTATTATTAGTTTTTTTTTGGATTTGCACAGTTTTTCTCCTTTGCACATTGGTTGTTTGTCCGTCTTTGTCTGTAGTTTTCCTTTAAATGTATTGTACTCCTTTGTATTTACTGTGGTAGTATATGGTGACACAACAGTACTGTGCAAAAGTCATAGGCACACTAAATTTTTTATATGATTTCAGAAGATATAACCTCCACAGAGCCCTGATCTCTAGATCATCCAGGCTCTCTAGGATTATCTGGAGAGACAGAAGCAAGCGAGACAGCCAAAGTCTGCAGAAGAACTGTGGCAAGTTCGCCGAGATGCTTGGAACAACCTTCCAGCCAATTTTCCACCTCCCACCTCCCACCTCCCACCAACATTGTACCAAAAGGAATTAATGCAGTTTTAAAGGCAGAGAGTGGTCACACCAAATATTGATTTCATTTAACATTTTTTTGCTGTTTACTGCTCTGTATAGTAATTTTTTTGATATGTAGAAACTTTTCATTTCATTATCATTGAAAGCATATTCACTTTATGGAATTGTTTTCACATGTGCACAATACTGTGCACACTTTAATAAACTTATTTTGAACTTTCAACTTTGAAAATGGGAATGAGTATTGATAATCATTGATAAAAACATGTATTTCACATTTCTAGCCTTGGCAGTCACTTAATTTTCATTGATGCCACCATTTAAGTTAAGGGCAAGTTTAAGACTATTTTTAAGAGGTTTTAATGACACATCATATGCATATATTGGATAGATAGATATTGAAGTGGAGGCAGTCAGAAAACTTTATTGTTAAATTTGGTTCCTGGCCTGTGACTTCAAAGAAAGGGGTAGTACAATTATGGAATATATTACAAATAACAAACTTCAAAGTAACATGCAGATGTGTACTAAGTTTGAATGATATTGGTTTTCTTTTGAAGGAGATGTATAGATGCCTCCTGCTTGGTTTTGTGAAGGGCAGGTACTATTTGTTATGTCTCTGTATGGGATGCTTTCTGTTCTGCCTATGTTATTTGTCCTGACAAGGATGCATTACTCAACAGCTTATAATTAGCCATTCTTTTCAGGAAGTTGTCTTTGCAAATGAACGCGCCAGTTACCTAACCCTAGATGTTCATTCCACAGAGACCTCTGAATGATAGCTTTTCTGCTGAAAGCTAAGGAGTACATTATTCGAGCCATTGAAATTAGTTGAACCATCACAATTGTATGTTTTCTCCTTGCTGCAAAAGTCTGTAGTCTTAGTAGAATATTCTCATCATATTTTTTGTGCAGATCATGTTTTAGCTCCCTTATGGAAAGCTGTTAAAACAAAAACTTCACGCCATCTTAAAAGTTTCTTCCCCCAGGTAGTTAATCTGATTAACCACTTTAGTTAAGCATGCCTCATCTCCCATTCTCCTCTATCTGTTACCTCAGTCATTGCATTGCACTTTTGAACACTTTAAACCACTTATAATACTGCTGTTTACATTGCAAATGCATGCTGGTATTTATGTATTTAAGCACGTGTAACACTCTGGGAATGGGACAAAGTGGAGTTGAGGAACAAGTTCTCTGTATGAAGATTAGTTAAAGTGTTTCACAGTGGGAAAATCAGAGTGGCTATTGAGAAGGTGCCAAGTTCCTCCTAAGCAGAATAAGGGATATACCACGAGGAACTGTGTGGTACACCCAGTCCAGACCTGGATATAGTGGGAAGGACAACCATGGACAGCCAGGCGTGATATTAGAATGGTGGGCGGGGGGAGAACAAAGGGAGAAGAGGCCAAGGTATTTCAGTTGATGTCTGCTCGTGCTGTAGCTAAATGTGAACGTCCTCTAGGAAACCTGACCCACCTGTAGGACCTGTAGGAATGCTGCTGAACGGGATCTGTTTGCAGCAGTTTGGTGTCCACACTGGAGGACCATAACACAAGACTACTGAAGATGTAGAACTTTGCTCCTCGACTCCAGTTTCTTCCCTTCCCTCATCAGTAGGGAATAGGACAAACTGGAGTTGAGGAACAAAGTTCTTAACAAGGATATTACACACATTTCATCCCATATCTATACTCCTAACTTTATTTTTATATAATTCTTTATTCTGTGGAATTGTTGAAGTTGTTGTTCTTAGCTGCATGTCACACCAACATACCGCGGGAAGTTCCTACAGCATGTAAAAGTACATGGTGAATAAAGTTGATCAACAGCAAAGTAACATACATCAAAGTTGCTGGTGAACGCAGCAGGCCAGGCAGCATCTATAGGAAGAAGCGCAGTCGACGTTTCAGGCCGAGACCCTTCGTCAGGACTAACTGAAGGAAGAGTTCAACAGCAAAGTGTCAGCTTCATTCCTGGTTTTCCTGAATATGAGTCTGATCCTTGGTGCTAGTTAAATTCCATTAGTGTTCCACAGCCACTGGACATACTGGTGGCAAAGCCACCATTTTTTGGTCATCCCTAATACAATAGGATTGCTATAAAAATGGAAAGTTGATGATTGGCATGAACTCAGTGGGCCTGTTTCTGTGCAATACGTCTCTCAATTCCCAGTGAAGGATTTATTTATGTGTTTGTTTGTTTATTTAGAAATACAGTGTGGAACAGGCCCTTCCAGTCATTTGAGCCCCCCCCCCCCCATTTAACCCGAGCCTAGTCACGGGAAATTTACAATGACCAATTGATCTACCAACCAGTCTGTCTTTGGACTGTGAGAGGAAACCGGAGTACCCAGACAAAACCCACACATTCCACTGGGAGGACGTACAAACTCCTTAGAGAGGATGCTGGGATTGAGCTCCAACCTCTGATGCCCGAAGTGTAACCGCCACACTGCCATGGTGCTCACGGTTCTTTTACTGGGAAGGAAGTTTCCGGAATCAGACCTACATTGATGAAGGGACAGTGTGGCAATTCAAGGCAGGATAGGATGGACTTTGGAGGAGGTTCTGCAGACAAGAGTGTGTTCTCCTGCACCTGTTGCCTTTGTCCTTCTTGGAGACAGAGGTAGAAGGCTTAGGAAGTGCTGTTGTAATAATTCAGTGCAGGAGAACTCGGCTGTAACTGAGCTTAAAAGTCCTCTGTAAAAACAGAAAAGTGCAAAAATACTCAGCAGGACATACAGCATCTATGGACAGAGAGAAGGAGCTAACATTTTACTTTCTTTACAGTCCTGATGAAGGGTCTCAACCCAAAATATCAACAGTTTACTCTTATTCATATATGTTGCCTGACCTGCTGAGTTCCTCCAGCATTTTGTGTGTTTTGCTCAATATTTCCAGTATCTGCAGAATCTCTTGCGTGTTTGAAATTTAACTTTAATTTTGTTGCTCTCTCTCTACAGATGCTGAATGACCAGTTGAATATTTAGAGCATATTCTGTCCATATTTGAGTTATGGTTAAAAGAATCTTTTTTTCCAGTTTAGAAATAGTCTAGATTGACTGCACAGATTGCAAATTATGAATTGACATCTAGAAACATCATGCGAAAATAAAAGACTCATGGAAGATTAAAACTCAGTCGTTGAAAAAATAAATCTGTCCATGTGCGGAGACTTGCACACAGACGACTCAAAACACAAGGCTTGAGAAGTTACAGTATCTCAGCCAAATGAACTCCAGAGCATGAGCCACAGAATCAAAATTGGCCTCTCATCCAGAACTGTCACTTCAATCTGACCGATCTCAATACACCCTAAAAACGTTTGGTGCTTTGCTCAGATGGAGTCAAGAAGCTGGAACGAACACCCTGATGAGATTGATTATTCTAAACTGTCCTGACAAGTTAAATTATTTCAGTATTTATGCTGTCAACTTTCCACCAAAATCCACACAGGCTACTGAGTGAAGGAATGTGATCCGTCTTGCCAAGTATCAGAGACAGACAACAAGGTCATAGAACATAGAACAGTACAGCACGGTACAGGCCATTCAGCCCATGATCAATCTACAGATATGGTCCCTTTTTTTCCATTATGCACATTTCAGCAGCCCAGAAGACATTCATGGAGCTAAACTTGGGATGAGAGGTTTGTCTCAACACAAACAGTTGAAACGGTTAGACCTGTGTTCTTTGGAGATTAGGGGGGAATGAGGGGTGATCTTATTGAAACATCTCAGTGCCTAAGTGATAAGACAAATGTTGAGATGTTTCCGCCAGTGGAAATAGGACATTTTCCTTCTTAGAATAATTAGAGTAATATGCCTTATGAGTTCCTGGGCTTCCAGCATCTGTGGTATTTTGTTGTTAGTTTCACCCCTCATCACTTGTTTGATGCATCTTTGACTTGATATTCATAATGTTTCCAGTTAGGAAGGCTACAGTATCACAGATATAAGAGATCTATAAGTTTCTCAGAAAGATCTACTCTCTGTTAAGTTCTTCATTACTAGCTGGGGCACAGAATATAAAAGCAAGGAGTTTATTCTGGAACTGAATGCAACACTGGTTAAGACAAGCTTGAGTACTATATACAGTTCTGGTCACCACATTATAGGAAAGGAGTGTTTGCAGAGAGAATTCATGAAGAAGTTGACAAGACTGGAAAACTTTGGTTCTACTGGATAGGTTGGGTTATTTTCTTAATTGAGGTCTGTAAAATTCTCAGGGGTCTGGATAGATTTGTGTGCTTGATGTGTGCGTGTGTGTGTGTGTGTGTGTACATGTATATATATGTATCCGAATGTGTGTGTGTATATGTATATATGTATATTTATGCGTGTGTGCATGTCTGTATGTATATGACATTGTGTGTGTGTGTGTGCACGTGCGCGTGTATATTTACCTCCTGTTTGTAAATATGTGTACATGTGTGTTTACTGTGACTATGCCTGCTGCTTGTTATCCCATCAGGATCTGCTGCTCAGAACTCCCACTTTGCCCAATTCCGGAGGAATCCTCACTGCATTCACTGTGGGAACCACAAGCAGAATGACAGCTGGAAGCACATACTATAATTTGGATTATTACACATTGAAAAGCAAACATCAGACAAAAGCAATGCCAAAAGTTAGTGACATGGTTTAAAAGAAATGAAGTTTGTGCCATCTAATAAGGAAAAGAAACTAATTTACTGCCCGAACATACAGTATACTGGCCCTGCTCATCATTGGAAACTATTTCACATACTCATTGCTGCAGCCTTTGGAGACGGACTTGTTGCTTGGTGAGAAGGCACAGCAGCTGCTGTGAGTGTCATTTATACTGACGTACACCCACCACTCGATATATTGGCAAATGACGCATCTTCCAAAAAAAATTTTGTTTCCTGCTAAACGTGAAAGGCCTGAAAAAATAGGCAGAGAAAGGCATTCTTCAAAATGCCATGGGGTTTCTGGTTGGTGAGAGGGTCATTGAATGGAGAGTGAGGGGGAGAACTGAAGAATCGAAACATCTAAACCCCATGTTCTTTAGACGACTGGGATGCTGAAATTTTAGGCAATTGGGATGGTGTTAAAAAGGGCTTCAGATGGTTTGGAGGTGGATTCATTAGGTAAGGCTGCAGATTTGGCCAAAGGTGTCACCACGGTTCGGATATGGGCCAAGTACGGAGTGAGAGGCACTGAAGCAGGTCGATATTTCACAGACTTTAATGTGAACAGTGTTAAAGGGAAAATAAAACAATAAATGCTAGGCCAAACAGGGCCGTTAACTAAAACTCTCAAATGGAAAACGAAGCCTACACTGCGGCTGAAAAGAACATCTAAACATTAAACAAATACCGCTAGTCTTCAGAGTCAGTTGAATTGAAAGTCCAATACCTCAGGGAAGGCCGAATGCAAATCAGCAGCAAAGCGTTGCTATGCTCTGTCCAAGTCTTGACAAGCACTACGACGACAAGAGTGGAGTTAAATTCTATCACGATTAGATAATAATTACCTGACAGGTGCAAATTCACAAGCGCAATCGCCATATCTACTGCGCTGCCGAATCTGTGGTTGTGACAAAAGGACAGAAGACAAGCATAACCTTTTCAGCACTGGGATTATAGAATAAGACCATAAGGCATAGAAGCAGAATTAGAACATTCGGCCCACTAAGATATGCATGACCTTTACTGCACTGGGGTCATAGAATAATACCATAAGACATGCAGGTAGAAGCAGAATTAGGGCATTTGACCCACTGAGTCTTCTCTACCATTTAATAATGGCTGATTTATTTTCCCTCCCAACCCTATCCTTCTGCTTTCTTCTCGTAAGCTTTGACACCCTTACTAATCAAGGAACTATCAATCTCTATTTTAAATATACCCAGTGACTTGGGCTCCAGAGCTGTGTGAGGCGATGAATTCCACTGATTCACCACGGATGGCTCGAGCTTCACTTTCCTGCCTTATCTCCAGACTTTCATAAAGACTCCACAGGAAGTCTTTCTTGAATTTCCAACATAATGCAAAACATTATTTTGCAGGAAATTTAAAGGGCATCTGAAGAAGAATCTTCTCATCCAGTGTTGCTTCTCCAAGCCCACAATCTCAAGGACCGACAGGCTTTCACTCTCCAGTGAAGGGTTGGGGGGCATTGCTCAAGTAAAGGGGCCTTCTTCAGACGGCAGCTGGCGATTGGCAAACACACCGCCTGCTGTCTCAATGTTTCTGCCTCCCACGACACTTCGGCTGGCAAAGTCAGCGGGGAACCGGGTTATCCATGTCGTCCACTAAGTGCTCGTAAATGAGATTCGAATAGGTATGTGCCTAGTGGTCAGCATGAATATGATTAATCAGAATCATCTTTATCAGCTTTAATACCACAGTCATAAATTGTGAAATTTGTTGATGCCACTGGTCAGAGGGCTCTCCACGGTACATCTGTAGAAATTTGCCCGAATCTTTAGTGACATACCAGATCTCCTCAAGCTCCTACTGAAGTATAGCCACTGGAGTGCCTTCTACATCATTATATCAACATGTTGGGCACAGGATGGATCTTCAGAGATGTTGACACTCAGGAACTTGAAGATGCTCACCCTTTTCACTACTGACCATTTAATGAGGACTGGTGTGTTTTCCCTTGACTTCCCCTTCCTGAAGTCCATAATCAATCCCTTGGTCTTACTGATGTTGAGTGCAAGATTACTGTGACACCCGGCAGCCGGTCTATCTCACTCCTGCACTCTCCCTCGTCACCATCTGGTTCAAAGGTACTGCTTCGGTCCTGCATGATACAATGAATCTGTGTTTCACTCTGCCCCAACTACATTCACAAAAGGGTAGTACTGAAAGAAACAGAGCCACATGTTCAATCTCACAGTCCAATTATTGACCAGTGTAGGAGCCTAACATGTACAAAACTGTTTCCCATATCGACTACAGTGCAGGAGTTAGCTGCTTTTTAAAAATAAGTTACACAGACTGAGGTTACCTAATATGCCATAAAAATGCAAATCCATTTTTTTTCTTTTCTTTGCATAATGTGAAGTTTAACTTAAAATAGAGTCACTTCAGTTGAAAGAGATTAGGTTTGTTTGTCATATGAAACATCGAAACACAGAGTGAAATGTATTGTTTCGTGTCAATGGCCAACACAGTCTGGGGATGTGCTGGGACAGCTCACAAGTGTCACCATGCTTCCAGCGCCAACATTGCTGTTTCCATAACGATTCTTTTTTTTACGCAGTCAGGGTTGTTAGCCCTGAGCTGAGCCATAGAGTCATAGAACACGACAGCACAGAAACCGGCCCTTTGACCCATCTAGTCCATGCCAAACTGTTATTACTAATAGTTTGTCATAGACTGGTTATGATCCACATGTGACCTAGACCTGCACCTAGACTATAGCCTTTCATACACCTCCCATCCATGCACCCATCCTAATTTCTCTTAAATGTTGAAATTGTACCCACATCTATCATTTCTGCTGGCAGCTTGTTCCGTGCCCTCTGAGTGAAGAACTGAAGAAGTTCTCCCACTTATTCACCTTAAATATTTCATCTTTCACCCTGAACCCATGCCCTCTAATTCCCGTCTCACCAACCTTTTGCATTTACCTTATCTATACCCCTCATAATTTTGTATACCTCTGTCAAATTTCCCCTCATTCTCATACACTCCAGGGAATAAAATCCTAACCTACTCAAACTATCCCCATAACTCAGGTTCTCAAGTCCTGGCAACATCCTTGTAAATTTCTCTATATTCTCTTCAATTTGATTGATAACTTTCTTGTAGGTGGGTGATCAGACCTGCACACAATACTCCAAATTAGGCCTCACCGATGTCGTATACAGCTTCACCATGTTGTAGAAGGAACATCTGGCTACCACTGACAATTTAGTGACATCAGCCCCTCTCCTTCCTGTCTGATTTTCTTGATGTATGAAGTTGTACAGACCTGCATAATCTGATGAGAGATCAAGGCCCCGGTTTTGACAGTCCACCCTTGTGGGGAAGCAAACTTGAGGTCAAATATATCTGTGCCATCCCGAGGATTTAAAGACAACTCAGAGATCAAAGACAAGTTGGCTTCAAATAATTTTGTGCTGTTTGATGACTCTCCATCAACCTGGCAGCTGCTTTAGTCCGACTTCCTATTACCTTCTTCTATTTCCATATTCCAAGTGGTTATCTTTCATTGAACACCTTTATAATGAGCCAGATCTCGTTCTCATTATGATCTGAGATAAATTACCTCCAACAAATAAGCTAGCAGGATGGAAGGTAAAGAACTGAAAGCGGACACCATGCAATTCAGCAGCTCAAATATGGAACAGCCCCACCACTATGTTATGCCCATGGTTATTACAGCCAGCTGTTTATACGGGACAACTATTATTAGTCATTTATTATCCCCACTGACAAAGGCATTGCTGGGTCTGGACTAAGCTCCAGCTGTTTCGAGCAGACTGAGCATTTTGATCAGTTGTTCATACCCTGTTGAGATGTGATGTGCTTGGCCACTTATCTCCACCCCTCTCGTTAATGTTGTTATGCATGCTCGGAGCAGTAGGACTAAATGCTTTCACTGGGTCACGTTAGCCATGGTACATGCCGGACAATTACAATGCAGGAATGACCAACCAGCTCCGCCGAGGCGGAAACCTGCACACTCAAAAGCTCGTGCAAAAAGACCAGGCTGATCCACTGCCCGCACACTTGCCATATTCTCACAACCGATCCCATACTGCTCTAATAAGACCGACCAGATGCGAAGATGAGGCTGGAAGCAGAAATGTGACGTGCCTGAGTCCAATTCTGGCCCAAATCTGAGTCCAAATCCAAATCCTGAACAGAAGAAGCTGATGAGCATCAGGCAACAGCTCAATAAAAGCCAGAGATGTTGACATGGACACAGGGAGGGGGAGTGATGGAGGAGCTGTCATTGCTGATTGACTCGCACTCATTCCTCAACCACACTTTATTTATTTGTGAGCAAGCGGAACAGCCTTGTCCCTGTCACCACACTCTCTGAAGCTTGAACAAAGAAACACCATTTTAGGATACAGAACATAGAGCATGACAGGCTGTTTGGCCCATGATGTGGTGCTACCCTTTTCAACTACTCTAAGATCAATCTAACCCTTCCCTCCCACATAGCCTTCCAATTCTATTTTATTAGCCATGTGCCTATGTAAGAATTTAAAAAAAAAATCCCTACTGTATCTGCCTCGACCACCACCACTGGTAGCACATTTAATGCACCTACCACTCTCTGTGGAAAAAAACTTACCTCTGACATTCCCCCCCCCCGCTATACTTCCATCCAATCTCCTTAAAATTATGCCCCGCTCATTTTAAGCATTTCTGTGCTGGGAAAGTATCTCTGGCTATCCTCTTTAAACAGAAATGGACTCATTTGGTACAGATGTTGACAAATTAGAATCCTTGTGGATGTTCAAATTCCTTATTTACATAATCAATCACTAATCAGAATATCGGCATTAATAGCCAATAGAATGTACACATTAGAGCCCAATAAGACTTCAGAATGAAAGTAACTGGCTATTAGTAAATGTCACTTCGTTTGCACCCTTATCTTCTCTCGGTATGCCAAATGAGTCCAGCCTCATACTGCGCAAAGGGAAACTGTGTTCTTCAAAGATTTCTTTTGTCTGGGTTGACTGCACTCTTGTGTAATCTATCTCTGCCTGGACATTATCTTAACCCTTGCCATTATCACAACTTCCAGCACAGCCAGCACTCCAGGCCTGTTTATATAATCCGGGCGGTACAGTAGCAAAACACTTTACCGCAGAGAGCTCTGAGATCAGGGTTCAATTACTGCCATATTGTGCTGTCTGGAAGGAGTTTGTGCAAGCTCCAACTTCAGGCAGCAACTCAATGCATAAAAGCATGCAGACATGGTCAAGAGGTTCAGTTGTTGTTCAGACCAAACATCAGAATGGGGAAAAATGTGATCTGAGTGATTTGGACTGTGGAATGATGGTTGTTGCCAGACTGGCGGTTTGAGTATCTCAGAAACTGCTGATCTCCTGAGATTTTCACATACTACAGTCTCTAGAGCTCACAGAAAATGGTGCAAAAAACAAAAAAAAAATCCAGTGAGCAGTTCTGTGGGTGAAAACAGCGTGTTAATGAGAGAGGTCAGAGGAGAATGGCCAGACTGGTTCAAGCTGACAGGAAGGTGACAGTAACTCAGATAACCACGCGTTGCAACAATGGTGTGCAGAAGAGCATCTCTGAATGCACAACACAAGGAATGTTGAAGTAGATGGGCTACAGCAGCAGAAGACCATGAACATACACTTAGTGGCTACTTTATTAGATACAGGAGGTACCCAATGAAGTGGTCACTGAGCTTATGTTTCGGATCAGAACCTGCACAACCTTCGAAGCTTCATTCTTCATTCAAAATACTACCATGTTTAAACTGCTTAATCCTTTAGCAATAAGTGTTGTAATGTCTGATTGATATCCTTTAGCCAACAAGGTAAAACTTTACAGATTACTCTCCTTGCAGAATAAAACCTGCTAAAGATCAAGTTACACATTGATTGTGCTTAAAACACCAGATCATGTGGAACCTGCCCAAATTCTCTTATTCCTGAGGGAGCTAAGTACTGAGGAAAAAGATAAAAGATTCTGTCTAAGTGTACCAATGCATTTAAGTTAACGTAATGAACTTCAAGGACATCAGCCTGACATAACAATCCATGTTACTCTAATCCAAGGAATTTTGGGGCCCTAGTCTTTGAGACTATTTACATAAATATCTAATCTTACAACTTTCAACCCATTTTCATCAAACTCTTCTTTAAAATGGGTTGCACAGCAAGCCATAATTTATTACATGGGAGTCAACAGCACACAGTTGTTCTTTTAACCAGTACAAGTCATTCCATTTGGCATTTCTCTTGTTTGAGTCATCCCCTCCTCTCAGTCTTTCAATTCTTCACAGAAAAAATATTGCATGATACTTTTTTAATAATTTGAAACTTTATATCCGTGAATCATTCTCACCAAACCCATAGCAAGAAAGAAAGATTTCTGCATCTCTGCCACACCTCTGCAAGGTTAACGTTGTGTTGGCATAACAAGAGAAACTTGGCCGACACATTGCACACAGCAAGCTCCCACAAGTAGCTATGTGATAATAACACACATTAAATGCTGGAGGAACTCAGCAGGTCAGGCAGCATCTTTGAAGGGGAATACACAGTCGACATTTCAAGCCAAGACCATTCATCCGGACTAGAAAGGAAGGGGGAAGGTGCAGAGAGAGTAAGAGGTACAAACTGGCAAGTGATAGATGAAGTCAGGTAAGGGGAAAGGGGGTGGCAGAGATGAAGCAAGAAGGCTGAAGGTGATAGATGGAAGAGGTAAAGGGCTCAAGGAGAAGGAATCTGATAGGAGAGGAGAGCGGATCATGGGAGGAAAGTGAGGATGAGAGGCAGGTGATGATGAAGAGAAGGGAAGAGGTAAGAGAGGAGCCAGAATAGGGAAAAAGAGAGAAGCAGGATACAGAAGAAATTACCAGAAGTTAGAGAATTCGATGTTCATGCCATCAGATTGAATGTGTGTGTCATAATAACACGTGACACTAAATCTGCTCAAATTTAGGTACCAAATATGGAGTAGAACACACTAGAATTTTAGAATTTTAGAACAATTAATGACCATTGACCTATGGTGTGTACAGTGACTCTTGGAAAGGAAATCCAGTTAGATCAATCATCTTAGTCATTTCCCACATTGCTCTATGGTGGCCAGACAACAGAAGACCTCAGCAGAACTTGGAACACTTCATATAATGTTGCTCCCACAGGAAATGTGTCGGCAATGTACAGGATATCCACGTTGGCAGCTCTGGCAAAGGTCACGGTCTTGGACGTCAGAGTGTGATTTGATTTTCTATCACTATTGAAAGGGAACGTCAGAATCAGCATCAGATTTATTATCATGAAATTTCTCGTTTTGTGGCAGCAGTACAGCGCAATACATATAAAATGATTGTAAGTTACAGGAAGAGATAGATATTACACGGAAGAGAGCAAAATAGCAAGGTGGCATACATGGGTTCATGGACTGTTCAGAAATCCAATGGCGGAGGGGAAGAAGCTGTTCCTAAATCACTGAGTGTGTGTCTTCAGGCTCCTGTATCTCCTCCATGATGGTAGAAATGTGAAGATGGGATGTCTTAGGTGGTGAGGGTCCTTAAGGATGGATGGCACCTTCTTGAGGCATCGCCTTTTGAAGATGTCCTCGATGGTGGGGAGACTAGACCCATGATGGAGCTGGCTGAGTTTACAACCCTCTCTCTGCAGCTTTTTCCAGTCTTCCGTACCAGACAGTCATGTCACCAGTCAGAATGCTCTCCAGGGTGCATCTGTAAAAATTTGCTGGCATACCGAATGTTCAAGTCATGTATCTTTGGCTAAAACAGAGAGATGGGCAACAACATTCTTTCAAATTTCTGTCTTCAAGTTTTAACCTGACTCGCTGCAATTTAACAATCAAAAAGACACATTATCATAGCAGTTAGTGTAACACTTTACAATGCCAGCAATCAGAAATCAGGTTATAATTCCCGTTGCTGTCTGTATGGAGTTGTACATTTTCCCCATGACTGCCTGTTTCCTCCAAATGGTCCGGTTTCCCCTCACATTCCAAAAAAGACATCCAGGTTAGGGTTAGTAAGTTTTGGGCATGCAATATTAGCACCGCATCCATGTTGGCACATGTGGACTTGCCCCCAGCACATCCTCAGACTGCGTCAGTCATAAGCATCGTATCTCACCGTGTGTCTAAATGCACATCTGTCCAATATAGCTAATCATTAATATCTTTAAAAATCTGCATCCAAAACAGTATATCTGTGAAGAGGAGAATAGCCGAGGGAGACTCCTGCACTACCTGCCTTCCCCTCCAGGCAGTTATCCATCTGGATGAGCCTGTGGTGTGAGAAACTCCCTGAAAGGCTTGTCTGTAACACTTCCTGCCTCCTGCCTGCTCCTCAGTGAGACCAGCCTCTGATCTATGCACCTTGTCAGGAGCTGCAGATGGACACAATTCCAGCACACAAGCTTGTCAGTGATACCTTACCACTCCTTAATCTCCCACGTGTCACAGTGGGGGGGGGGGGCTTCCACTAACTGCCATTACAACCCCTCACATCTTAAAAGAAAGAAGAGGCAAGGCCTTGCTCTGATTCACCTGGCCACCACCCGGCCTCCTCACTCGCATTTTTTGTCTACCCATCCTTAGGAATAGTAGAGTGAAAACGAATACAAACTGGATGAGAGGTGAGGAGAGATGCGCAGTCTGAAAGTTGTCTGGAGGGTGAGTGGGAGGGAGGAAAGGGGCTTGTTTTGCTGTTGTTGTGTTGTTGCTTGTTGTGTTCTGTGTTGTTCTGCCAAGCATTGTGGGCATGTTATGTTGGTGTCGGAATATGTGACGACACTTTTGGGCTGCTTCCAGCAGACCATCGATTTTGTTGGTTGATAACACAAATGACACATTTCACTGTGCGTTTCAATGTCATCGTCATCATTATGTGCTGTGTTGTATGACGTAGGAGATCATGGTCCCATGACCATGAATGTTCTTGGCAAATCTTCTTCTTCTGGGCAGTGTCTTTATCAGACGGGTGACCCCAGCTGTTATCAATACTCTTCAGAGATTGTCTGCCTGGCATCAGTGGTTGCATAACCAGGACTTGTGATCTGCACCGGCTGCTCACACAACCATCCACCACCTGCTCTCCTGGCTTCACATGACCCTGATCGGGGGGCTAAGCCTTGCCCAAGGGTGACCTGCAGGCTAGAGGAGGGATGGAGCGCCTTACACCTCCTTTGGTAGAGATGTGTCTCCCTCCCACCACCCGCATGTCTCAATGTACATGTGACAAATACATGAATCTGAATCTGAACTTGGCCAAAAGAAAATTCCAGTTCAAGTTGAAGTTTATAGTCATCTGACTGTACGTATATGCAACCAAATGAAACAATGTTCCACAATACATGCAGCACCAACAATACATGTATCATAAAACAAAATATTGCCATAAATAAGTCAATAAAAAATCAAACGTTTCAAATCTAATGTCAGAGAAATGTACACAATATGCATCCTGAAATGCTTTTTCTTCGCAAACACCCATGAAAACAGAGAAGTGCCCCAAAGAAGAAATGACAGTTAAATGTTAGAACCCCCAGCTCCTCTCCCTCTCGTGGATAAGTGGCAGCAAGCAATGATCCCCACTCCCCCCACCAGCAAAAAGTAGCATCAGCACCTGCCGCCAGGCACTCAAGTGTGAGCAAGGCAACAGCAAAGACACAGACTTTCAGTACTCCAAAGACTACTCATTCACCCGGTATTCGACATACCACTTGCTCTCTCTCTCTCTCTCTCTCCCGAATAAGGGAGAAAGAGGTGTCTCCATTTCACAGCAAGAGGAGAGACATAAAAGACAACTCGCTGGTTTGTGATGTTAGAAGTCCGTTGCGTTGCTTTTTCCGAGCTCTGTGCCCAAAGATCTCGGGTCTCTGGGCACACAGACACAGATCTTCCAGTTTCTACAACACACCAGTTCGGGGCACCAACCTTCAATCCGCCCGTCGCCAGAGCCCCGAGATCCTAGGCTTCCAAAGGTAAGCCGAACTCTTAGGCCATTCTCTTAGCATGGCGGATAATGGCCAGTTATGATACCCTGAAAGCGGGTCCCATTTCCACAAAGAACCGTAGTCAGTGTGTAACTCCAGGTCAGGGTCTTCAAAATAACCTTGAAAGAGAAAAATAGAGACATTAAAGATGGAATCAAAGGAGTTGCCATTTAGCGCCATCTTGACTAAGTTCCACCCTCCGATTTTAAAATGCAGATGAAGTGAAATGCAGATATAGTAAACCATAAACTCGCTATCCTAGAGACAAATGAAAGACCAACAGACTGAGGTGGGAGGTGAGTTACATAGAAACAAAGAAAACCTACAGCACAATACAGGCCCTTCTCACTTCTCAGCCCATTTTTGCATCCTATCAATGTCCCGCTGTAACCTCTGACAGTCCTCCACTCTATCTACAACACCTCCAACCTTTATGTCATCAACAAACTTACTAACCCATCCCTCCACTTCCTCATCCAGGTCATTTAAAAAAATCACGAAGAGTAAGGGTCCCAGACCAGATCCCTGAGACACACCACTGGTCACCGACCTCCATGCAGAATATGACCCATCTACAACCGCTCTTTGCCTTCTGTGGGCAAGCCAGTTCTGGATCCACAAAGCAATGTCCCCTTGGATCCCATGCCTCCTTACTTTCTCAATAAGCCTTGCATGGGGTACCTTATCAAATGCCTTGCTGAAATCCATATACACTACATTTACTGCTCTACCTTCATCAACGTGTTTAGTCACATCCTCAAAAAATTCAATCAGGCTCGTAAGGAATGACTTTCCCTTGACAAAGCCATGCTGACTATTCCTAATCATATTATACCTCTCTAAATGTTCATAAATCCTGTCCCTCAGGATCTTCTCCAACAATTTACGAACCACTGAAGTAAGACTCACTGGTCTATAATTTCCCAGGCTATCTCTACTCCCTTTCTTAAATAATGGAACAACATCCGCAGCCCTCCAATCCTCCGGAACCTCTCCTGTCCCCATTGATGATCCAAAGATAATCGCCAGAGGCTCAGCAATCTCCTCCCTCGGGGTAGCCTGGGGTATATCTTATCCAGTCCCGGCGACTTATCCAACTTGATGCTTTCCAAAAGCTCCAGCACATCCTCTTTCTTAATATCTACATCCTCAAGCTTTTCAGTCTGCTGCAAGTCATCACTACAATCACCAAGATCCTTTTCCATAGTGCATACTGAAGTAAAGTATTCATTAAGTACCTCTGCTATTTCTTCCGGTTCCATACACACTTTCCCACTGTCACACTTGATTGGTCCTATCCTTTCACATCTTATTCTCTTGCTCTTCACATACTTGTAGAATGCCTTAAGGTTTTCCTTAATCCTGCCTAGCAAGGCTTTCTCATGGCCCCTTCTGGCTCTCCTAATTTCCTTTTTAACCTCCTTCCTGTTAGCCTTATAATCTTCGAGAACTCTGACATTACCTCACTCTCTGAACCTTTTGTAAGCTTTTCTTTTCTTCTTGACTAGATTTATTACAGCCCTTGTACACCACGGTTCCTGTACCCTACCATAACTTCCCTGTCTCATTGGAACGTACCTATGCAGAACTCCACACAAATATCCCCTGAACATTTGTCACATTTCTACAGCACTTTTCCCCAAGAACATCTGTTCCCAATTTAAGCTTCTAATTTCCTGCCTGATAGCCTCATAATTCCCCTTACTCCAATTAAACATTTTTCTAACTTGTCTGTTCCTATCTCTCTCCCATGCTATTGGAAAGGAGATAGAATTATGATCACTACATCCAAAATGCTCTCCCACTGAGAGATCTGACACCTGACCAGGTTCATTTCCCAATACTAGATCAAGTACAGTCTCTCCTCTTGTAGGCCTACCTACATATTGTGTCAAGAAACCTTCCTGAACACACCTAACAAACTCCACCCCATCTAAACCCCTTGCTCTAGGGAGATGCCAATCGATTTTTGGGAAACTAAAATCTCCCATCACAACAACTCTGTTATTATTATACCCATGCAAGTTGAGCTGAATACTGGGTGGCAAGGAAAAGACCATCATGAAAGGGAGAGCAGTTTGAGAGAGGGTGGATACTGCAGGGTGGCCAGGGGAAGGTTATTTACCTGCAATTTGACGATAAATTGTTTGAAGGAGCAGCACCAATATTTTCAACCATTTACTGGCATACACGGGAAACAACAGTTCTATGGAAAACAAAAGATTAAAGATCACCTTTACTTATCAGATGTACATCGCAACATACATTGAGTATATGGAATTATGAGGCGCTTGGATAGAATAAATGCAAAAGGCTTTTCCAACTAAGGTTGGGTGAGACGAGAATTAAAAATAAATTGTTCAGTGTGAAAGGTGAAATATTTAATGGAATCATGAGGGGGAGTTTCTTCAGTCAGAGAGTGGTACAAATGTGGAATGAACTGGCAGTGGAAGTGGTGGATACGAGTTCGATTTCAACATTTAAGGTACATGGATGGTAAGGGTATGGAGAGCTATGGTCCGGGTGCAAGGCGATGGGATTGGACCGGACAATAGTACAGCATAGACTAGATAGGACAAAGGGCCTTGGTCTGGGTGCAGGGCGATGGGACTAAGTAGAACAATGGTTCAGAACGGACTAGATAGGATGAAGGCCTATTACTATGCTGCAGTGCTACTTGTTTCCATACAGTGAAATGCATCACTTGCATCAAATCAAATCTGTGATGATTGTGCTGGGGGCAGCCAAGTTTCGTCACGCTTCTGGGGACAAAATACATTAGCATACCCTCTCCCTCCTAATCCTAACCTGTACGTCTTTAGAATGTGGGAGGAAACCGCAGCACTCAGAGGGAATCTGCTCACTCAAGGGGAGAACATATAAACTTCTTAAAGCTAAAAAACCTTCAAACACTGAAAGGGAGATCTGAAAGAGGAGTCCATCAGCAATCGTTGATTGTCAGGTTCACAACAGTTTAACTTATGCACGTATTAAACAAACTCTAAACATACTTGAATGAATTCTTGAAAGCCCAGACATTTCGTATGAAGCCTTTTTATGGTCAGCTAAAACAAATACTGACATGTAGACATTAAATTTGTTTGATACCAGATACTTTAAACAGGGTCATTTCCCTGAAATGAACAAGGACACAGGGTAGTGCAGTGTTTGTGTCTGCATGATTCTTGTTTAATCTCCCACTGATTCAAGGCCAATCTTGTTATAGAGCAATAGAGGAGCAGTGCATGAGGCTCAGGTGATTTTCAGTGTAAGTAGCACAGTGATAATCCCCTTTCTCTGATGGTCCACTCTCCTCTCCTATCAGATTCTTTCTTCTCTGCCCTTTACCTTTCCCGCACACCTGGCTTCACCTATCACCTTTTAGCTGGACTCCTTCCCCTTCTCCGACCTTTTGTATTCTGGCTTCTTTTCCAGGTCTGAAGAGGAGTCTCAGCCCAAAATGTCGACTGTTTATTCATTTCCATTGATGCTGCCTGACCTGCTGTGTTCCTCCAGCATTTTGCATGAGTTGCTTTGGATTTCTAGCATCTGCAGACTATGATAATATAGAACATAGAACATAGAATAGTACAGCACATTACAGGCCCTTCGGCCCACAATGATGTGCCGACCCTCAAACCCTGCCTCCCATAAAGCCCCCACCTTAAATTCCTCCATATACCTGTCTAGTAGCCTCTTAAACTTCACCAGTGTATCTGCCTCCACCACTGACTCAGGCAGTGCATTCCACGCACCAACCACTCTCTGAGTAAAAAATCTTCCTCTAATATCCCCCTTGAACTTCCCACCCCTTACCTTAAAGCCATGTCCTCTTGTATTGAGCAGTGGTGCCCTGGGGAAGAGGCGCTGGCTATCCACTCTATCTATTCCTCTTATTATCTTGTATACCTCTATCATGTCTCCTCTCATCCTCCTCCTCTCCAAAGAGTAAAGCCCTAGCTCCCTTAATCTCTGATCATAATGCATACTCGCTAAACCAGGCAGTATCCTGGTAAATCTCCTCTGTACCCTTCCCAATGCTTTCACATCCTTCCTATAGTGAGGCAACCAGAACTGGACACAGTACTCCAATTGTGGCCTAACCAGAGTTTTATAGAGCTGCATCATTACATCACGACTCTTAAACTCTGTCCCTCGACTTATGAAAGCTAACACCCCATAAGCTTTCTTAACTACCCTATCTACCTGTGAGGCAACTTTCAGTGATCTGTGGACATGTACCCCAGATCCCTCTGCTCCTCCACACTACCAAATATCCTGCCATTTACTTTGTACTCCTAATTCCTAAATAAACCTAATCCTGATTCTGAACTCGGTCGTGTTGCGATTAGTGTAACCCTTTACAGCACCAGCTGCAAGATCGGGGTTCAATTCCCACTGCAGTCTGTAAGAAATTTGCGTATTCTCCCTGTGACCACGTAGGTTTCCTCCGGGTGCTCCTGTTTCCTCCCACATTCAAAAGATGTACTTATAGTGTCAGTGAGTTGTGAGCCTGCTGTGTAGCATAGTGGTTAACACAAAGCTTCATAGTGCCAGTGACCCGGGTTCAATTCCCACTCCTGTCTGTAAGGAGTTTGTACATTGTCCCTATGACCGTGTGGGCTTCCTTTGGTTACCCCGGTTTCCTTCCACAGTCCAAAGGCATAGCAATTGATAGGTTAATTGGTCATTGTAAATTGCCCCATGATTAGGTTAGTGTTAAATCGGGGTATTGTACATATGACAATAAAGTTAATCCTTAACAAAGATAATCCTTATCTATCTTCATCCAGCATTCATTCCCTGCATTGCAAGGAATACATTCCTTATCGGAGAAAGCTTGTACTTGCCATTGGGGTTGTAAAGAAGGGTTAACTGGTTGGTTCCTGAGATAATGGGTTTTCAGTATGAGGAAGACTGAAAAGACAAGACCTCTTTTCTCTTGAGTTTAGAAAAAAATGGAAGTCGATCTTCATGAAACTTTCAGCATAGTGTCAGAGGCATTAAGTCGACTACAGCCTTCAGTCCATCTAGACTGTGTGAATTATTAATCTGCCTACTCCCATCAACCTGCATCCGGACCATAACTCTCCATACCCCTTCCGTCCATGTACCTATCCAAAGTTCAATTAAATGCTGAAATCAAGCTCACATCCACCACTTCCACTGGCAGCTCATTCCACACTTGCACCCACCCTCTGAGGGAAGTTGTTCACCCCATGCTCCCCTTAAACATTTCACCTTTCACCCTTTTCCCATGACGTCTGGTTCTAGTCTCACCCAATTTCAGTGGAAGAAACCTGCTTGTATTTACCCTATCTATATTCCTCATAAATTTGCACACCCCTATCAAATCACCACTCAATCTCTTATGCTCCAGGAAATACAGTTTTGCCATGCAAACTTTCCTTATAACTCAGAAGCTCAACTCCAAGGAATATCCTTGCAAATTTTCTCCATATCCTTTCAATCTTATTGATATCTTTCATATACGTCATGGTATGGTGGGACAGCACGGTGGAGTAGTGGTTAGCACAGTGCTTTACAATACCAGCAACCCAGCTTCATTTCCCATCGCTGCTTGGAAGAAGTTTGTACATTCTCCCTGTCTCCCTGTGACTGCGTGGGTTTCCTCCGGGTGCTCCGGTTTCCTCCCACGGTCCAACGATGTACAGGTTGGTAGGTTAATTGGTCATTGTAAATTGGAATCAGGCTAGTGTTAAATCAGGGGATTTCTGGGTGACACAGCTCAAAGGGCTAAAAGGACCTATTCTATGCTGTATCTCAGTAAATAAATAAATACTTCAATGACAAGCTGGGTAGCAAGAGCATCTTCTCCTAAACAGAGTCTGCAACCAGCTGTTACAGTCTTAAAATAACTAGCTACAAATAGAAGACTTTCTTCTGTCGCTCAGTCAGCTTTTCCCTGTGATCTTTATCTGAAGGGTATGTGACACATATCCGCGAGCACGTGAATGACCAGAAGATGCAATCAGTCAGAATGTTACTGTAAAGGAAAACTTAAAAAAAAACAACTGCAGATACTGACAACCTAAAATAAAGACTATGTTGGTCTTTCATTTGGAAGGTGATGAATATTTGGAACGTTCCATCTCAGTGACCCGTGGTGACTCGGTTGCTGGGTTCATTCTGTATAGATATGTACAGGGGCTCTGAATATGAAGGGAATGTGTGGATAAGGCAAAGAAATGTTTTTAGGTATTAAGATCTACAAGTCCTTGGACATTAACATCTTAGATGACATGTCCTGGGCTTGGTACATAGATACAACCTTGAAGAAGTCGCTGCTTAAAAGCTTAACAAGATTTGGCATGTTAACAAATACTCTGAGAAATTTCAATAATTTCAACATGGCCTGGGTCAGCAATTCCAGTGGAGAGGAATGCATGAGGGCAGCAGAGGGTTTTGGACACAGCACATCCTCCTCAGCATTGAAAGCATTTACATTAGTCATTGCCTCAAGCAGACTGTGTCTATCAGCAAAGATCCCTGCCATCCGGCCGTGGCCTCTTCCTGCAACCTGCAGGTTCTTGAACTGACCATCACAACCCTAACCCTACCTCAGCAAGGGAACATTAGACCATAAGGCCAAATCTTCAGCAATGGCATGGACTCGGCTTTGGTGTCTCTTTGTTTTATTTTTACGCTAAAGTCTTGTAATTTTTGCATGTAATAGCACTGTGCTAACCGCTACACTACTGTGATGCTCCTTTTATGTACAATTTCTGTATAATTTATTATTACAGAAATATGGCAGGTTGAGGCTTTTTAAAGCATTGGTTAGGCCTCACTTGGAGTATTGTGAGCAATTTTGGGCCCTGTATCGAAGAAAGAGTGTGTTGGCATTGGAGAGGGTTCAGAGGAGGTGCAGAAAAATGAATCCAGGATTGAAAAGCTTATCATATGAAGAGTGTTTGGTGGCCCTCGGCCTGTATTCACAGGAGATCAGAAGGATAAAGGGGTGACCTCATTGAAACCTATTGAATGGTGAAAGGCCTTGACAGAGTGGATGTGGAGAGGATGTTTCCTATGGTGGGGGAGTCTCTGACCTGAGAGCACAGCCTCAGAATAGAAGGACGTCCCTTTAGAACGGAGATGAGGAGGAATTTCTTTAGCCAGAGGGTGGCGAATCTGTGGAATTCTTTGCCACAGGCAGCTGTGGAAGCTGAGTCTTTATGTACATTTAACGTGGAGGTTGATAGTTTCTTGATTAGTCAGGGCATGAAGGGATATGGGGAGAAGGCAGGAGACTGGGGCTGAGAGGAAAATGGATCAGCCATGATGAAATGGCGGTGCAGACTCGATGGGCCAAGTGGCCTAATTCTGCTCATATACCTTATGGTCTTGTGGCTGTCTATACCTATGTGCCAGTGTTGCAGCTGGAAGCAAGTTGTTTTCAAAGTACTGTACCTCACCGTACCTGTGTACATACAGTAAAATTAACATCACCTGACCAGTCCTGATCAGGCCCAATGAACCAAATTGGCTGCTCATCCCCCTATTTCTTGCAGTCTTCTGGTGTTAGAAGTATTTCATTGGCTACAAAATGCTTTGGGGCCCCTCAAGGGTGAACATTTCTCTGGTATAAAATGAATCCACCTGAGTACAGCCAATCCAAAACTGAACTCGGGGTGGTGGGCTTTTTTTGATGGTACCTGACCCTAGCTCGACACATCTAGGCCCACTGGATTTGAGTTAGGGAGCCAGGTTATATGCGACATGGTAATGTAGTGGTTAGCATACAGGTAATGCTATCACAGCACCAGCGATCAGCATTCGGGTTTTAATTCCCACAGCTGTCTGTAAGGACTTTGTACGTTCTCCCCATGACTGCATGGGTTTCTTCCAGGAGCTTCAGATTCCTCCCACATTCCAATAAAGACATAGAAAGGTTGAATAAATTGTGGGCATACTGTATTAGTGCCAGAACAATTTGCATGGCAACAACTTGCTGGCTTGCCCCTAGTACATATTTGGACTACGTTGGTCTGTTGACATAGATGACATATTTCACTACGTATTTCATAGTACATGTGACAAATAAAGATCATCTTAATCTTAAAATAATCTTATTCTATGTTACAAATCAGTTACGATTCTGCTATTTCATTGTACAGATATGGATGGGGACGGAGTAATCCAAAACGTTTTGCACAAAGCAGACATGTTTTTCTTTGAAAAAAAGATTAAGTTTATATGTTTAAAAAGATACATGTCTTTCAGTATTGCTTTTGGAACAGAATGCATTTAATCAGGCTAGCAGGAAATAAATTATTATCTTAAGCTGACATAATGATCCTGTATTATTCAGAAAACACCAGGAACCATGAAAGGCTGAGAACACAGTATAATATTCACTTGGCACACTGTGAACCAGACTGGAACATCATCGACATTAACCAAATCCACATTCTGTCCCACTCCCACTCATCTGGTATTTATAGGGATTGCCGGGTAATATATCCCAACTGTGTGCACAAAATGCTGAGGTTTTGAAATCTTTCCCTAGAGATCCTACATAAAGAACTTCTTTCCCCACCCTAATTCCTATCACCATCGACCACTGAAGCTGCCTCAAACCTGCTTATGAAAGCAAATTGGGCAGTGGTTGGACTCTCTGCAATCTATCATTCATCTGATTCAGATTCAGATTCATTTATTTCAAAGTTCAGAGTTCAAAGTAAGTTTTTTTTAATCAGAATATGTGGTGGCATACATGTCACCATGTAATACCATTTCAAACTTCAAAGTTCAAAGTCAATTTGTCATCAAGATATGTCACCATATTCCCTCCCTGATGAGAAGAGAACGTGTCCTGGGTGGTGAGAGGTAGATTCCATCTTCTTAAGGCACGGAAGATGTCCTCAAAGGCACGGAGGCTAATGCCCATGGTGGAGCTGTCTGAGTTTACAACCTGATGCAGCTTTTTCCAATCCTGTGCAGTGGAGCTTCCATAGTGCTTCTAGCATCAAGTTCAAGAAGTTCAAAGTTCAAAGTAAATTTATTACCAAAGTACATATATGTCATCATATACAACCCTGAGATTTGTTTTCTTGCGGGTAATAACAGTGAATACAAAGAAACACAATACAATCAATGAAAGACCGTGCCCGACAGGACAGACACACAACCAATGTGCAAAGGACAACAAACTGTGTAAATACTAACAAAATAAATAAATAAGCAAGCAAGCAATAAATATCGAGAACATGAGGTGAAGAGTCCTTGAAAGTGAGTCCACAGGTTGTGGGAACAGTTGAATGTTGCGGTGAGTGCAATTGAGTGAAGTTATCCTCCTAGGTTCAAGAGCCTGATGTGGTTTCATCACATGTACATAAAACATAGAGCCACATGAGGGTGTGTTGGGGGCAGCCAGCATCACTACAAATTCTGGCCCCAACATAGCGTGGCCACAAGGTTCAGCAGGGCAATCCAGGCATCAGGAACAAAAACAAGCCCTTTCCTCCCTCTCACCGTCAACCTGAGACATGCAGCGAGAGAAACATGTATTCCTTTTACAGCCGAAGCATCAGAGTTCAGGGTTCAATTCCAGTGTCCTCTGTAAGGAGTTTGTACATCCTCCCTATGTCTGCGTGCGTTTCCTCCGGGTGCTCTGGTTTCCTCTCACAGTCCAAAGACATACTGGTTTGTAGATTAACTGGTCATTGTAAATTCTCCTGTGATTAGGCTAGCTTTAAATCGCTGGGCAGTGAGGCTCAAAGGGCCAGAAGGGCCTGTTCCACACAGTATCCCAATAAATAGACAAGTAATCAGTGAGGCAGACTGACTGATCGTTATCCTGTTATTGTTTAAGCTGCGTAAAAACCAGTCACCATGTTTGTTCCATTCCAACTGTGGCTTCACTTCACTGGATGTAAAATGCAGAGAGATATGGTGAATGGAGGGTGTCCCTTCCACAGAAACACAACAGATACCGGAAATCCAGAGCAACACACACAAAATGCTGGAGGAACTCAGCAGGAAAAGCACCAACTACGGAGAGGAATAAACAGTTGGTGTTCCAGTCCTACTGAAGGGTCTTGGCCTGAAATGTTAACTGTTTATTCCTTTCCATAGATGCTGCCTAACTTGCTGAGTTCCTCCAGCATTCTGCGTTTGTCTCTCGTGCATGTAGAGTGTGCCAGCTTCTATTCCTGATGACTTCTGGAACCTCGGACTCACGGAGGTGTCTTATGCATTCAGTCCCAGTATACTGAGGTTTAAAAGTTCAAAGCAAACTCATTGAACGGTGTCGTTTTTCCCCGAGGAATAAGTGAATGTTTCAATGAAAAATGGTAAACTCAAATATGTATCTGTTTTACTGCCTGAACTCAGATGAACTGCTTTAAAATAGAACAGTGATTCTTTGATCTGGGTATCCGTTTGAGTATTAAACCACATTGGGTGGAAGTGTATTTTTTAATACTGTCTGTGAGGAGGCAATGTTCCCATAAAACTAAACCAATGGATTAATGGTTCAAAGGTTCAATTTGATAGCAGAGGATGTATACAGTCTAAAATCTTACACTCCGCAGACACCCATGAAACAGAGAGAAAAAAAACAAAGAATGAATGACAGAAAAATATTAGAACCCCAAAACCACCCCTCTGCCCCACACACAAGCAACAACAAATGCATCAACCCTCCCTGCTCCCCCTCCTACTCTCCCCGATTGCTCCAGCAAAAGTATCAACACCCACCATGCAACCAACAGCATTGCCCCCCAGAAACCATAATTCAGAGTCCATCAAAATCTTCTGTCCATCCCAACATTTCAGCATCTCAGGCAGCGAGGGAGAGAGAGAGATCGCTCTTGCCACAGTGAGAGGGGAGATCAGCAGCTCGCCGTTTCGATTTTACAATCTGCCACATCGCTTGTTCGAATTTCCCCCGACTCAAGGACCAGCAGACTCTCACTCACCATCGAGAGATCAGTGATCTCTCGAGAGCCGGGGCCTCCGACAGCTGCACACTCTGCTCATCGCCTTGATGTTTCAATCTCCTGCGACACTTCAGTCAGAGACACTGGCGAGGAATCAGGTCGCCCACTGGGCCGCACCCCAAAGGCACACATTTTCCAGGCCATACCTGGAGATATCGAATGCCAGGCCACTCAGCAAGTCCAGAGAGCGGGAACCCACTGCCCACGAATGGGCTGGTTATCATGGTCGATTATTGAAGTCAAAGTAAATGTATTACTAAAGTATGTATATGTCACCATTACTACCCTCAGATTCATTTTCTTGCAGGCATTCACAGTAGAACAAAGAAATACAATAAAACTTTTGAAAAACTATACATAAAGCCTGAACAACAGCCAATGTTCAAAAGAAGATGAATTCCACAAATAAGTAAATAAATATTATTGAGAAAATGAGTTGTAGAGTCCTTGAAAGTGAGTCTGTAGGTTGTGGAATCAGTTGAGGTGAGTGAAGTTATCCACGTTGGTTCAGGACCCTGATGGTTGTAGTTTCATAAATGTTCCTGAAGTTGATGGTGTGGGACATTCATCCCGATGGCAGAAATGAGAAGACAGCATGACCTGGATGGCAATGAATGCTTCTTTCTTCTGGCAGTGTTCCATGTGAGTATGCTCAGTGTTGGAGAGGGCTTTGCCTGTGATGGATTGGGCTGTATCCACCGTTTTCTATCAATGTGTCTGTTCCTGGGCATTGGTATTTCCATACCAGGCCATGATGTATCCAGTTAGGATTTACTGTGCACTTAATAGAAGTTTGTCACATAATAGAATTTGTCAGTGTTGCATTCTGAAGTTTTTAATCCAAGGCTCTTTCAGAAGCCAAGAAAGCAGCACAAAACTTACTGTTTCACAATCATATTATTAAGCGTTAACAGAACAACGAAAATCAAAACCAGCCAGTAAC